>NW_011888783.1:18759041-18808550 GCF_000151845.1 Pteropus vampyrus | reverse complement strand
ATAAGTAGAAGGAAAAGTCATGGAAATACCATGAATCAAGATGAGAAAGAATTCTTTTAACTAAGAAAGACTTCTTGGAAGAGATTTAAAAAAAACAAGGAGGGAGAGACTAGAGAAAATTGAGCATTCTGGGAGTAAAAAGGCCTTCTAAGCGAAGGTCCACGGTACTGGAAAGGAGAAGGAAGTGGAAGTGGGATGATTAAGTGAACAGGACACAGAGGAAAGGACTCAGGGCAGAGAGAGGGAAGCAAGACGGAAAAATGATGGGGAGCTGCTGAGTGGAGAGTGGGTTCCTGATGCTGATCTCAGTGCTATAGATTGTCAGGGTGTGCTTCTGAAGAGAACAGCTTCAGGGTGAGAAATTAAAACGTGAGCAGGGGTGTTAACGATAAATTATAGAGAACCAGGAAAGATGTTCCCAAGGAGTCTTGTGGAGCTGTGTGTAATTAGATGCTCAATAAATACTTTTACATTCTCTATTTAGATCTGGCATTTATTTTGAGATAATTTTTATATAAGGTTCGAGGTTCAGATTTATTCTTTTTCGTAAGTATGTCCAGTTGTTCCAAAACCATTTATTGAAAGGACTATCCCTTTACCATTGAATTGCTTTTACATTTGTCAAAAACCAATTGGTTATATTTGTGTAGGTCTGTTTCATTGATCTATGTGTCTAACGCTTCACTAATACCACACCGTCTTGACTCTTGTAGCTTTTATAGTAAGTCTTAAAAACAAGAAGTGTGATTCCTCCAACATTATTCTTCTTTTTCAAAATTGTTTTGGCTATTCTACTTCCTTTGCCTATAACTTTTAAAAGCAACTTGTCTCTCTCTCTCTATATATATATGTAAAAAACCTGCTGGGATTTTGATTGGAATTGCATAAAATCTGTAGATCAGTTTAGGAAGAATTAATATCTTTACTATCAATTTGGATCTTCTTTGATTTCTTTAATCAGTATTTTGTTTTCAGCGTGCAGATCCTGTACATGTTTTGTTAGATTTACACCTAAATGTTTCATTATTTGGTACTAGTATAAATTTTATTTTTAATTTTGATTTTCAGTTGTTCAATGCTAGTACTATATATAGAAATACCATTGATTTTTGTGGACTGACCTTGCCTCCCACAACCTTGCTCGCCTCACGTGTTAGTTCTAGGAGGTTTGCTTGGTTTGGTTTTGGTTTTGTAAATTCCTTGGGATTGTCTACATACAGTCACATTGTCTGTAAATAAGAACCTTTATTTTTCTTTCCAACCTTATGCTTTTTTCTCTTGACTTATTTGACTGGCTAGGACTCCCTGAATAGAAGTGGTGAGAGGAGACATCCTCGCTTTGTTCCTGATCTTGGAGGGAAAGCATTATCTTTCACCATTAAGTATGACTTTAGCTACAGGTTTTATGTAGGTCCCCTTGTGTTTGCTAGTCCCTCTATCTGGAACATTTTCCCCCCAGACATATCCATGGCTAGCTTCTTCATTTTCTTCAGGTTTTTTTTCCTCAAAATCTACTTTTCCTGCTTACACTTGTCAAAATTTCAGCCTACTCAATATTTATATCCCCATTCTCTA
Source organism: Pteropus vampyrus (assembly GCF_000151845.1). Lineage (NCBI taxonomy): Eukaryota > Metazoa > Chordata > Mammalia > Chiroptera > Pteropodidae > Pteropus > Pteropus vampyrus. Next base: position 18,806,975 of record NW_011888783.1, on the reverse strand, counting down.
TTTTATTTTTCTCCTTAGCACTTATCATTACCTTACACACTACGTACACTTATTTATCTTATTTATTGTTTATCTTCCTCCACTACAGTATAAGTTCCAAGATAGCAGGGTTTTGGTCTGGTTTTGCCATTTCTGTATCCTCAAAGTTTTGAACAATACCTAGCATATAGTAGCCACTCAATATGTATTTGCTGAATAAATAAGTAGGTAGTTGAACCTAATCTACCTACACTGCATCTGTTTGCATTTTCTGTCTTCATTCTAATCTAAATGATCTATCCCTGCTCTTATTGCAAGCCAGCTCTCCACTTATCCTCTGCATTCCTTCCTTACTCACCTTCACAAGGACTTTGATCCTCCAATTACTATTCCCCTCTTATGCATTATATTTTTATTCCTCTCAATCTGATCATTCTTATCAACATAGTAACTCCATCTTTTTGACTAGTTCTTATATGTTGAATTGTATCCCCCACGAAATGACTGTGTCCTCACCGGTAGAAGGGGCAGAGGAGCTCCCTGGGGCCTCTTTTATAAGGGCACTCATCTCATTCATGAGGGCTCTGCTTTCATGAATCACCTAATCAAGTCCTAAATACCCCACCTTCAAATATCATATTGGGGGTTAGGATTTAACATATGAATGGCGTTGGTGGAGGGAGACACAGTCAGTCAATAGTACAGGTGGAATTAATTTTAATAATATTTTAACAGATCAAAAATATTATCATTCAACATGTAATCAATATAAAAGTTATTGTGCGATCTTACTTTTTTCCTATAGCACATTTTAATTTGGACTAGCCACATTTCATGTGTTGGATGATGTGCTATAGAGAATTGCTGCTACGGCCACAGAAGTGCCTCGTTCCTGCTCTCAAAGACAAATGCAGAAATGCCAAAGAGATTTTCTTGTGGGCTCTCTCAAAGAAAAGAAATTCTTGTTTCTTCATAAAATAATATTTTATTGCATACAGACTTGACTTCAGACTTTTTGCAGTGTGTGAGAAAAGTCATTGTTCTGGATTTTCAGAGTTCTGGCATAAGCTTTTCCTTTCGCTCTCTTTGCAGAGATAGAAAGGTCCCATTTGATCAGTATCAAGAGCAGTGTTTTCCAAAGTGTTTCATGAAACACTAAGTTTGTGGGATGTGAAGAGGTGTGAGGTGAATAAGAAATTTCCATGGTCAAAAAGTATAATGAATACTGAGTCAGAAAATCCAATAGGTATCTTTATTGCAGAAATTCCAAGGGATGGCTCCTGTGTACAGGGCATCTGAAACCAGTAGGATGCTTTTTTTAAAAAAGCATCTTGAGGATCAAGAGTCAAATGGGATCCACTAAGGCAATGCTGATCAGAGAATTTTCTCCCCAGGGTCTTTTTTTTCCAGGACAACCTTCCAGCATGGTCTTAATCCATTTCCAAAAATTCCTCATGCTTTCCTAGCTCTAGAACCCTGTTGCTGCTATGTGTTTAGAAAACTAAAAATAACCTTAGAAAATTAAAAATAAGAAACTAAGATAACCTTCAATGGTGAGTCATAATAATGACTAATATTGGGTAAGTTAGTATCTGTTATGAATCAGATCCGCTGTCTTTCCCCCACACATTTTAATACTTCTTTCATAGCTCCTAAATGTGACAGTGAATGTACTTTTTATTTTTAAGTGGCACTTCAATTTAGAGTTATTTTGTTTTATTTCTTTAATGACCCTGTCAAGTACAGTGAATATGGCAGTTTTGATTTTTCAAATGGTCAGAAATGCAGGAAAAACAAATTCTACTTCTCTCAGTCAGCATCCTTCTCATTCATAGAAAAGAAATATGTTCCCATTTAAGATAAAAGGTTTTTTGCTTTTATTCCATAGCTCTTATTGGAGAAAAAGTCTCAAGGCCATTTATAGTTTATTAATTCATTCCACTATAAAATTTCTTTATTATGGGGCTTTTGGGTCATTCCCCCACCCCCACTCCAACACTAAAAGATAACTCGAGGCACTTCAAATCAAATAAATTAGAAACAAAGCCATTATAATTATAATCTCTCTACTTAGAGATGGATCACAACTTAACACTTTTCCCCAGGAATTTGGGTCATGTTAATAGAAACTGTATTTTTCTCTTTAGAACACAAGACCAGTTTCTAACAGTCTGGTCCATATGTGAGAAGCATATAAAAGTCATTTTGCTCTGGTGCCAGCGTGTTGTATGCAAAGAGAAGCTGTAAACCACAGCTGTGTGGAGTAACAATTGTGAACTTTACTGGTGTGCACATGTGAGATGTCAGTAAACTAAAATATCACTTAACTGAACTTGAGAGTTGGAAAGGGGAGAGAGAAACACTAAGATTTTATTAAGGTTTACATTTAGCAGAATGGTTCCATTCTTTGCATTTTCACAAGGGTAGTTCCATTTACACAAAACCCAAATCAACTTTTTTCCAGATGATTAGAGTTGGCATAGCCACAGCAATAGTGATTGCTGAGTGATCAATGGGATCCCCATACAGTTGACTTGGTTTGGTGTGTAAATGATGAAAAAAATCCAGACATCATTAAAATCAGTTGGGTTCAATCAATCTGGCCAGGCAGCAGTCCCAGCAATTACTCAGTGGTCTACCTTGAGTATCCTCAAAACCCCTGAAACAACCACGAAGTCTTTAATTAGGCCATGCTCATTGATGGGCTTTCTCAGCATCACTGCTCAGTGCTCTGCATTGCAGATATCTGTCCTTGGACAAGAGACTTGAATACTCTGCCTCAATTTCCTTCTTGGTAAATTGGGGACATGGCGCATAGGATTGTCATATTAAATAATTCATTTTACACACTTAGCACAGTATCTACTACATTGTAAACATTCAATAAATGTTATGTAAGTGTTGTTACCTCTTTTCTGATCCATAGCAGAGGGACAAATATAGGATACAATAAGTGGATTTCTCCTTTATTTCCTTATCTCTGATGAATTTTTAAAAAGACAATTGATAATATTACTACTTTGGGTTTCTTTCCTTCCTTCCTTCCTTCCTTCCTTCCTTCCTTCCTTCCTTCCTTCCTTCCTTCCTTCCTCCTTTCCTGTTGAGAGTTTGTGATTCCTGTGTTTTAAAAACAGTATTTTAAGAAGATAAACAAGAAAGAATAAAATAACCCCCAAAACCTTAAATGCTTGGGTTATTTGCTTTTTTTCTGCTCATCTAGCCGAAGATTTAAAAAGTTGGGTATTCTATAAAACTCTGATTAACTGAAACCCTAATTAGTAACATTTTTGTAAATCTCAAAATATGTGCTGAAGAGATTGTCAGTACACTGAGTCAAGTGATTTAGCTTAAGCCAAAACTCCTTGGCCAACTAGGATCTCTAGGTGTTCCATGTGGCTCTAATCAAATCTCCTACACCAGCAACATCAGCATCTTCACTCACCATTGATACTGTTAACTATCAATTTAACAGGAATATTTTATTCCCCAAGCTCATTCATCTAGCCTTCTGGATGATGAAATCCAGATACTAATAAGGCAAGTAACTTGTTCAAGCCCTCTTAACAAGTAAGCAGCAGTGCTGAAGACAAACCCCAGGTGTTTTGACCCCAGAACTCACAATCTTTACCACTTCGCCTCTGCAATCCAGGCTTCAAATAGCTTGCGCAAAGAGTCTAAAATATGAAGGGAGCATGGTATGGCCAGAGAGTAGCAAAAAGTTTAGGGTATGTGGAAGGAAATGAGGTGAGTTGTGGCCTGCCCTTGGAGGGCCTTAGATGTCATGTTAAATAAAAATTTAATGCTACATTATTCATTGACTCATTTATTCACATATATTTATTGAGCACTTACTACGTGCTAGATATATAATGCTAAGCACTAGATATATAGTGGTAAATGGAATAGACTTAGTGCCTGCCCCCTTGGGGCTTAGACTTCAATGAGGAGCTACAAGACACAATGTTAGATTCATGGGTAGTTTTCAGTGTTGCATCAAAGAACATCTTTGGCTTTGAAAGAGACATTCTCTAGAAACATTTAAACCGTAAATCTATTTCACTCGGTTTTATTACTCATCCATGGTGCCACACTAACATTGCACAAATGGTTCATTGCTTACTTCAGTGGAATAATGAGTTATAGTGTTCTTGAATGACTGAAAGAAGAATCCGTGATGCTGAAATTTGCCAAGAGATGGAAGAGATGATCTATCTAGAGAAGGCAAGGGTAGAAATTACCTTAAATGTTTTTCTGGTGCATTGGAGCATTTTCAGTAAACTTTTTAAAGCCTCTACTATGTGTATGGAATGTTGCAAGTCTTATAGTAGGTGCTGAAGAAATTTTTTTTTTTTTTAATTAATGATGAGACTGGAAGTACTTAGTGCCTGGATTTAAAGAACTGTAACCTTTATAAGGAATCAATCATTTTTAAAGATAAATGCTGTTATAAGGTAAATATTTGCATTGACCTAAAAAGCCTCAGACACGAATGCCCTGAGTAGCTACAGCCTCTATAATTAACATAGAATTGTGATGCTTGTAGAGTTCCTTCATCAGAGAAATAATCTTGTCGGCCTTTATTCTCAGTAGATTCTATTCTTTAAAAAACAAAATCAGTAATTAATTGCATCCCAAGTTGGCAGGATAAGACTTTAATTTAGAAAAAGTTTTGAAATCAAACAATTATTCTGGATGCTGTATCACAGTTTCATAAAGCCAAGGTCTCAAAAAAAAGCAATGCTCATACTTAAGAAAACTTACATTAACTTCATCCTTCAACACCATGACACATACAACGTTCAATAGAGGAAGCTTTCTGGGCACTGCCATTTTATAAATTAGTAAAAACGAACAAACACACAAATATGTGTACGTGTGTGTGTGTGTAATGAGAGAGTAATTTGGGTGCGTGAGTATACAGAAAACCTACGGCAATGTAGCTTAGATTTGAGTAATGCTGGCCAATTAGGCATGTTGTAAGTTTTGTTTCCTGTAGAGTGTTGCCTTCCTCAGTATGCCTCTCTTTATATTCTAGATTCTTAAGTTACTATAGCTTTTCTCAAAGATATACACCCGAGTGTTCAAATTAGGTCCTTTCAAAAAGGAGCTAGGTGATATGGAATAGTCATTTTTTGAAAGAAAGCAAAACAATTGGTATAAGTGTAAATTAGACTTGGATACCTATAGGTCAAAAGTTAACTTTGAATGCTTTCAGAGACTCCATAGGAAAAAAGATTTATATAAGCATCTCATGTTTCAAAATGGCTGGTATTTGCTAATTTGCAAACTGATAGAAGCATAATTTTTTACTAAGAGAATAAATATAAAGATGTTGAAGATAAACACCTTGAATTACTTAATCTTAAAAACATTTGCGAAGAGAGAACAAAAAACTATCTTATGTGCTAAGCAAGAGGAGTGATACAAAAATCAGAGATCTGAATAAGCTCACTTTATCCACAATAGCAAAGTGAAGAAAGAAGATTAACTGAAAAGAGACCACAGAAACAAAGCCATTGCTAATTGCCCACGGTGATCAGCTGTGACAAGAGCGTTAACAATTATAAGCCTAAAAATAAGTTACTTGCCACTTCCTACCAATGAAAATATTAATGTAGGGGAGGGAGAAATTTTCCTTTACCCATCTAGGTTCCTTCAGCTGGTCTAAAAATCAAATCTACATGAAGCAGATTAACAAAAGAAAATAACCAAATTTAGTTATATACATACAGGAATCCCTCATACAAGAGAAAGTCAGAGACTCAACATATATGAGAGATTCAGAGATAGAAAGGTAAAATATATGACATCTTGAGCTAAGGAATGAGGTGAGATTCTCTGAGACTTCAGAGGGGAGGAGAGTAAATCACAGGACAATAAGAAGAGCAGATGTTCAGTAAATAGAAATTTGTGCTGCCCTGTAAATAGGTCATAAAGTTACTTCTGGTGATAACTCCTATTATTGGTGGGTCCCCAAATTTCATTTCTTTGAGGGAGATGTAAAAGTTTCTCTTGAGCCCACAGAGTCTCAATTGCCTTTAGCTCAAAATAATCCACATGCCAGTGTAGCATATCTTGGGGAAGCCTATTCTGAATCTCTTCACAAACTATGGAGGCAATTTTTGGAGAGAGAAAACATGGAAAAGGAAGGCTTTATTAAGGCATCACAAGGTACTGGTGGGACCATGGACAAAAGCTTTGTGTTCTTCCAGTGGCCTTCAGAGTACTCATCCATCTGTGTGGCCAAAGATGAGTGATTTGATACAAGCCGCCAGGGAACTCAAGCTAGCTAGCTACTACAAATGCTAATGAGGCTGAAGTCTAAGTAAAATCTCATATAGGTCAGGTAGTTGCATGTAGAAAAGCGACATGCTATAGTTTGAGACTAGAATCCTAAATTAAATGCCTAGTTGAGAGAGAATAAACTGATTACTACAGAAAAAAAATCCCTCCTTACAAGCTCTGCTCAACACATCTTATCTATTGATGGTGAGTCAGTTATATGATTTCCCTCTGTTATGTTTCCTTGTGTTTTCGATTAAGACTGAGAAAGCCACACTCAGGGCTTCAAAAACAAGAGGATGTTAACATCACATTGTGCAAGATGCCCAATAGAGTGCTTGGAATTTTAAACTGTTCTTTGGTTCTTCCTCTTTAGCATGGAAGCAATGAAAAGGACATTAGACTTGAAATTGAGAAACCTAGATTCTTATCCCAGGCCTGCCATTGACTTTAGATCACTTCTGCTCTCTGTGACTCGCTTGTATGTCAAATGAGAAGTTTGAGTAGATTGGTGATCCTCTGCTTGTGTGCCATAGCATTCTGCCATGGCATCCATGGAGAAAACCCTCTGTGGTTATGCAACTTGATCAAGATCAATGTCCAGCAATGTGATGTAAGCAGGGTGGACCTTTTTGTAAGAGGGAACTACAAGAAATGGTACAGTGTTGACCTAGTGACAAATTCTGCTTTCCTTTACATATAAATGTCTCACCTGAGTAAAGTAATGCATTTATCTATGAACAGATTAGATCTGGATTAGTTGTTGGAGGAGAATTGATAACTGAGGGTTTAGAACACAGACAGAAAGGTTTGATGGGAATATGGAGGAGATCTGTGCTGCCTGGAAGGGGCAAGGAAGTAAAATTGTTTGTCAGGGTAGGAAGGAGAGCCATACAGCATTAAAGCCTTGCTGTGCCTTCAGAAGTGGAAATAGAGATGGGAAAAGAGGTGTGAGGTAACTTGAATACATCCTTTGCAAAAATTACAATTTTGCTCAGGACTGGCCCTGATTGGACTAAAAACCACTCTATTGTATATGGATGTTGCTCTGAGACTGAAATAAGGGATTCTCACATGTCAGTGGCACGTGGGTGCTGGCAGATATGTGTGTGTGTATTTCATTTTTTTTCCAAATGGGTCGTCTTCTTGGATAGAGATTAACAGTCTGGGCTCCAGTACTTATGTGAATACATGTCATGTCATTGGCAACCATGTTATTTCCAAGCAAACTCCACCAGAAAATGTGGGGAAGGCAGACAATTTGGCTCTAAGGGCAGATTTCTGTCATCAAGATAGACCGAACTGGCAACTTCCACCAAGGTCACAGTAGGATGCAGAAAACGGAGCCTCAGCTCCACTATTGACCGAGCTAGGGAAGAAAAACCTCATCGCCCTCTTGAAACATCCTGATGATTCAGTACAGTTGTGTGCTGAGCTGACTTCCTGTTTATGAATTTTAAAGCTTAAGGAAGAAAGAAGGAGTTATTATGTTTTCCTCAGCTCTGCAAATTTGAAGTCTCTGGGTCACAAATCTTAAAAGCTCTAGTTCACATTCTAAATGAAAAAAAAAAAAATCAGTGAAAACATTGGTTTGGCTTCCTTCAAGCAGATAAATAGTCTAAAGGTGTTCATCATGCAGAAAAGTCCTTAAGATGCCAACAACTGCGAATTGGGGAAGGGATTCTTTTGGGCTTTGAACTTCCTGCACACATGATAAAGGCAAGGTTATATGTTCAGAATAGAGAGTGAATTTTCTATCTGTGCATATCTTCAATAAAACAGCCAAGAGTACAGGCTGGTCTTTTATTTACTCTTAATTTCTTCCTCCATAGCCCCTTCCATAATATATAACTATAGCCCCTTTCAAAATATATAAACTACAGCCCCTTCCATAATATATAAATTATCCATGTTTTTTTCTTGAGAGATTAAGTGGGCTGGGAACTCTCCCACTTTCCCCCTGACCATTTATTGATATCAACACTCAGAATCAAAGACAAATGCCAGGGGAGGAAGTAAAAGCTGCAGAATAAAATCTAACATCACACTTTCTCTCTAGGGCTCCTACAACTGTGTAATATTTTTGTTACTCTTTTAAGTTATCTCAATGTATCAAATCTAAAACATGCTTTTTGGTATAGATTTAGGATAGATAGTTATGTAAAGACAAACTTTTTAAGCATACAAAATACGATAGTATGTTTTATACAACTACTGAATTTAACTCCTTGCATTTTTATTAGGTACAGTGTTATTAACTGAAATTAGAACATTTCAATCATTGTATCACGCTCGCATAGGTTTGTCCCAAGTTGATTCCCTAAACATTAGTCACACAACCTATTGGTAAGATAAAGCAGAGTTAATTGCTTACCACAGTAAGCTTTGGCAGAGTCTTGGAAAAGCAAATGCAGGGTCAGAATTTATTAAGGGACTAAGTTTGATGTAAAGCAGGTCTTTCAAAGAGAGGCAGCTTGATTAAGATTGGGTAAGGATCACAACAACAGTCTACAGTTGGTGGGAACAGTGAAGTGAGGATTTTGAAATGAGAGGTTCATAGAATCATAGGGCTTAACCTGTCTGTGGATATTCTCCGTTGAAGAGTTGATGTGTCCTGGGTCTTTAGGGAAGTTCCTGTAATGAATAATCAAATGATTTGCCTGGATAGGAGACTCCTCGTAGAAGAAATTCATGCAACTAAAGACAGAAATGGCACAAAGTCGTTTTCATGTAGACGGTAAGGTGTGATTTGGGTTTTCAGTATCCAAGCTGACTGTAAGGAACATGGTTTCAGTTCTCAAGTCTACTCAGATAACCTAATCTGATAATAGATGAAATAAAGCATTTGATTTTTTTTTTATTTCCAGCTTCTTTTTATTAGCTTGTTAACCTATTTCTTGTTTTGGGAAAATTAAAAAAGGAAAATTTCCTAAACAAATGCCCACCAGCAGTCACCACTGGAACCCTGCAACAAATCCTGTAAACCCAGAGGGGGCAGCAGAGGGAAGCTGAATTCCATACATGATTATTTAAAACAGCAACCCATCATTTGGGGGCAATTATTAGAGGCGACTAAAGATGAAATCATGGGCGCTGGGTACTTTCCAAGAGATGAAAATCCTCTGAGGCAGGCAGGAAATTGCCATCTTTTGAACGTTCCAGCTCTGTCTTCAGACCACTTGTCTCTTTCCCTTTAAGCTGGAACCAGGGAAATTGTGTGGGATCATTGCAAGCTCCATTTCAGATTCTTTCTTAACCCAATCCCCACATAGGATGTAAATTCCATTAGATGCCTCTGACTTCCGTTTTCTCTCCCGGACACACGTCAGCAGTAACAGTTTTGGGAAGTGCAGGAGGGTTCTCTGGGGCATGAGGCATCTTTAGCCAAAGAGGCTGTCTAGGGGTAAAGCACTGAAGATGCTTAACATTTGAAAGAAGTGTGAACACTGTATTTACATTTAAATTAAAATGGAAACTTCTTATAGGTTATGTTTCTAAAAGGTGTGTGTGGCACATCTGCTGAGGTCTATTGTTTATTCATGCTGTAAATCCTTTGAAATGTGTGAAAATGCTTTCCACTCATTATAAAGCTCCTGCCACCCCTGGATTACGACTTTGATGTCACCAATCCTGCTTCAAAGGGTTCTTTCTGGGCTATTAATCACAGTTTAGCCTCTGAAGATATCGCCAGAGAAAACATTGGACATCTTTTTGCTAGACTTGCTAAAAACTTTGAAACCTTGAGTGTCTTATGTGTGTACAAATTGCAGCATTTCCTTTCAATGACAACTTTTTATTTTGCTACAAAATCAAATGACATTGTAGGTAAAAATATAAACAGATCTCTTTACGCACTTGGTTTGGGAGGCTGGGGATGAGAGAGGAGATGAAGGGTAGTTGGGTGGTAGCGAAGAGAGAAGAGAGTCTGAGCAGGTCACTTACACCCTTCAGAAGTAAAAGGCTGTAGGAATCAGAGTGGCCAAGAGATCGAGTTTCAAAGGGAAGCTGCTTTATCATTTTTTCTCATCTTTCATTTCTTTTTTTAACTAACTACAGCTCACAGTAGCAAGTTACTGGGATTCCCTTGCCTTCTGCTCTCTGCTTTAAGACCTATGTGAACTGTTCACAGTAAATCATCTTCTTCATCATGATCATCATCATCATCATCATCATCATCAATGTTAGTAACGTGAAGTGAGCACTTACCTTATACCAGCCGCATGTTGACAGTGCATTTTGTGAATTATTTCCTTGAATGCCTATAACAGCTCTGAGAATTAGGTAGTATTGTCTTCATGTTATAGACAAGGCAACCGCAGCTCTGAGAAGTTAATTAATTTGTTTAAGGTCAAGGCTCTAGCAAATGTAAAACCCATTCAGAAGCTTAATAACATGTATACCTCCTGTATACATGAGAAAGACCCAGGAAAACTGAATAGCTTTCTGAAATGGCCCAAGCCACCACCTTTAATATCATCTCTGACTAAAGACAAAATGTGACTGGAGGTTGGGGGGGCATGGGGGAGGGGAAGGAGGCTAGTTGTAGGAGGCGATCAGGAAGAGAACAATAAACAAGGGTAAGATTATTATGCAGATTGAAGTCCTTGCCTTCTACATTGATAAGAATTTCTAGAGATTTAGAGTCATTTTTTTTTTCTTCCAGTAGGAGAGAGGGAGACAGCCTCACAAAATGAGATTTCCCTTGTAAATACAAATGTTTCTTGGGAAAGGGTGACTTCTAGTCAGTTTTTAGAGCTTCACCATGTCTGTTGTTTCTTAAAAATAACTAACTTAAAGTAATCAATATGCCAAAGAAGCATATATTGGGGTATTTTACTTCCCTTCATTTGTAATGACCATCCTACAGGTATTAGGTAATATCTCATTGTGATTTTAATTTGCATTTCCCTGATTGTTAGTGATGTTGACACATCTTTTCATGTGTCTGTTGGACATTTGTATGTCATCTTTGGTGAAATGTTTATTCAAGTCCTTTGCTCGTGCTTTAACCAGGTTATTTTATTTTATTTTATTTTTATTTTATATTTTGCTATTGAATCACAGGAATTCCTTATACATTTGACCCTTGAACAATGCAAGGGTTAGGGGCACTGAGCACCATGCTGTCAAAAATACACATATAACTTAAGTCAGCCCTCTGCATACTTAGATTCCCAGCTGCTGACTGAAAATACAGTTGGTCCTTGAACACTGGGTTTGAACTGCACGGGTCCACTTATACATTTGTGGATGATAAAGGAGCTCTGTAATTAATCTAACCTAAAGTAACCTCACAGGTGATCTGATCATAAATTCTTTACTGGGCAGGTCATGGTGGGTAGTCACACCTAAAACCTATAACTTCCCTAGTAAATGTCATCTTTCTCTTAAGCAAGCTCTGTCCATTGTTTTTGTGTGCAAAACAATGGTTAATACACCTTCGAAATGCCTCTTTTTCAGACCCCTCAGAAGTGTAACCACTCTCAAGAGAGCACATAATCTTGTTAAACTACCCTGTAATACAGTCAAAGAGATTACCATGCCTTGCTTTCTCCTGTATTCATATAATCTTCTCTACATTCCCTCCTTAATCCCAAATGTGTATAAAAAACTACAAACTGTCATACTGGGGGCATTTGAGATCTTGCTTCCTGGCATATCATCAGTGTAGCTCAAAGAAACTTATAAAACGTCTGTACAGGTTTGGATTTCCCACACAGTTTAAACACTTGTTGTTCCAGGGGCAACTGCATATTTTGGAAATTAACCCCTTGTGAGATATATGGTTTGCAAATTTTTCTCCCATTCTGTAGGTTACCTTTTCTCTCTGCTGATGGTACCCTTTGCTGTGAAGAAGTTTTACGTTTCATGTAGTCCAACTTTTCTGTTTGTTTTTGCTGCCTGAGCTTTTGGTGTCCTATTCAAGAAATCATTGCCAAGACCAATGTTATGAAGCTTTCTCCCTCTGTTTTCTTCTGGGATTTTTATAGTTTCAGGTCTTACATGTTAAGTGCAATATGAGTTGATTTTCATGTGTGGTGTGAAATAGGGGTTCAGTTTAATTCTTTTGCAAGTAGATGTCCAGTTTTCCCAATACCATTTACTGAAAAGACACTCCTTTCCCCATTGTGTAGTCTTGGCACCATGTCAAAGATTATTTGATTATATATGCATGGGTTTGTTTCTGAGCTCTCTATTCTGTTCCTTTTGTCTATATGTCAGTATTTATGTGAGTACCGTATTGTTTTGATTACTGTAGCTTTATAATATATGCTGAAATTTTCTCTAGATTGTTTTGGAGCTTTGGGGTGATTTATGGTTCTATATCAATTTTAAGATTGTTTTTCTATTTCTGCAAAAATACCATTGGGATTTTGATGTATACTGTATTGAATCTGTAGGTTGCTTTGGGTAGCATGGACAGCTTAATACTTTTAAGACTTCCAATTTATGAACACAGTGAAAGGTAGCAGACTATGTAACCCCAAAATATGTTACATTGGCATAAGGATTATTTAGAGCTGAAGGCAGTTGAGAAGCAGATATAGGAAAAGCTCCCTGCCTTCACCACCTATTTGTCTAAAACCAGGATATAAATTTGTAAAGTAGGACATAAACTTTTAAAGACTCTCTGCCCTCCTCTCTACCAGAAAGGATAGAAGTTAATCACCAGAGATAACTCTAGACCTTTATTAGCCCAGGGACAGCAACAGAAGAATAAACTTTACTAACTAGCCCTTATCTTCTATTAACTTTCCCACATATTTACATCCCCACAATTTACTGCCCCAGAAACTCAAAGATATTTTCCTTTGTCTTGTCACTTCTCTACAAATTTATTGTTCTTTTGTTACGATGTTAAGATGTTAAGCCCTAGTTCTAACCACCCCTTTGAGTTGCTCATCACTGAGTACTCCTGTTATATGTATGATGCATGCATTAATAAACTTCTGCTTGTTTTTCTTCTGTTAATCTGCCTTCTGTCAGTCTAATTTGCAGAGCCCCCGTCAATGAACCTAAAAGGAGTAAAGGAAAAAGATTCTCCTCCCCCCTCCACACGCACACAAGTTTGTTTTTCTATTTATTTGTGTCCTAAAATTTCTTTTAGGAATGTTTTGTAGTTTTTAGTGTATAAGTCTTTCGCCAAGTTGGTTAAGTTTATTCTAAGTTGTTTATTCTTTTTGATGCTATCGTAAATGAAATTGTTTTCTTAACTTCCTTTTCAGATTTTCATTGTTAGTACATAGAAATGCAACTGATATTTTTTTGTATCCTATGGCCATGTTTTGAATTTATTGGTTTTAATAGTTTTTCTTGTGGAATCTTTAAGGTTATCTACATATAAGATCATATCACCTGTAAACTGGAATAATTTTACTTTTTTCTTTATGACTTAGATGGCTTTTATTTCTTTCTTGCCTAACTGCTCTACCTAGGACTGCCAGTACTATGTTGAATGGAAGTGGTAAGAGTGATATCTTGCCTTGTTCCTGATTTTAGGGGAAAGCCTTCCAATTTTTCATTGTTGAGTATGTTAACTGTGGGCTTTTCATATATGGCCTTTTAATATTGTGGTCATTTTCTTCTATTCCTAGCTTGTTGAAAGAAATAGAGACTTTTCGTTGTTTCTTTTTTGCTTACAAAAATAATATAAATTCAATTGATAGTATAAGTTATTTTTAATTATAAATAATTGTCATAATTTATTTGTAGTTTATATCATTGAAGTTTCAAAATTCAAATTTTTCTAAATTTTTAAAATTTAGAGCGGATCTTTTGGGAAATTCAGAAAACTATAAAGACATAAAGGGAAATTTACTCATAATCCAATTTCTTTAACTGTCCTTCACTTTAACTTCTTTGTCCTATTTTCCCAGGTAACTTGGCCCAGACAAGAGCCAGGATAACAGCAGCCTCAAGATCTTTGCCTCCACATTTCAGTGCTGGGAGAGCCAAGGTGAGTAGTAAGTTTGTACCCCAAATAATATAGACCTCAATGTGCTCCTGCCTGGGATAATTCCAGGTGGGAAACATTAGTTTTCTTTATCTGGCCTACTACCTGGGCAATGTGCAAAAGAAACTGAAGGTGTTTATGAATCAGGGGTTAGGAAATTTCAAACATCATGGAATCCTTTCTGATTCTGTGTCAGAGGAAAAAAATCTTTTCCTGTATACCCTCTTAAATTCAGTAGTTGGGGGACTGTGAATTAAACCCAAAATGACTATGAATTAAACCCAAATTTACCTCTTTAGCAAGAGGTAAAAAAACAAACAAACGGATTTTAATCACGTACCTATAGGAGTTCACCAAAAAAAATGACTCAAAGGGGCTACATGATTTGGGGGCTTATATACCATCTTACCAGGAGATGAAGAAGAGAAGGACATTTAAGGGAGAACAAATGACCTTTGGGAAAAATAAATGGTCTCTTAGGTGAATATGTGGGAAGTACAGTAGTTTTAAGATAATGTCTATTTAGACAATTTCCTATCCCAGTGCTGACTTGTCATCTTGGTGAAAGGAGTCAATCTTCTCCAGTTGCAAAACTCCCAGAGAGGAGATTTATCTGCTTTTAGGCAGATAAGGGAAGTTGAAAAAAAGCTTTTTGCAACTGTTGATTCATACATGTCTTTAGCTTAAAATAATCTTTATACTACTGTGGTATATTCTAGACCTTTTCACCTGATTCTTAGAAAGACCACTTTAGATACAGAACGATAACACTTGAAAATAAAGTCCATCTAGGAAAAGATAAAGCATTTTTCCATGAAGCTTTATCAGCCTACAGAGGAGGATAACGGGGACCAAATAGAGTCAGCAGCGAGGAAAGAAACCAAACCCTTTCCTATCACTTTGTTTTGCCCTCCAAAAAATGAGCAGTGTACTTGTCCATGCACAAGGGATGTTAGAAAGGTTAATAAATATCTCATTGTAAAATATTTTTAACTGTTCCATCCTCCTAGCTTATGTTTTACAAAAATCTCAAGGACTAGCTGCTTAATGTCTATTATATGTATTAACATCAAGAAACAATTATGTTGAAAGTGACGGAGTGATAAACAGGTCATACCTCTCAATTTTCTTACCTTTTACTCATATTAATTATTAAATTTAATAAAGAATAGGCAATACGGCCACACATACTTTTGAATATTATCCCAAAATTGATACAGACATACATATCCGTTCTTACTTCCTTTGAGAATAAGACTTACCTGCACTTAATAGGATCTCATGTCGTTTTTGTTAATAATAATTTTAACACCCACATTGCTATTACAATCCGTTGTAATACTCTACTTTTCAACCTCGTGAGTTTGTGGCAAGATACTAGGACTATTTAACATGGGTTATATGGACTTCTAGAAGAGGTTTTCAGTGGTTCTGAGAACTTCTTGAGATTACATATAAAATTTTGTTGGTGTTAAATACAGTCGCTTCTCATTATTCATGAAAGTTATGTTTTATAAAGTTGCTGTGAACACTGAATCAGCAAATACTGAAGCATGGCTCCTAGGGAAAATATGCCATTAGGTTCTTGGAAGCCTCTGGTCACGTTTTGGTTGGCTAATTAAAATATATTTTTATGTGTGTTTCTATTTAAAGATACCTTATTTGATATATATTTCTTAAAAATAGTTATATGCAGTATTTCTTCAGATAAAACAATATTTCAATTATAGTATTTGTGTCATTGAACTCAAGGCCAACTGCACTATAACTCTCACTTGAACAAAGCTTATCTAACACACATATGTTCTCCAAGAGGCACATCACAGCCTTCTTGCACTTAGGAGCACCGGACAGCACTTCAGCACTATGATTAGGGGCTATCTTAAATGGAGAAATCACCAGCCAAAAGCACAGAAATGCAAAAAATGAGGCACTTAAACAGACCTTGAAAAAGACACTTATTTACAGCATCAGAGCTGAAACGAGAAGGCAGAGTGTCACCTCGTTCAACCTCACCTGGAAACATGCATATCAGGTGTCTCAGAGTTTTCACCACTCTGCATATCTGTGAGTGACCATGAAAACATTGAGTATTGATTTGGAAGTTGCAAATTAATTTTAGCAAGTAGGCAAATTCACAAATATGGAATCTTCAAATAATGACGATCCACTGTAAATTTGTTTTTTGTTTTTTGTTTTTTTGAATCATTGACTTCTATCAGATTCTAAAAGGGATTATGACGCAAAAAAATGAAAGACTCCTGTGTAAAATTCTGTCAGCCCATATTCCCCTCCTTTCTTCAATTTTATTTTTTTACTATTAAACTCTGACAGGACTCATTTCCCTTCCTGTCACCTTTGAAATACCTGCACAGTGTTACCTCCCTCACTGCACTGCCTACTATTCATTGTTCAGGCTCTGCCTATATGAGAAGTCTGCCCTCTAGTGTGTGGCATATATTTATGTCACTATAATAAATATGTGTGTGTGTGTGTGTGTGTGTGTGTGTGTGATGAAAATTCCTAGAAATTTGTCTTTATTTGGAAAGGAAATGAGTGGAAATTTCTAATTAAGGCATCAGAAAATATGAAGTGAACTAACAGCAAAAAAAAAAAAAATTCCATCAGTTTCTTTCTGCCTTATCCAAGATAAAATTACAGAAGTGGACTTGTAGGAAGCTGGCCTCCAATACGTTCAGCACCCCCACACTGGGCCAGGTATCAGTGCCAGTCTTGCTTCCCTGTTTAGCACTATGGAGGCTTTTGATAGGTGTGATAATGTAGGGATCTTCCTTTAAGAAACAGATGAGTCACTTGATGGCAGTAAAAATGCTTGACAAAAGGCCTTGTCAAGAAGATAAATATAAGCACTTCTGAGGTTTCGGGATGCAAATAGTGGATACTAACCAAGACCGGGGGAAAATATCATTCAGTTTTTCATTATTTGCTGAAATCTACATGGTTTATGAGACTTTTTGGAGTCTGTCTTTATCCTAGAGTAAGTTTGTTGACATATGAGGCAAATCTTTTTGATAATACCATGTCTTCAGATAACTTTTATACATTATATCAAAAACATAGAAAGGCAATGTATAATGTTTAAGAAGTAAGTTTTGGCAAACAAACAAAAACTCATGGACACAGACGACAGTTCAGTGGTTACCAGAGGGAAAGCAGGGAGAGAGGAGGTAGAAAAAGGTAAAGGGGGCCAAATATATGATGGCGAAAGGAGATTTGACTTTGGGTGGTAAACATATAATACAATATACAGATGATGTATTATTGAATTGTATACTTGAAACCTATATAATTTTATTAACCAATGTCACCCCAATAAATTTAATAAAAAAAGAAATAGATTTTGGAATGAGACAGAATGGGGTTCAGATCGAGCCATGGCCAATTACTAGCTGCAAGACTGGGAAATTTACCTAAAATCTTTGAGCCTTGTCTTCTTCATACATGGAATAGGAGTAATAATAGTACTTACCTCCTATGGTCATTTCAAGAATTCAATGACGTTATGTAAGCAAAGTGTGTGGTATAGTCATTTCACATTGAAAACAATAAATGTTTTATTACTCATATTTCAATAACCATCTAACATCCATTGTGAAGTCTATATGTATTTGGAAACATGCTCATTCCCTATGGGTTTGGGGGTCTATACCACAATTTGTAAACCTTACTCGTGGCTGCTCTGAAGGCTTAACCAGTACCTCCCTCAAGGAACAGAACAGGACGTCAGTCATGTGGGCAAAAAGCAAGCTTGCTCAGCTCCATTTGGCTTATATTTTTGTATAAATTGATATTGTAGGAGAAAGGTATACTGGTCAAACAGA
The DNA here is from genome assembly GCF_000151845.1 of Pteropus vampyrus. NCBI lineage: Eukaryota > Metazoa > Chordata > Mammalia > Chiroptera > Pteropodidae > Pteropus > Pteropus vampyrus. The sequence goes on along the minus strand of NW_011888783.1, from coordinate 18,788,918 downwards.
CAATGGTCTTATTCAGAATATTTGTTCTACTGATTATTTTGAAATTGGTTTCATTGGAAGTATTTTTTTCTGTGAATAAATAAAAAGATCTTGCTGTGTTGCATGGGGGCTTGTACTCACCTTCTGCCATGGAACAGAACTAAATTGATCACTAAACAAACTAAATCCAGCATGCCAGTGATGGAAGGAGAACTGACTGATTTCTTGTGTGTGGTTTTTACTAACCAAGGCCATACAACTAGTAAGTAGAGGAGGCAGAATTTGAACTGATTCCAAAACTGTGGGTTCTGTAGCACATACCTGCCACCCGCCCCACCCCACCCCCCTACCCCCGCCAGAGCCCAGGAAAGCATTTCCAGTCTCTTTTCCTCCTATGAGGTAAAAACTTATATTTTGGAGAAGACTGTTTTGAAATCCTCATCTTTGGGAAGAACTATTTGCTAAATGATGCCCTAATAGAATCTCCTTTCTGGATTGTTTCCAAGAGGCTTTTTTTTTTTTTTTAATTAAATGAGGCTACCATTAACTAAATTAGCTCAGGAAGACAAGCTCTTAGGTTAAACAACAATCATCTCGTCTCTTTTGCTTTTGATATTTTAGAGTTCATTGGAATTCTCTGAAGTTCATGGTAGGGCCAGTGCAGACAGAGTCCTCTTAGTTCGAAGGGCCAAGGGAGGCAACTTCTGGTATAACCCTTGTCCAAAATTCCCTTTTAGATTCACTCTGTGTCCAGGAGAACCTCGTGACTATGCAAGTATAAGATACCCTTGACTGACTCAAGACCTTTCTAAATTCTTAATTTAGAAAATACCCTAATAGCACATTATTTATTCTTTAAAGTACGGTACTAGATATGTAGGTGATGAACTGCAAACAACCATTAACATTTCCAGATTGTCTATAACCCAGAATAGGTTTTTACTTACTTCCTGAGAGTTGCTCTATGAATACAAGGATAGAACATGAAGTCATGCTGGGTGATTAGACAGGGGAGCCCACCAACCTTATAACTTTGGAGTGCAAATTGGTGCTTCATTTTATACTTTTCCAATTTGCTGCAAGGGATGGGTACTAATCTTGAAAACGTTACATATCATATCTTGTAAATTATGTCTTAGCAGAATTAATGTACATCGAGGAGTTCTGATCACTAAAGTATTCTGAAATGCCAGGGTCCACTGTCTATTTTAAGGAAGGGTAACAGGTAAATTCTACTAATAAAAGGAATTTGGATGAGTTTTTCAGCTGCCCTTTCACAGTGCATTAGAGCCTAAGGGGCTGGCACTGGCTGGTAAATTTGAATAAAAGGAGAGGGAAATGAAGGTGGAAAAGCACGAATTCAAAGCAAGATGTGGTTTTTAAAGGATAAAAGGAAGCAGAAATTCCTAAAAATTTAGTGTGTGTGTGTGTGTGTGTGTGTGTGTGCGCGCGCGCGCACGCGAGTGAGAGAGAGAGAGAGAGAGAGAGAGAGAGAGAGAGAGAGAGAGAGAGAGAAAGGTCAAGTTGAGAGGGAAATATAAAGAGAAAAAAGCTTAAGAAAACTCAGAATTTATGTCTGACTGAAGGCAGACCCTAGCCAAGATCTTATTTCCTTTGGTCCTGCTTGACTTGCCCCAAACCTCACCAACTCTGACCTCCATTCAAATGGGAATGAGATGGGGGAAGAAACCTTTAGGTAACTGACTCTGCAGAGTACAGTACATCTCTGCAGGTGGGGTGGGCGTGTTGTGTTTGTTTTTCCCTCTTCTATGTCAGAACAACCTTCCTTCTCAACACAGAGCTTTTGGTTTTCTCCTTCCTCATTCAAAAAATTTAAAAAGTCAAACCTGCAGGCGGTCGTACCATTGCTTCAGCTGCACACAAATGAATGATGGCTTTGGGAACACATCCAATCTGCAGTCTAGAAAAGAAAGCTGCACTGCTCCCTGACATTTCTTCGCTAAGAGATATCCTCATATTTCTGCTCACTCACTATTTAGGTAGCTTTTCTAGTTTTTGAAAACTTAACTCCACCTTTATTCCCCTTCTTAAATAAACCTGTTTTCTTTATCCAAGCCCATTGAAGCATTTCTTTCCATTTTGCACACAGTCTCCTAAATACCCCTGGTGGCAAGCTTCATTATTCTCCCAGCTCCTTGTGTTCCTGTCCCTTCAGCACCCACTTTTCACGTCTGTTGAACAATGCTGCAGACATCGTCACCCCATCGGGAAGTGGTTGCCTCGACAGCAGTCCACCGAGCAGAACACACGTGCTGACAGCAGCATCTTCCAGTTCAAACGTTCCTGTTTCATACCCTTGCCACCTGTTCAGAGCAGATGGGAAGCTGCCATGGCAGAGGCCGGCCAGTGCTGAAATGCCACTCCTGCACTCTGCAAACCAAATAGCTTCATGTGTGTGGAGCAGGGCTTTTACCGTTGAGGTCCAATAACAAAACACAGGCTGTTTGCATTTGGTTCCTATGATTGTTTTTATTCATAAATCCTTGTAGTCAGCCCAGGTAGTTGGGACAAATGATTGGGAGCAGGTATGTATATCTCAAGCTTGCGTTTACAGTGAGCACGTGGGAACTGTGGGAGGCAGGAGGGGTGTGGCAGCAAGGCCACTGGACCTCATCTAATTCTTTGTGGTTTAACTTGGGCTTTGGACCCATGTCTATATAATCACCCAACTCCATGGGCCTTTGCCCAGTTTTCTTTTAAGAAATAGTTTGATCTCATGTGGCACTATTGCAGAACTTAACAGGGGCCCATATGAAATATAGAAATAATACTGATGGGGTTTATACTTAGACCATATGGTACTTTGCAGAGTGTGGTCATTGTCAAGTGAGTAGAACAGTACAAATTCTATTCTGATTTTATATATCTTTAAAATTTTTCTCCATAGTGTTCACTGTGGTGTTGTAAACATCAAAGTCCCTCAGATATTTGACTAAACAGTATTTCATATTTTGAAAAAGCTAGAAAATGAATTGTCGATATTCTCAAGCCACTTCCCTCTGCCTATGTTCCAGGTGGACACTCTGGAAGTAATACGGCATCCAGAAGAAACCACCAACATGAAGAGACAGACCATGGCTTCTTACTTCCGGGTATGGAATCTTCTTGATCTCTATTCTGCCTGCTTACAGAAGGGACTTGCCACCCCCCTTCCCACAAGAGGCCCGGATCTAACAGAGTCACTGAAACAAGAGCAAAGCACAAGAGTCAGTTAAGAAAAGTCGGGGTGTGAGGAGAGAAAATTATAGCAGGAAACCTACCTCTGAGTACAATGCTCTCTGATCTCAATCAAATGAAACCCCAAGTGTCCACAGAAAGCCCTCTCTGCCACTGGCATACAGCTGTGTCCATTGAATGTGCTGATTTTGTTAGCATTTGAGCTGCTTCTTGGCCTTAATCTACTGGAGTCAGCCACTTTTTCAGCATATTTACTGGAAAAATAAAGTAGTTAATAAAATTTCAGAAGGTGGCTTATCAAGTTCAGATCCTGAATCTGTCTTAGCTTTGACTTTATTTTCCTAGTTTGAATTGACCCACCGCAAGCAAGACCCATTTGCCTGAGCCCAATTACTTCCCATCTCTGCTGCCAAATTCCTGATATATCATCTAGTAAAATGATTCCTTTGAGTAAAAATGTTGTCTCTAGAAGGGCTCTGTTAAATGCATATTATATAGGAAAGATAAGACACAGATATCATGTACCACTGGGAGTTAAGTTTCAGCCAGTTTCACGGTAGAGATGCTGTCAGTCCAAAGACAGAACTACTGATCCCAGGGACAGGAGAATAAGGTTGTAAAGTGGGGTCACCCCAGGAAGGGGCTTGGCAGGAATAGGAAGTCAGGTGGGAAGCAGGGTCATGAGCTGGAGTTGCTAGGCAGGCTGATCCAGGAGCTGGCGCCATGGATAGCAGGCTCTACAGAAAGCTATAGTAGGTTCAAAAGGATCTAAAGCCAAAAACTCTGACCTAGCCAACTGTGCTTCAGAGGCAGCCTAGAATTGGGCTCAGGGTATGAATTACCGGGGCTCAGAGGCCTTTGAGTTCAGCAGTTTATCCATGCACTGTTCCATGCTACGGTTTCTCTGGCAGAAAGGCATTCAGCCTCTGTTTCATCACCCACAGTTGTACATTTCTAATTGCCACTTATTTCTTATCTTGAGATGCACCCTGGTGCTGTCCCCTTTAGAAGAAATATCCTCTTTGTGTCTGAGGGCATGTACGCGCACGCGTGTGCTTGTGTGTGTCCGTCACAGGATTTGGAAGTGCGGAGCAACTCGGTGAAATCATCTTCAAGATCCTAGAATCTCTCTATCATCAGAGAAGCCTCTGACTTATAGTTTTTCAGAAATATACCCATGCTAAATACTGGTCCCAAATGCTAAATCCAAGAAATAAGATGTGTTGGCAAACTAGGCAATACCATTTTGGATCAGTGGAAGGTGTGATTATGAAATAATGAACTGATTTCTTGGGTGGTTTATAATTGCTCCTGAAGGTGTGTCCAAAAGAGGAACTCCAAAAGTGGATGCCACCAAGGAACAGCTGAGACGTCTCCTGCACAGGCACCCCTCTGCTTTTCCATGTGCTTTCTCTCTGTGAGAGCCTCATGCCAGCCACTCAGCATGCGCTAGTTAATCTTTATTATAATCTTCTTTCCTCCAATTTTCTTGTTTCCTTTGCCCTCTTTGTTTTTCTCTACCAGGTATCAGTAAGATTCTCTTAGACTTTCTGATAGTTCTTTGGCTGAAGAAGCAACTAACTCCTTCCCTAAAAGCTGGACATTTTAAATTACAAATACAGTTGAGGGGTATCATCTTGGAATACCAGAGAGGAACTAGTTCTGGTGAACCTAAGCATGTTCTTAGGCACATAAGTTTCTGGCACATGAGGGCATTGCCTGATACTAGGTGATGTTGAAAGAATGCTTTTGAATCCGCAAGCATTCATAAATACTCATCAGAACTTATATTATCATCTATTGCTGGTTTCTTGTTCAGCCTCAAAAAAGGTCCATGAGTTATTTACAAGCCAACAAAGTGCTCTGGAGGCCCCTGGAAGCCTGCGTTGCAGTTATCCATTATGTTCATGGTAGCTTCATTTCATGTGTGTTTTTCCCTTGATAGTATTCTCTGATGGATCTGCTCTCCAAAATGGTGGTTGGACAGCCCCACTTTGTGCGCTGCATTAAACCCAATGATGACCGAGAGGCCCTGAAGTTCTCTCAAGAGAGAGTGCTGGCCCAGCTTCGCTCCACGGGGATCCTGGAGACAGTCAGCATCCGCCGGCAGGGGTATTCCCACCGCATCCCCTTTGAAGAGTTTGTGAAAAGGTCAGGCTGGCATCTTGAGAAATATATTATGTTAAATATAGCTCTGCTGTGGCCATCTGTGTCCCCTGGGGTTGCTCCCACTGCCTGCTTGCCTCCAAACATGTTATTGGCCACTTACCAGCTAACATTTACTTGCTCAAATGTTGCATTTTTATTGTGCTCCAACTAAATTGCAGTGATCTGGAGGACAGATTAAATTTCCTTCTGATCACATTTTAAAAATAAAAATGTCCATAGATATTTATAGGTTATATATCCTTAGTTTTAAAAATCTCTAGATATTTAATTGGTATGATGAAAGTATCTCTCTATAAATGGGCCAAGATTCTGGCAAACATGAATGCACCCAGGCTAAAACAGTGGCATGATATAATACAATAGCTAATATTTACATAGCACCTAAAATGTTCTAAGCGAATAATCTCATTTGATCCATAGAACAACCCTGTAATCTAGGCTCTGTTATTGTCGACTATAAAGGATTTTTATAAAGTTTATTTGAGCCAAACTGACAACATGCCAGGAAGCAAGATCCTAGTTGCTCCAGGGAATGACAGTTTTTCAATTCTTTTTATATATCTGGAATTAAGAAGGGAATGTAAGAAAGATTACATGAAGGTGGGAGAAAGTCAAGGAAATCTCCATGATTGGATTACAAGATAGTTAATAAGATTATGTGCTCCCTTGAGGGTGGTTATGCCTCTGAGGGGTCTGGAAAAAAGAATTACTTCTGGTGTTTAAAAATGTGTTAACCTGATGCAGGAGCACAATGAATAGGGCTGGCTTAAGGCAAAGATAAACCTTTCATAAGGGTATAGCTACCTGCCATGATCTATCCAGTTAGGAATTTATAATCAGTTCATCCTGTGAGGTTAATTTTGGTCGTGGGCTTGTCGGATTCATTATAGAACCTCCTTTTCGTTCAAATTATTATCCCCATTTTACAGATGAGGAAATTGAGGGGCAGAAAGAAATCAAGTGACTTTCCCAAGGTCCCAAGTATATAAATGATAGAGTCAAAATTTGAACCCAGATAATCTGGCTTCGGCATCCACACTTTTAATCTCCTCAATTCATTGCATTTACTCAATCTTTGTTGAAATAAATTGTTGTGGAGCTTTTTAGACCCAGAAATTGTTTTTACCTCCGGAAGAAATGCCATTTCTTTTTGCACAGCTGCCGTAGGCATACCTTGTATATGCATATGATTACGGACAAATGTTCACAAAACTTTCTGTGAAGAAGTAAAGGACCGTAATAACAACAACAACAAAAAAACACCTCTGAGAAGCACAGTTGTCTGAGGATATCCAGAGAGGAAAATTAAAATCTATTATAAAATCTGTCACACCCTATCAGCCATCTTTTATTTCTTCTTACCTCCTTTCTGAGGTCATTTTTCCAAATTCTTCTTTGGGAAGGGTGAGTCATAATGTGATAAACTGCTCCATCAAGTATTCCAAATGTCACTACACTCCATAGAGAAGAAAGGGGAAAAAATAATCCCCGCGATGAGAGCTTTTAAATTTAAAATAAGAACGAAATGGCTTTAAAAAAGAAGTGTCTTTGAGCCTCTTTTTTTCTTTCAAATTTGGAGGTAGAACGAGAAAAAAAAAATAGACTATTTTAGCACATGAATGTTACTAGTCAAATATTTTTAGCCACTAAGTGTTGAATACATAAAAATATTTAAGAAAACAGGTCAAATGCTAAACAGATTGGCACTTCTTTGTTCGTAATCAGAAAACCATTAGGCAAGTGTGAACAAGAGTTTCAAAATGTCAGTAAATCTGAGAGTATCAAAGATTTCTGAGCCAGCAAGTTAATTGGTGTTTTGATCCTTTTGAGTAACTTAACAACAAAATGGATGAGTTAGCAGTTTTCTCCCTTGATGTTATTCAACAAATAGGTGCACCTCTTATCTTCCTGTTCAGGGGTGCTATTTTGTAAACTCTTAGCAGGAAATATGCAGACAAAACAAAGACAGAGAGCAGAGCTATTCAAGGTTTATCAGGTGGAGGTAAATAAAAGATAAATGCTTGTTTAATGTTATTCTTTACCTTTTTGTATTTTCTGGCATTCAGGATTGAAATCCTGATGTGCACACCTGAAAGGCAGTGTTTGAGGGATTATGTTGTCTGTTCCAGAATGGAGAAGGACTTCCCCGAGTCACCCAAGTCTGCAGACTTGGCCAAACCTAAAATACTTCCTTGCCCCATCATCTTTGAATTTTCTGGCTAAGTGACTTGGAAATCCCCTTTAAATTTTTCATTCATGGAGTCTTCAAGGAAAGGGTTATACTGTTGAGGGGTATCGCAGAAAATGATTATGAATGCTCATGGCTTCATGGTCATTTGGCTCTGAAGCATGGTCTGACAGAAGGTCTACACTGGGGCAAACACATATGACTGCATGTGTTGGGATGCGTTCTGGCAAATGTTTAAAGGATAGGACAGTACATTCAGTCAAAGTGTTACAGTTTGTTTATTAAACTATTATAGTAAATAATGCACTTTAGTAAGGAGATCAGATTTCTAGTCTCCTTTTGAGCATAATATTTGGCAAATAACCTAACATTTCTGTAAAATATGTTTCTTTGTCTGTATGTTAAGAAGGCAGGAAGACACGGAGCCTGTATCCTGAATATTTTCAGGGGTTATATGCAGCTTCCTAAGTCTTACTTGGCCTCTAAGTCTTCCAGAAAGGCCCACATCTCTCAGGACCCGATTCATAACAGTTGTTAAATCAATGTCTGTTGAACATAATGAAACTCTTTCATCAGCAGCTTCCACTTCTCACGATGGCATGAGAGCCATGGTGCCCTGGTATCTCCTTCATCTCATTCTCCCTTCTCTTCCTCCACTTCCTCTCCTCCAGAAATTTAGGTGTCACCTTTGTCTTGTCTTCTCACTTCCTTCAAACAGTCCATCACCAGGCTCTGCCAACTTTACCTTTGAAGTTTCTCAACAAGAGTCCCTTGGGAATTTCCCATCCTTGTCTTAAGGCTTTATTAATCACACATTTCTCTCAATGTCTAGTAGTAGTAGCAGCAGCAGCAGCAGCAGCAGCAGTAGTAGTAGTAGTAGTAGTAGTAGTAGTAGTAGTATTTAACAGCAGCTTAATTGAAATATAATTCATATATGATAAAAATCACCCTTTAAAAATGTACAGTTCAATGGTTTCAGTATATTGACAGAGACGTGCAACCATTACCACTATCTAAACTGAGCATCTTTTCATATGCTTAGTGGTCATTTGTATATTTCCTTTGGAAAAATGTCTATTCAAGTCCTTTGCTTATTTAACTGTTGATTTTTGTATATTCTGGATACTAGCTGCTTATCATATATATGATTTGCAAATATTTTGACCCATTCTGTGGGTTGTCATTTCAATTTCTTAATAATGTTCTTTGAAGCACAGAAGCTTTTAATTTTGATGAAGTTTAATTATACCATGTTTTCTTTTGTTGGTTATGCTTATGGCGTCATATCTAAGAAACCATTGCTTAATTTGAGGACATGAAAATTTATTCCTATGTATTCTTTTATGAGTTTTGTAGTTCAGCTCTTATATTTACCTCTACAGTCCATTTTGAGTTTATTTTTATATATGATGTGTGGTAGGAGTCCAACTTTTGTATATAGATATCCAGCTTTTCCAGAACTATTTGTTGAAGAGACTATTCTTTCCTCTGAATTATCTTGGCATGCTTGTTAAAAATCAACCAACCATAAATTGGTCATAAATTATTTCTAAGTTCTTAGTTCTATTCTATTGATCTATATTTATTCTAAGCTTTGTAAAGCTCTTTTGCCCACAAGCTCCACATAGCTTACTAAATGGACCTCTGGCCTATTCTGTTCTTCAGTGAGCCACCAGAATATGATTTACCTAAAATTCCTATCTCAACATGTTGCTTCCTTGATTACAATCCTTATTTGAAATAATCATATAAACCTCCACTGGCCGAGCTTTAGTCCTCTGCCTCATACAGGGGGGTCTCCCTGATCTGGCCCCTTCCCATCTTTCCAGTCTCTTTTCTGTTATCTTCCCACCTCTCAGCCCACACTCCAGCAAAAACCACACTATGTGGAGCTCCATAAACACCCCATGCCATTCTATGCTTCTGTGCCTTTGCTTATGCTGAGTTGCCTGAATCCCCCTTCCCTAAGTCCTCTGTGGTCTGACTTAACCAGGCTAACCCCTGCTCATTCCTTGGGATTTTGAATAGGCATTTTCTTCTTGCAACACTCCTTGACTTCTCAGTTTGGGTGAGGAGCTCCTCTGATGAACTTCATTGGTAGCATCTATCTGCCTGCCTATCTCTTACCTTGATATTAACCACCTGGGAGGCAAGGATATTTTTCAGCCAACTTTATATCTGCACTGTCCAGCACAGTGCCTGACACAAATTAGATGTTTAATAAACGTTTATCGAATTGATACAAACTCTTACTCATTCTCTTTCATCACTATAGTCTTTTACCATCTCCTGACTGACTCTGGTCCTTGCTGTTTTGAAGTACATGACAGGTATAAAGCTGGATTTGTTGAGGTTAACTTTAACTTGCATTGTAAAGTAGAATCTAGGTTGTTAGAGCATAAGATTTCCGGTAATAAGATTTTAGTAGCTCTTTATCAAGAAAAGTTAAGAAACCATAAATAAGATGATAAAAAGCCTCTAAACCTAGCCTGAAAATACTATTATTAGAATTTAAAACATTACAAGGGTGACATTTAAACAAATTTGCCTCATTCTCTCTACAATAAACATTGATTTCCCCCCTCCCCCAAAAGAAACAAGCTTAATAGGACAAGGAAAATTCCCTGCTCTGGCTCCTGCTTTCCAGCCTCTTCTCTCTCATCTCCCCACCTCTCAGCTCCAGAAAAAACAGGACCATTTAGAACTTCCTAAAACAGCACAAAGTATGCCTTATTAAAGCAATAGCCTGTAAAAGCAGGCCACTTCCTTGGTGTATTAGTCAGGAATCTTTCAATAAGTCACTAAAATTCAACTCAAACAAGTTGAAGCAAAATTTAAAAGGGGATGTATATTGCCTTTCAATAACTAAGAAATCCAAAAATATCTCTGGATCCAGGGCATCAAGCAATTTTACAAAGCCATTATCTTTTTTTCTTAAGTTTTTTTTTTTTAAGTTAAAATTATTGAGGTGACATTGATCAACAAAATCCAAGAAGTTTCAAGTGTACAATTCAACAGCCATTGTCTATTTTAAATCAGCTTTGTTTTTTCTCTTTCTTGACTTTCTTGTCAGCTAGGCAATTCTTTCTCACATGTTGGCAAAGATGTTCCCCGGAAGCTCCTATTGGAAGCATCCTATAGGCTTAGCAACAACAGCAGCAAGTAAGTTCCTGAGCATTTCCATACAAGGAACTCTCTGGCTGTCCCAGCTTAAGTCTCATGCCCATACTAAAACCAATAACTGTGCCCAGAAGAATTTTATCAGGGTCTTCAGTCAATTGCCAGAGGATAGAGTCAGCCCCACTAGGACCATGGTCTGTGGGACTCAGTTAAAAGAAGAAGAAGATGGATAGGCTAAATCAATAGGCATCCATTGCCCACTCTTTTTGACCATTCCATTCCCTGGAATCTACTGTAACAGTGCAGGAAGATCTAGCTATTTACCTAGAGGAAGTCTTTAATTTAGAATTTCTAAGAAGAATAAAAATTTTGTTGACAATAACAATGTTAACTTTGGGATAAGAACTATATACAGTTTAGTATAGTTAACCTAAGCATAGTTGGCTTTTTGTTTCTTGGGGTTTTTGGTTTTTGAAACGTAGCTATGCTACTCAGTGGTTTTCTGAAAACACTTTCCAGATCTACTTCGCTAAGGAATTAGGGAAAACTCGCAGTCGATTCTGGCCCAGTTTGAATTCATCTTCTTGCATTTGACATTTTTCTCTGATCTTAATCATTGTGGGTCATGATGTTTTTGTCCCACATAAGATTGTGCTGGATTCCACTTTCCTTTCTTATACCCACCCCGCCCCAGCTTCTATTTGTCCTTTAAGTATATTCTTTAATAATTACTTTGCGCAGTAAGGCTGCTTCTTCCCTTTCATACTCACCATGATCTATTATTCTCTTGACAAAAGCTTCTTTCTAATTCTATGAGTCTGCAGTTTTTCCTTCTTTCTGTACAATCTCTGCAGTAGTTGTTGACCAACTAACTGTCTTTGGGTTCTGAAGCAACTTGTTGCTTTCTGCCTCTTCAGAGCAATAAAAAGAAGCCCCCCCATACCTTTTAGCAGTAAGTATAAAGTCCTAAATGGGGTCAAAGCTGAATCAGATTTACCCTTTAGGCAGAGTTATGGACTCCATGGCATTCCTGTGACATTCTCACTGGCCACAATAGCTCAAACAGAGCATCATATGGCCACTTACCCAAATGAATTATAAAAATTTTATAATTTTTATTCAATAAAAAGACTGATATTTGCCCTCAAAAAGATTGTAATAGCCAACCTTCTATCTAGATCCAGCTACATATAAGTGTTCATTTACTCCCTCTGCTTTTGGTTCAGTACTACTCAGCTCTGGGTGATTTTAGGCAAAAACCTTCTATTCTAGAAAGCCTACCTATAGGGTTGGGGAAGAAAATCTGAGAGTATGACTGCTTCTTAATTAACTTTTAAGAAATTCTTTTGTTTTAATTCTTTCTTCATTCAAACTCTCAGCGGTTCCTGGGCTGTTGATTTCTGAGTCTTTGGAGTTAGTTGTGTCCTTTGCCATAAATCAAAATGCTTCTCATCTTTCCCCATTATGGTTTGGATTCAGCTTTCTCAGGTCTGCTAAATTCGTTATCATTTTTTCATCTGCCTTCTTGTTACCAAAATTTTGTGCTTATCTTCTTTCTTCCTTTCTCTTTATCTTCACAAAGCATTTAAACTCTTTTATAAAAAAATTCTCTTGCTGTCATTCTACTTGGATTTCAGAAGGGAGAATAAGTAAATGTATGGGTTCAATATACCATCTTTATCCAGCCATTCTTTGAGTGCATTACCTGTTTAAAATACAAATGAATAAAATTAAGATACAAAAAAATTAAAAATATAAAAAATAAGTTTTTTAATGTAGATCATATTTTTTATAATTCATGTCCAATTTTCTTTAAAGATTATTTTTACTCCCCTGACCCAGGACATCATAGTTTTGCATACCATAATGCAGGGAATTTCTAACTAAGAAAGAACACATCTCTTTCATGTGGGATTTTGTATATCATAGTCCTGGGACTATTTGAGATCTGCCTAATGGGCATAACACCTTAAATATTCTTTAAGATCTTCCCTTTCAATGGTTTAATATTCCTGATTATTTTTTTTTATGTTTCCCTTTGTAATTAAAATGAAATGAAGGATTGTAAACATATAGAATTCCTTGGCAGTGGCAGAAAGAACTCACAATTGCATAGAAGAACTTGTGTCTAAAAGTGTGGTTTAATGGAATGGATACTAGTTTTTCATATTCACTGAGGGTGAAGACAATCCTCTCAGCAGTTTCAGAAACCATACATTTATTCTAATAAACCATGCTGTTACTCAAAATATTTTTATTTGGAGCTTCTTTCAGACCTAAGCACACAAATATTTCATTTGGCTTATAGGTACACCCACACTGACCATCTTTTATATTAGAATTTGGTCTAAATTAATCTCAACTATTTCTAAAAATTAACATATATACAAAACAAAAATTTACCAACTTCGAGGCTCATTTTAAAATGGAAGCTCAGATATCGATTCTAAAAATAAATCCCTGAAATGTTTGTGGCAATAGAACATTCATGTAATCTCCCAAGAAATTGGGGAAGGAGTGATCTTTCAAAGGAAATACATTTGTTAGGCATGTTGGTTCTGGTGTGACTTTTTTTGTGAATCAGTTATCTCATTTTATTACCACCTTCCAAGTAGTAGCAGGATCTCTTGCAGCTACAGAGAAGCCTTGTGAATGCCAAGGATTATGGACACAATCATTGCTTCTTAACATTTGTGAAGAATCAAAGTGCCTTAAGAAATATCTCCTAAAAAGCCATTTATACACTTCTACCTTTATGCGTGTATCTACATCTCTAATAGAGTGCCTGCCACATAGTAGGTGTTCAACAAATGTGGAACAAATGATTCTATCCCCTTGCCCCCTCAACAAAGGAGCTTTATTTTTGCTGCTTTTATCTATCTATACTCTAACTGAGAAGACCCACAAAACTCCTCCCTGTGGGCATCTCCAGAGTTGACCAATTGATTTCTTGGTTTCTAGAGCAATCCTTTGAGATCCAGATATTCTTGCCAGGGGAGGGTCTGGATTGACCCTAGACATTCAGATGTTCTTAGAGTTGACCTTTAATTTCAAGTCTTTCATATTTGGAGTTCGACTCTTGAATTCGTACTTCTTTAGGCTCTATCCAGAGTGATTCCTGGATGAACCTAGGAGGCAGATATGCACATCTTATTACCCACCAACCCACAGGGCTCCTCAGTTCCTCACCATCAACATATCCTCTTTGTTATCAAGCAAAATGTGTAATGAGGACCTCCCAATATGGCAAACTCTGTACAAGTATTGAGAACACAAAGATAGAGAAGGCACACTCTTGCATTTAGTTATCTTTGGATTAATAGAAAATGTGTATTATAATCACAAAAGAACATATGGCACAGAACATCCTAAACATTCATTCTCTACTTTTGACTAGTCACTGCTATACTTCAGAATACTAATGATAGTCTCTCAACTGAATCTTTGCCTGGCCTCTGAATGTGTCTTCCTAACACTAGCCTGCTTACTCTACATGATTCTTTACACTGCCACCAGAGTTATGTTAAAATTTAAAGATGATTATGTGACTCTCATGAATAAAAATCTGTGCCTGCTTCTCATTACCTATAGGATAAAATCCAAAGCCTTTAGCTCAGCAGGCAAAGCTTTCTGTAATTGTCACCAACCAATTATTCTCATTTTTTTCCCCTACCATTCTCCCTCACATACCCTAGACTGCTGTCAGCCTGACCTTGGACCCTCCGGGCCCATGTACAATGGTTACGCAGTGCTTAACCTTTGCACCTCCTCTTTTCTCTGGTGGAAAGTCTTTATGTGGTCGTCTCCTCCCCACCTTTCAACCTCCAGCCCAGGCACCTTCTTTCTGAAGCCTGCCTGGACGCCCCACTGCTGGTAGTCACTCCATCCTCTGTATTCCCACAATTGGATGTTTATATCTTTGTTTTAGAGCATATACTTTTATTTTTACCCTAACATTTCTGCCTACCCTACTAGAGTGTGGAATTCTGAGGGAATAGCATGGACCTTACTCATTTTTATATCCCCAGCGTCCCACATGGTATGGTATCAGGACAATGGTGTATGTTCAGTGTTTCCTGAATGAGGGAAACTATCAGTCAGAAATGCATTTGACTATGAATAATAAACAAGTATTTTTAGTGGCTCAAGCCAGGGTTTCTCTATCTCACCACTGCTGACATTTTGGACCATATAATTTTTTGTCGTGGAAGTCTACACCTGTGCCTTGTAAGGTATATAGCAGCATCCTTGGCTTCTACCTATTAAGATACCAATAACCTCCCACCTTCAACTTGTGACAATAAAAAATATCTCCAGATATTGCTAAATGTGCCCTGGGGGGCAAAATTGCCCAAATTGAGAACAACTGGCAAATAGGTTTGTTTGATTCTCACAAAAATTTAGAGGTAAGCTATTTTTAATGTTCACTTTAAATTTACTTTAATGTTAGTTTTTAGCTGTTCAATGAGGTCATTAAGGCCCTGAATACCTGCTGGCCTCGTTGTATTCTTTTCTCCATCCTTTGTGTGGGAGTTGGCTTCTAGTCTCATGGTCACAAGGTGACTGCTGCCTCTCTAGGCAACATGCCTGCATTCTAGGCAGGAAGAAAGGGGCACAATGAATGGCCAAGCCAGTCACATTTGACCCACTTTTATTAGGCAAGAAAACATTTTCCCAGAAGCCATTTCACATACCTAGGACTGAGGCTAGGCACATTGTCACCAGAAGGAAAGCTGGTGTTCAGTTAGACACGAAGAAGTGGGATATAAATGGAAAAGTCACTAATTATGTTTATCATAGAAAAGAAATCTAATGTTTATTAATTCAATGAGGGAGTAACTAAATGACTAAGGGGCTGAGTGAATTTTAATAAATAAATACTTTCAGTTTCTCACAACCCACTCATTTCTTCTTCCTTGCTATTCAGCTTCTTCCTTTCTCAGGATAGTAGCTTAAGAATTAGCAAGTGCAGAAGTACAGGAGTAGAAGCAGGCAAAATACTGGGGATCCTTTCATTCCATCACCATAGAAAGGTGCATTGGCAGTTTTAAGCCTGCAACAATTTCTTTTAGTTCTTACAAAGTGAACTGAATATCATTAGTTATCACTGTGAAAATTTCAGCTACAAGGACAGGGTCCCTGACAATCTCTTACAGAGCCCCAAGGTCAGTACTCACTCATAAGACGGGAGGTAAGAGAAATATCAGCATCATAGAAGAGTCAAAACATCTTAGGAAAGCTTGGAATCTAAATTTCAATTTTCAAAGAATAAAGCTTCTATTTTTTTCTCTGGGTAGTCAGCAGTGAATAAGGAAATGTAAATCTTCCAGGAGCTAGGATGGCAATGCCATGCCTTATCTCTCACAGGACATTCTGGATTTCTTTTCCTTTTACCTGTAACAACATTGATGAGAGCCTGCCATAAAATAAATCTTAATATGCCATTCAGATAAGCTAGTGTATCTGCAGCAAAGTAAACAGAATCCTCAATTCCCTGCAAATTGGTTTACACGGTAGTGAGGGACATGTTAAGAGATAATACTTAGGATAGCAGACAACTTCAACACTGTAAGTAAAATACATTTCATGCTTATGTGAACAGTCTCCATGTAGGAGCAACAGTTGAGTGGTGACATTCTCTGGGAGAGATCTCTAACAACTACTGTCCTTGTATACTGTCATTTCTGCCCATTTTTCTCTGTTTACTTGAGGGAGTGAGTTGCTCACTCCTCCCCAACTCTGTGTGTGTGTGTGTGTGCGTGTGTGCATGCGTGTGTGTGTGTGTGTGTGTGTGTGTGTGTGTTGATGCCTTTTACATAGGTGAGACCTTAAATAACTTAGTTTCTCTCTTAACTCTTACATAACCATTGTTATAACCTTGGTGCAGTAAACAAAAAACATTCTTAAAAAAGCCTTCTACGATATTGTTGAAAGACTCTAAAAGATGGCTTGGTCCAACTTTCCCATTTCACAGAGGAGGCTGAGGCCAGAGAGGTAAAGTAGCTTCTTCCAGGTGTCATATCTAGGAGTTGGCAGTATCAGTCTCTGTGGGTTGTTGTCGACTGGAGAGAATTTCTGTGACCACCTCCCTCCTTCTTTAGGGACAAGGTGGGTTCAACTTGGCCTTGCCTGAGCTGAGGATCCTCCCCAACTTGCCTATGGCTATAGATGATTCAAAATCCCCAAACTCATTCTTTTAAGGTCCTGCCTTTCTCATGGTGTCCACACTGCTGACAGCTGTCTTTCACCTTTTCAGGTAGCAGAAAAATTATTTCTGTAGTTGACAGCTCTGCAAATTCAGCCTGAAATTTGTAGTGGTGATACGCAAAATGGTTACAGAAGGTAATATCAATCACACTATTCTCCAAAGATTTTAAGTGGTGGTGATAATAATAAGTCTGTACTATCTTTCCTGATTTTCCTAATGTCTGTACTGTCAGCATCCTCATGAACTAATTCAGTTATAGGGAAGCACCCACGTAGAAATAGAAACACAGGGAGCAATGGAAACAGTGCAAGAAGATATAACAAAGGAAAACAAGAAGAAAGATGTTATGAGAATGTTAGACAGTATCAACGCAGTTGAGAAGGCAGCCACTCTGGACCTTTGGATTGGCTGCCCAGCTTACTCTATGAAAATCAATGACTGAACAAAAACTCTGTGTCCCTACTTGGAGAGTCCTTAAAACAAATTTTAGTGGGATTAACTTATGTTAGATAATGATAACTATGAGTCAGAAGAAAAAAAAAAAGAATGAGAGAAGTAATGAAGAAAAAAGAAAAAAAAGAGGGAGAGGAAGAGAATGTGAGGAAACCTCCTGGCACAGTGATGCCATATGAGTGCCACCTGACTCCCACCCCCGGCTGCAGAGCTGGTCCTCAAGCAAATTTTCTTCAGAGCCCAGCTGTAGAATTCCCCTCAACATGGCACTCTAGTAAACCACTGCCCAGTCCGTCAGCTGACCCACAGTTGACCTCTTAGCCATTAATGTTCTAGTATGTTCCATTCGCTTTACAGTAAATATCTGCCTACCCCTAAGCATCATGGATTAGAGATGACTCGGAGAAAAGATGACTAGCTACTTTTTTATACCAGTTTGGGTTGGAGAAAAGAAAAATAAATTTTTGTCAAAGAAAGGAAGAGAGGAGGTTGGGGGGGGGCTTTTTTTGCCCCTTGGTTTTTGGCGGTTTTCTTGTTGTTGTTTTCCTTTTTTCTTTTTTTCCTTAGGTTTTGTTATTGGCCCCCCAACCCATTGAATTTTTTCCGTTTTTCCAATTGGGGGACTTGGTTTAAAATTCCCCCGGTTGTTGTTTGTTGGGTTCGGGTTTTGAATTAGGGTTTTTTTTGTTTTCAAGGCCCTTCTCAAAATATGTATATGAGACCATTGGACGCATCCAGTGTTCATTGAGAAGTCAATCTGTAGAATTCAACCAGAATAAAATACATTGATAATTTTGCTAGTTGTAAAATAGAATAATCACTTTAAAGTTTAACTTTCTATTACAAATTAATGTGTGAATAGATTCAGCCTCAAACTCTAATTCCCATTTACTTTCTTTCCTTAGAAGACCTCCCATTGAAAGCTTATGAGCAGGCAGCAGTAGCAGCCTCAGAAACATTTATTAAGCGCCTATTGTGTGTGTTGAGTGCTATAGTGAGTAATACTGACTTATAAGGAATTTACAATCTCAGGATTTCCACTGTCTAATATAGATCAACACGATTTCTTATCCCAAGGCCCAAATTTAAGAGTCTTCTAAGGATATAATGGATATAATGACTTTTTTTTTTTTTTGGTAGCAGATGGTGGCCAGCTGTTCTGTCTTTACTGAAGGCCAAACAAGAAGAGAAAAAAATTAAAGGCACTTATAGTAAATATGAGAAAGAACTTAATAAACTAAATCTGGATTTTTATACATACTAAAGGGAAATGGGCAATTGGGGGTCGTTATCAAATTGTCCAAGCCAAAATAGCTCAGTTCCCTCTATTATCTGCATAAGAGAAAATTATTTATATGGATTGCATTGTTCAGATAATTGTCCTGTATTTTGGGTATCTGAGTAGATAGTCTGGGTGGTCACTGATGTAGACTGAGGGTCTTTCAAGGAATATTTTAAAATAAGAAAAGGGTTAACACTCTGGGGACAGTTCTTCTTAGAAGCAAGTGATGTTAATCAAATTAGTAGCTACATGATTTTTTGACCAGGATTTGAGCCCATCGTAATTAAATCATAACAATTTTACCTAATGTTTAAAATTAATTTTTATTTGCAAAAATTAATGTATGAATATCCTTTTCTCTGAAATTTTTAAGTATTACATATATTTAATATTACTAAATATTACTAAAGTCTTTCTTTCTGCATCCCTAATTCCATTTCCTAGCATCCTGCCTCCATCAGGGCTTCTCTCTAGAGGAGCCACTGTTATTTTGGTATTTTTACCCTTTCAGGATACACATGCACACAAACGCATACACACACAGATTGAGAGAGGAAAAAAAAAAACCTGTATTTTTAGCTTACCTTGAATCACACATTTTATACCATTTGCTTTTCTGTTTAACAATATGTGCTAGAGATAAATCCATGTTTTTTCATAGCTCTAATACATTTCTTTTAAGAAATTTCATTGAGATCAGTGATATTCATTTAGCCATTCTTCTACTATTAGATATTGACATGTCCAATAGTTTAGCAATGCTCAATAAGCAATCCTAAATATTAAATGTGTGTGAGAATATCTTTAGGGTAGATTTTGAACAATTGACCTTTCCAAGAGAAAACGATGTGCTCCAGAAGGTCATTTGTGCCTAACGAAGAGAAAAGATGTTGGTGAGACATGGGAACCAGTTTTTTTTTTCTTAGACTGTCACTGTAGGCAAGTCTCTTTACTTCCCCGAGATTCTGTTTCTCTTAGTCAGTGGTTCTTCATGCATGAGAATCTCCTGGAGGGCTTGTTAAAACACAAATTGTTGAATCCCACCCCTAGAGTTTCTGATTCAGTGGTGTGTGTGTCTTTAGGCCAAGGGGCAAGTCAACATAGCATCTTTGTTAGGAAGAGTCTTAAAGAGTCATCCAGTTCAACTACCTACTAAAAGTAGATTTCTTCAGCAACGTTCTTGACCTTGTCAATCCACTTCCCATTGAACAGTTCCAGGGTGTAGGCATTTACTCTCTGGCTCCTGAGGCTGGCCAGTCTATATTTTTAGATGTCTGATCAAAGCCATTTTCTTCCTAACCTTGACCAAAACCATCCTTCAGAAGCTTCTATACATCTACTCCAGTTCTACCCTCTGGGCTTCAGAGAACAAACCTGCTCCCTTCTCCATCTGATGGCAGTCAATTATCATGTTCTCCTAAGTCAAGGGTTCACAAACTCTACAATGCATCAAAACCACCACAAGAGTTTATTAAAATAGAGATTCCTGAGCTCTAATTGCAGAAATTTTGGTTCTGTGGCTAGAGAGTGGCCCAGGAATCCACATCTTTTATGAAATCTCTAGGTAGATCTGATGCAGATGGTCTGCACATGATAGTTTAAGAGACTAACGAGATTTAGGACACATAACCTCAAAATATGACACCTTGGCATATTGAATATTTAAAGCCAGAGGAATTTGAGAAATGGCATGTGCAGGAAGGAGTTTCCGACCTTCTCCTGAAGCAAGTCATAAAACCTCTTGTGAGAGGCAGCTTCCCTATATCCGAAGGAAAGGAACATTCTTATCTCCAAAGAAAAAGGTACAGAGAGAAATATGAACCAGCAGGCCTTGCTAAGTTTCCCCCAGTTTGCTATACTTACCTCATACTCTTTGTCCCATCACCTCTTTCCATGACTCTCTACTCTTCATCAAACCTACCATGAAAACACTCAGGTTTAATCACTTCCTCTGGTCTTCATTTTCTTGTGAAGGCTCCTGTGTCATATAAAACTTCTATTTAAGAGGGCAGGGATATTATCTGTCTTGCTCACTCATGTCATTTCGGCGCTTCCATCAGTACCTGGCACATCAGTAGGTCCTAAATAAAATTCTACTTAATGAAAAAAAAAATGAGTAGAATGGAGATGAAAAGCCAATTTAATTTAGAAAGCGATGAGTGGGAACAACATGATTATACTAAAACCCTAAAACTATACAGAATGAATGATGTATCCTCAAGCAAAGTATCTGCTTAAGGGTTTTAAAAATGTTTGCCTATTTAATTAATCTTTTTTTAAAAAAAAATCTCACTATTGACTTAGGGCTGTGCAAATCTACATTTAGCAGTACAGATGTTTTGCATACCTCCGAGTACAAAACTCAGACTGGAGGGATGAATCAAAGCAGAGATTATAGATTGGGATTTCAAAAGCATCTTTAAAAGATGCAAATCCGTCCCAAGTGATGTAAAAATGCAGGAGCAGAATGACCAAGATGAGAAGTGCAAATTAAAAATGTCAAGGGTTACAAAAATGTAAGCAATCTACAATGCTAATACTTTTTTTTTTTTTTTTTTTTGTCTAAAATGGATGACTCTGAACTCTCTCCTCTTCCCTCTCTCCGTCCAGGAATGTGGATAATCATTAAGAAAAACTAGAGAAATGAAATTCGTTGTGTATATTGTCCATTGTCAGAAGGTGTCATTGTCAGAAGCCTTCATTGAAAAGTTCAGCCTCATTAGTAATTAAGGAAATGCAAACTAAAAGTGCAATTAAATATCATTTTACACCTATTTTAACCATCATCAGTAAGTCTGACAATTCCTTGGACTGATGTGGATAGAGAGTAACAGGACTTTCATACTCTACTGTAAATTGGTGTGATCACTTTTGAAAAAAGTCTGACTTTTTTCGTAAACTCCAACATGAACATATTACATTAGACAATATTTCCACTTCAAAGGTTATAAATAGAAAAGTGGCAGTATTTCTGAGTCCACTAGACCTTTTAGGACTGCTTGCTAGCACTGCTTCTACCTAAGTGTGAGGACTTTCTGCCTTGACCTGCCCACACATTTATACTTTGGATCAAAGCTCTACAGCTTGAATTTTTGTACTTCTTTCTTCTTCTTGTTAAAAAATAATTTTCAAAAGAAGGTAAAATCATGAGTCACATACAGATATAAAGATGAATATGTTTAAAGAATTTATTGTATTTATATGATATGAGGGAACCAAGCAGATGTTATAATTGGTTCAAAGGAAAAGTCAAAACAGCACAGGCTTATATGAAGTAAAAGGAATGTTGAAATGAACTGCAAATGGAGACAAAACTGTTTTCTTCCACAGCAGGGAGGAAGGCAATTAAAATCATCACCAGACTAGACAGAATTTATGTACCTATCAGTTAGCTACAATTTAGAAAGAGTTGCAGAATAGCTCAGAGAAGATGAACAGGGCCAGCATCTGATAACCCAGAAGGATATGCTAAAGACAATGTATGTAATTTTCCATTGAAACACCAATGCCTTGCTGATACGCTAGTCCAAATAGAATATTGTTTGGATCCCTTACAAATGTGTTAAGGAGTGTCTGACAGCTGGTATTCTGATATAGGAAATCAACACTTCCCTTAAGTCAAAAGCCAATATTCCAGATCATTATAGACACTCACGAGTTCCAACAAGCTGGAAAGTGCTGGAGGATCAAAGGTCCCTGTTAGAGGGTCAAAGATACTATCAGTGTATACAGTAAGAGCTAGGAGTAGATGAATGTTTAGATGAGTGTAAAGAAGCCTGAACTTGGAATTGGAAGACCTGGATAAGCCACAAGCCTTCTACTTAACTAAGTCTTCTACTTAACAGTTTTGACTGAGCCAGTTGCCTTCTCTCTCGCTTTCTTCTCTATACAAACCAAGAATTTTATTGATGATTCTACATTTCCTTCAGGATCTAAATGTTTATTAGAGGACTCAGCCAACCCCTTACCCAGATGGCCCAGCAGCAATGCATGGACACAGGGCATTTTGACACAGGACAGGAAAGATCTGTTTGTGAACATGAAGAGGAACAGCTGGATCGGGATGTCCTCACCCCCTCAGTGTGTAGTATAGAAGTCCAAAATCTGTGGAAAACCTGGGAAGTTCACTGACGAGGGAGAAAACATGATAGAGAGGAAAAGAAGTTACTAAACAACAATTTTCTACCAACTCATAGTTTTGCACAGGACTTGCCTCTGCCTTTAGCAACATTATAGGAAGTTTGTCACCAGGGTTGGCTCAGTCTCCACTCAGTGGTGTCTAAGTGACAGCAAAAGAGAACTGTATTAGGATTCTCCAGAAATACAGAATAATGGAGAGAGAGAGAGAGAGAGAGAGAGAGAGAGAGAGAGAGATTGAGAGAGAGAGAGAGAGTATGTGTGTGTAGAAAGAGAGGGAGGGAGGGAGAAATTGATTTAAAGGAACTGGCTCATGTGATTGTGGGGGCTGGTAAATCAGAAATCTGTACAGCAGATTCACAAACTGGCAGAGTAGTAATTCCAGCAGAAATTGATGTAGTTTTATGACCAGAGGCAGTCTGGAGATAGAATTCCTTTCTCTTCAGGGGACCGAAATCTTTTTTCTTAAGGCTTTAACTGTTTGGATGAGGCCCACTCACATTGTTGAGGATAATTTGCTTTACTGACACATTGACTATTAATTCTTCTGACCAGTAATGGCATCTCTCTACATTTACTTAGGTCTTTAATTTTTCTTAGCCAATGTTTGTAGTCTTTAGTGTACAAGTCTTGCATATTTATTGTCAAATTAATCTTTATGTATTTCACATTTTTAAATGTTATTATAAATGATATATATTTTTTTAATTTCAATTTTAAATTGTTTATTACTAGTATATAGAAATACAACCTTGCTAAACTAACTTATTAGTGCTAGTAGTTTTTTTTTGCAGATTTCATTGGATTTTCTAGATAAATAATTGTGTCATCTTCAAATTAAGACAATTCTTATTCCTTTCTCATATAGATGCCTTTTATTTCTTTCATCTTATTTCACTGGCTATAACTTCTGGCGCAGTGTTGAATAGTGGACATCCATGACTTGTTCCTAATCTTAGGGAGATAGCATTCAGTCTTTTACCGTTAAATATGATGTTAGCTGTAGTTTTTTGTAGATACTTTTTTAAAAATCGGGTTGAGGAAGTTCCCTTTAGAATGAGGCTGTTGAAAAGTTTTATTTTTTTAAATAGGGTTGGATATTGGATTCTGTCAAATGCTTTTTCTCATTTATTAAAATCATATGCTTTTTCTCTTTCATCTGGTTAAAGTCATCATAATGACTTTATGCCATCATAAAGGCATTCACAATATTCTGTAGAATCTATAGCATATCACTAATTTCATACCTGATATTGAGAATTTATATCTTTTTGTAAATTTATTTTTACCTGATCTGTATGACTAGAGGTTTACCAATTTAATTAACCTTCTCAAAGAACCAGTTTTTAATTTCCTTTATTGTTTGTCTATTTCAATTATTTTTCACTATGATTTTTATCGTTTCCTTTCTTCTGCTTACTTTATGTTTAACTTGCTCTTTTTCTAACTTACGGTAGAGGATGAGGTCATGTATCTGAGACCATATTTCTTTTCTATTATAGGTGTCTAAGGATATAAATTTCTTAGTACTACTTTAGCAGTATCCCACAAATTTTGACAGGTTATGTTTTCTTTGTCATTCAATCAGACGTACTTTTTAATTCCTCTCTTGATTTCTTCTTTGACTTATAGATTATTTAGTAGTCTGTTCATAAATATTTGGGAATTTTCCACATATCTTCTTGTTGTGAATTTCTAATTTAATTCCATTGTGATCAGATAACATATTTTGTGTTACTTGAAAATTATTGTTATGTTTTATGGCTCAGAATATGGTCTATAGTAATAAATGTTTCATATGCAATTGAAAAGAATATAAGTAGTCTGTTGTTAGCTGGAATGTTCTATAAATGTTCATTAGGTCAAGTTGGTTCTTCACGACTTCTATATCCTTGATGATTTTTTTGCCTACTTCTATTAATTACTGGGAGAGGGTATTGAAATCTCTGACTATAATTGTGGATTTATCTATTTCTCTTTGTAGTTGTAGTTTCATGTATTTTTAAGCTGTGTTATTAGGTGCAAAAATGCTTAGGATTTTTAGATTCTTTTGATGAATTGATCTCCTTATCACTATGAGATAAACTTCTTTATCTCATAATATATATTTTTTTGCTCTGAAATCTACTTTGATATTAATATAGCTAGTTCAGTTTTAATTTCACTAGTGTTTGTATTGTATATCTTTTTCTTTTATGCTTAACTTACTTTATTTTTATATTTCTGCATTTTTTATAAGCAGCACATGGGTGTACTTTGCTTTTTAATCGTCTGAAAATTCCTGCCTTTAAATTGAGGTGTTTTGACCATTTACATTTAACATTATTATTCATATGGTACGATCTATCATTTTGTTATTTGTTTTCTATTAGCTTCAACTATTCTTTGTTCCCTCAATTTCTTCTTCTAATTCTTTTGGATTTATTGAGTATTTTGTATAATTTTATTTTATCTCCTTTGTAAACCTATTGACTATAGCTCTTTATTTTATTATTTAAAAGGCTTGCTTTATGATTTATGGTATACATCTTTAATTTAACCAAACTTCAAGTGATATTATATCATTTCACAGGTAGTATAAAAATCTTATAATAGTTTATTTTAATTTCTCTTCTCCTGGCCTTTATGCTACTGTTGTTAGTTACTGTATGCTACTGCTGTTTATGTTATGTTGTCATACATTTCACTTATCTACATGTAATAAACTCCACAATACATTGTTATTTGTATTTAAACAGTCAAGTATATATTTTAAAGATTTAAATAATAAAAAAAAGTCATATATTTATTATCATAGTTACCATCTGGTACTCTTCTTTCCTTTATATAGGTCCTTATTTCCATCCGGTGTTATTTTCCTTCATTATAAAGGACTTCATTTAACATTTCTTATAACACAAGTCATCTGGTGATGAATTCTTTCAGATTTTATATGTCTGAAAAACCCTTTTTTGAAAAAAATTTTCACTGGGTATAGAATTCTTTTTCTTTCAGCACTTTAAAGATTTTGCTCCACTGTCTTTTAATTTGCATTGTTTCTGTTGAGAATTCTACTCTCACATTTATCTTTGTTTCTCTGTAACTTGCCTTTTTTTTTTCTGGTTGCTTTTAAGATTTTCTCTTTATGACTGCTCTTGAGCAATTTGACTATGGTACCCTTTGGTAGTTTTCTTCAAGTTTTGTTTTTTGATGTGTGAGTGTGTGCTTGGACTTTATTGAGCTTCTAATAAAGTTAGTTTATTATTTTCATCAAATTTGAAAAATTTTTGGCCATTATTTTTTCAAATATTTTTTCTGTCCTCTTCTTTTTTCTCCTTTTTGGGGGCTCAATACAATTACATGTATTGAGACTACTTCAAGTTGTCCCACAATTCACTGATGCTATTTTTATTTTTTAAATTCTTTTTTTCTCTGTGTTTCAGTTTATGTAGTTTCTATTGTCATGTCTTCTAGTTCAGTAATATTTTTTTTCCTGCAATGTCTCAACTGCTACTAATCCTATTCTGTATATATATTTTTTTATCTCAGACATTGTAGTTTTTATTTCTAAAAGTTCTAGTTAGGTCTTTTAAAAATATCTTCTGTGTCCTTATTTAACTTTTGAACATATAGAATACAGTTAAATAACTTTTAATGTCCTCTATTAATTTCATTATCTATGTCACTTATTAATCAATTTTAAGTAATTGATTTTTCTCCTTGTTATGCATCGTATTTTTCTGCATGTCTGATAATCTTTGACTGGATAGCAGACATCAATTTTATATTGTTCGGTGCTGGACATTTTTTGTATCTCTATAAATATCTTTGTGTTTTGTTCTGGATGAAATTAAATTACTTGGAAACTTTTATCCTTTATATTTTTTTAAGATCTGTTAGGTAGAAGCAGAGTCATGCTTAGGAGTAATATTTTCTGCCTACTGCAGTAAGACCCTTCTGAGTACTCTGTTCATGATCCTATAAATTATGAGATTAGCTAGTCTGGCTGGTAGAAATAGGCATTATTCCCAGCCCTGTATGAGCATTAGGCACTATTCCCTCTAATCTTTCCAGATGGTTCTTTCCCCAGCCTTGACTGTGAGTAGTTTTTTCTCATGTATGTACCAAACAGTACTCTGCTGAATACCTAAGAGAACCCTCCACAAGACCTCCAGAGTATCTCTCTCTCTCTCTCTCTCTCTCTCTCTCTTTCTCCCTTCCTACTCCCTCCCTCTCTCCCTCTCTTTACCTCTCTCTTAGTGCTGCTCTACATGCTGTAGCTGCTTTGGTTGCATTGTCTACAAACATGTGATAGGCACTAAAGTCTGATTGGTCAAGTGTAAGTTTCCTTTCAGTAGAGAAAGAGCCCATCTTGAATAGAGCCCAGGTGCACCTTCCTTCTTCACTCTTTGTCCATAGTCCCTTCAGTCTTTTCTACCTCTTTGCCTTCTCTTCAAGGTCTCACTCCTTCTGGGAGAAGCGTAGAAGTTCTTGGGGGACCTGATAGGCTTTGGCCTGGCTCTGTTCTGGCAGGACAATGTTTGGTCAATCCAAGTTTTTAGACATACCCCCCTTACATTCTTCTGAATGAAGCATGAACGAGACCAAAAGGCCTTCTTTTTGCCGATATGGACCAGGTCTCACAGGACGACTTTGGTGTGTTTAACGAAGTCTTTGTTTCTTTTACTCTGTCTTACTAACGACTTTTTCAACCTGTACTGAAGAGCTCAAGAAAAGAGAAATGAGGAGAAGTAAAAGCCCTTTTCTGCCTTAAAGGTACTATTCTTCAAATTAAATAGATCAAATAGGTTTTGAACGTCAGCCTAAGAAAATCACTAAAATTGATTTTCTGGAGGATACATGTACATTCCAAACAATAATATTTTGTTAGGGACTCAATAGAGAATGAATTGTAATATGAACAAAAAAAAAATCACTATATCTAAACAGACAATGATGCTAAAAGAGACCAATTCTTAAATTTTCAAAAAAAAATTAATGTGGAAAAATGTTTATTTTTAGGTAGGAAAATTTATCAATCTTTTCTTTTCTGGTAAGAAGTAGTATTTAACTTTACTTTCTTTTGTTTTTCCCCCTTGCATCAAAAATTAAAGTGATTAGGCAGATTCATATCAATTCTTAAAAAAAATTAGTGATCTGAAAGTTTTTACTAAGATTTTATAAACTACTTTGCCTGCTATATTTAAAAACTCTTTCTTGAGGAGCCTGCATTTCATACAACAAAACATTTTAAGCAGAAAATAAAATAAAATTTTTCCATAGAGATAGTTTTAAACTGGATATTTACCAATTTGATAGCTTATATGCTTTATAAGATGAGACCTTGGGAAATGTATCACCTTCTATAGATTTCTGAAGCAGGAAAGGCTCTCTCAGGCCCTTGGAGGACCATCAGGAGTTACATGGATCCCTTAACATTGTATGCAATGTATTGCCTTAAGAGCATTTTTCTAAGAAGGAATATGTATAGCTTTTATCAGATTTTCATAGAGTCTTGACCACTCTCCATTCAAAAGTTAAGAATCGCCTATCTGTTTTCTATTGCCACCTGTGGGAATTTAGGTACAGAGAGGTAAGTGATTTACACATGGTTAGAGACAGAGATCTTTTCACTCTTAACTCAGAGTTCAGGCTCCAATCTGTGAGATGAATTCTACTTATGAGAGGCAGCTCAAAGCAGAACTGGTCTTTGCACTTCTCTCAAGTGCCTAGACCCTCAAGACAAACCTCTACACTAATTTTGTTGTTGCGTATCTCCTGTTCATTTAATTTATTAAAGCTGCTTCAGGAAGGGGGTAGAACATGGAATGGATCTCCCCCAAAAAGATGCCCCTTGATGGCAGATTTTTTATTTTGGTTCCTTTTGGTTTCATCCTTACTCTAAAGCACACAGGAGCTCAGGAAAGTGCTTTTTTTTTTTTTTTTTAAATCATGGAAACTGCTAAAATCCTAAATTAATCCATGGAGGAAACACATTATACTTCTCTGACTTGGTTACTATAAACATATCACTTGTATGTTTGTTTAGTATTTTTTGAAAACTTCACCTTTTTGCAGTGCTGTTACCCATCTGTTTCTGGGCTAAGCCAGATATGAATATTATCATCACAATAAGGTAAGAGATTTTGGTCGAAAGACTAAAAGTCAAAGTTAAGTTCTGATATTTATGTTAGTTCAGAATATATTCTGCCTATTTAGAAATTAGAAATTGCTAAGAATCATCCTCAGATGACTAAAAAAGTATAAATCCTTGATTGGAAAGCAAAGACATTATCTTACGTTCCTTTTATATCCCTGACAGTGCTCGTCATTCATTAGGTTCTCTTTAAATACTTCATCACCAATAGTACTGAGTAGTCATCATGAGCAAGCCAAGGCTTATTAAAGCCAAGGGAGCCCATGATTTAAATGGTCAGGCCCAGTGGAAAAAGTGCAGGAAGTCCTAGTTTACCACCGACTGTTATACCTTAAGCTATCTGTGCTCAGCTTTCCCAAGGCAGTCAGACCCTACAAATTTGCCATCTATTGCTATCATCCTCCACAAACCCCAGAACATAGTCTTTTTGCTCTGGCGGAAGCTATGACTAAAACTACTATCCCGGAGAAGTCGGGGCTGAAGTATCTGTGCTGATGCCATGAACCACCAAGACAGGCCTAAGCCCGACTCCTGGCTATCCTTCCTCCCACTTAGCTCCAGAAGACATCTTTGAGCAGGTTCCTAGGCTCGGCTACATGATCTAGCGTGGTCCTGGCCACCATTCAGGGGTTCTGAGAGCACTGCCCCTCCTCCTCCAAGGTGGAAACAGAGACTCCAAACCTTGGAAACTTTCCCAGGATCTCTGAATGCAAATGTTTCCAGCAAATTCAGCATTAGATCTCAACTCGTAAAATAATCCTGTAGCACAAAAACAAAGTTAAATGACTCAAGTGCTGATAGGGTATGTTTATTTTTCCATAAACAGAAAGATGTGGGAATATTTGGCAGGAGGAAAAGACATTTTATGTTTATGGTGATTTTTTAAATAAGTAAAAACAGCTCTATATTTAAATGTAGTTCCAGAATAACAGATCAGCCTTGTCTGAGGAATGGCAGGAAAATCCTTTGACAAGGAAATTAGGTTTATTTTTAAGCTTCCAAGGGGT
>NW_011888783.1:18738338-18758282 GCF_000151845.1 Pteropus vampyrus | reverse complement strand
TATCTTTTACTGCCTACTACGCTATCATGGGTACTCAAGAAATATTTACTATTAAAAGAAAAAAACATATCAATGGGCCCAGAGCAATTCTACAATGAGTCAAATGATGACTAAAAATGCTTTATTTTACTCTTATTTTGTAGGTATTATTACTTGGCATTCCGAGCGCATCAAACACCTCTTGCTAGCAAAGAGAGCTGTGTCGCTATCTTGGAAAAGTCCAGACTAGATCACTGGGTTCTGGGAAAAACAAAGGTAGGTCTTTCTTTATTGTTCACATTGTCACCTGTGACACTCTACTGCGTACCTTCGTCTCTTGTCAGTGATATGAATGACTCTGTAAGTCATGTAGCTTAGCAGACAAGACCTCGACATAACAGTGATCTTTGCTGGTCTTGGATCAGGAGTCCCAGGACATCAGGGACCAGAGAAGGAGCATGTGCCTCCTGTTCTGCATATAGTATGAGAGCCATTTAGCATTTCTAGAATGAGATCTTTGAGCTCATTTTAAAATGTTCCTTTTTTCAGTGCTACTTATTTCAGCACCACATACAAATACACAAGTCATGTTAGTGACAATAATGAGTATCTTTTGTGGTTTTTGGCCATTTTTCATTAGACTCGTGTTGTGTTATTTATTGCATACCCTGATTAGTAGCCTCATTGTGTATAACTTTTCATCTGGGAGAACATCACATCCCTGTGGGATTCCAGGTTTTATGGTCCATTTGAATTGCCCTACAAAGCCAGCCTTAGCCTGAGTGTTAGTGTTGATGGCAACACCACTGTTCCTTGGCAGGAAATAAATCGTTGAGGGTCATCTAGATCTCTCTCTTTCTTAACTTCCGTTGGCTATGGGTCAGTTCTGTTGGTTAGCACCTCCATGAGAGACTGTGGGGAAAGAACCCAGAGATCAAGCTGAGAAAATGGAACTCATGGCAGAAATGAGGCAGGCTTGGAGAACATTTTGCATCTCTTGTTAGCCTCATTGTATGTTTATATCCGTAATCACAGATTGGCTTAACCTTCGAAGGGGAATTGTATGTGCTTCCAAGGAGTTCATAATATTAGCATAAATCAAGTCACTGTAAACTATGCTGGAATAGGGCAAATGTCTGCTTGGGAGCCCATATGTAATGCTGAAACTAATG
The DNA here is from genome assembly GCF_000151845.1 of Pteropus vampyrus. Taxonomy (NCBI): domain Eukaryota; kingdom Metazoa; phylum Chordata; class Mammalia; order Chiroptera; family Pteropodidae; genus Pteropus; species Pteropus vampyrus. Next base: position 18,757,131 of record NW_011888783.1, on the reverse strand, counting down.
TCTTGTTTCAGGTTTTCCTCAAATATTACCATGTTGAGCAATTAAATTTGCTACTACGAGAAGTCATCGGCAGAGTGGTTGTGCTGCAGGCATATGCCAAGGGGTGGCTTGGAGCCAGGAGATACAAAAGAATCAGAGAGAAGAGAGAGAAGGGGGCCACTGCCATCCAGTCAGGTAAATGATCCTGAATCCTGGCATTTCATTAAGTACAGGAAACCACTCACCTGTTATTTTTCTCAGTGATTTCTTCTCTTCTTCCTCCCACCTTCCTTCCCTTCCATTTTTGCTTCAGCAAAATTTATCAAATGCCAACTGCAGGGCCAGGTCCTGTGCTAGGTACTGGGGACCAAGCCATGAACAAGACCCCCATGGTCCTTGACCTCCAGATAACCAAACAAGCCATCACAACACATTGTGACAAGAGGTAAAAGAGAGGCAGTATGAAGTAGATGGTTATAAAACCCAAATCACTCAGACATGTGTCCCAGCTCCCAGGTGACTGACATAATACACACTTCAGGTCCCTTACTAGATTTTTAGAATTACTAATGCCACTTCCAGAAGGCTTTTTTTTTTTTTTTAAAGCTCAAACAGAGCTTGTAAACCAAGGGAGCAAAACACTAGACTGTCATTTGCCCAGCCCAGTCAGTGCCTCTTTGCACACATGTGTGTGTCATTTGTGTTACAAACAGCATTTGGCTCCAGTGCTATTGATGAGTGGTTGTGAAAGGCCTAGCCCATCTTGAACATAGCAGATGGTTTCCTTTGTGCACTCGTACGCCGGAATCATAACATTCGCTCTGGACTTCATGACTTCACTCAACAGCGTGGAGAGCTATGACGCTCTCATGAGGGAGCAAAAAGGAGAGGCAGTCGTGCTCCTGGCGGGTGGCTTAATGCCCAAGTTCTCTGTCTGAAGGACTCAGCACACCTCCAGAGATGCTCTCTCTCTTTCTCTCTTCATTCATTTCCTTTGCTTTTTCCCTTCCCGTCACACATTTTATCTCCCTTGGCACAGTTCGTGGCACATAGTTTACCCTCACCAAATACAAGTGTTGTTCTGCTAATTATTTTCTTGACTTCCCTTTTTATATTTTTCTCCTCCAACTTTCATGTTTAGACCTTCCTCCCAATAAAAAATATGGAACAAATCAGGCTATTCCAGCTCTTTCCCATCCCCCAAGTTCTAAAGACAGAGCTTCCTCCACGGATTGGAACGACAGGGAAACACCTCTCCTAGGATGTGGGTCCCTAATAATTCTTAAGTGGAATCCAGACTGTTCTGCAAACTGACTGCCTGAACAAAAATAACTCCTCCTCTGATGCATCTTAGAGGCCAAGCTGAGAGTACAGAGAGGCCCCTCTTTCCCATAATCACTCACGTATCTCTGCTTGTTTTGTTCAGTGAGAAAGCAGGAGAGAGAAGGAGAGGGATAATAGATTGGAGGGAAAACAGCTTATATCAATTCTCTGGCACGTTTTTAAATTAATGTCATTCCTAGCACATGGTTTTATATTTTTAGCCTGGAGAGGATATGATGCTCGGAGGAAATTTAAGAAAATAAGCAACAGAAGGAGTGAGTCTGCTGTTCATATTCAAGCAGGTAATTAAAACATCGTTTTCATAGCGTCCACTTGGAGATATTCAGTGATTAAGTTCATATGAGTTTAGAAAAGCTGAAAGGTTAATAATTCAGGAGCACTGGAATAAGAATAAGAATTCTAGTGGGGCATTCTAGTGCTGGTTCTCACCACTGTGTGGTGATGATGTGATAAACCTTTCAGGAGCATTTGCTGCATGCCATACCTGGCTAAGGATGCTCTGAGTAGACACTCTTATATTCCCAATTTTATAGAAGGGGAAACTGAGACACAGAGGCGTGAAGTAACTTGTCTATGACCACATAGCTAGTCAGTGACAGAGCCAGCATTTGAACACAGACAGTCCGCATAGAATTAACTTTGCATACTGCCAAGTGAACAAATCTCTTTCCTTCTTGGAGTCAAAGAGCCCTCATCTGTGATATGAGAACACTGGCTAAAAAGGTCTAGGAGGTAGCTTCCAACCTTAGAATTCTCTGATGATATGCTAGACCTGTGTCTCAGTACCACAGAGATAGGAATAGCTCAGGGACTTTCCCAGAAAACTAAGTGTCCCACACTTAGGCCTGTATGTGGCTAAAACGGCCCTCTGGGCCCCATAGGGTGAGCACAAGATGGCTCTCATGGCTCAGCTTGGACTTGGCTGCCTGAGCACTCTGAGTTGTTTCTGGTGCATCGATCCTCTTCCTGGCTCCCAGGTTACTCTGCTCTTCTGCAAATGGCAATATCCACAGTGGCTATCAAGCTGGGTTCCCTCTGTCACTTGAAGCTGCATGTGCCTAATGGAGGTGCTGAAAAACAGGCCCCAGAGCACGCCAAGAGCCCCCAGAGCTCAAGACACTGGAGACAGAATGTAAGAGAAGTAGCCAGTCCCATGGACTCAGCAGCAAGGAGAGGGGTAGGGTTTCAGATACTGCCATGTTTGCTTGAAGCTAACTTTTAAATAAATCAGTTGTAACCTGTTCTAGGAGATCTCTGCCCAGAACCTGGCTCCTGGAACACTCCTCAGAACTCTCTTAGGCCAGCGGTCCTCAACCTTTTTGGCACCAGGGGCCGGTGCTCCTATGATAACCTAATGCCTGATGATCTGAGGTGGAGCTGAGGCGGTGACACTAGCACTGGGGAGCAGCTGCAAATACAGATGAAGCTTCGCTCACAGACCCGCTGCTCACCTCCTGCTGTGTGGCACGGTTCCTAAGAGGCCACAGACCAGTACCCATCCACGGCCCCCAGGAGCTGGGAACCCCTGTCTTAGTCCACAGTAGAGGCCTAAAGTCTTTATTCAAAACCAAAATGTTTGTGAGGAAAGGGTGTCATTTAAATGCAAATATGTAAGTTTTACACCATCCCCTGGGATTCTAAGCTCTGCAACTTCAAAGCTTCAGGAAGAGAGTTGCAATTCTAGTTGTAGCATAAAAAAGACAACTCAAAGTGCATTTGTTCCCTACTTGCCCACCTCCTCCCACCCCTTGGTCCCTGTTAGAGGATACTGGGCTGATTTCTGATCTTTGCAGTTTGGCCCAAAGCCCAACATATGTTTTAAAATATAAACATTGAGATTCTGTATTGTTGATCCACTGAATCCAGTGCTTAGGATCATAAGTCAAATGTTCCCTCTCCGATAATCGTGTTTGGAGGACTCCCTTTTTGCATTCTGTTATTGCCAAGTGAAGGCTGGATATTGCCAGTCAGGTCACCTTCATCATCGTATCAGGCCAATCATGATTACATGTTTTCAGTGCAGTGGGATAGGTACCACGGAAAGATCATTTTGTTTCATGGAAAGAGACAACACATTTCTTAATGGGCTTCCTTTCTTTTATCCTTTTTTTTTTTTCCCAACTTTGCAAGCATCATCTTCCTTAAGTTGGCAGCCAGTGTTCCCACTTACCAAGTGGCTTTGGGCATTTCTATTAATGAAGCGTGCAGGGGCTTGGGCAGGCATGAAGGCAATAAGGATGGCACTAACGCCACCTCTTTTCCTTGAAGTAGAGTCGTGGCAGCCAGAATAAAAGCAGGCAGAGTCTCTGCCATTCAGTGGACACCATGAACAGGAATTGAGGTGCTTTTGTGTTATCAGAAAAGGTACATGGATAGGGTAATGACATTTTGCCATTTTAAGGGCAGTTTACTTTTACTTTAGAATCTTTTCCTTATCTTCATATTCGAAGGCATGATTGTGTCCATCTAAAAAGCGAAGCAACTCATTTCAACTTTTCTGTTTTGGGGTGTGCTCTTCCCAAACACAGTCCTCTTATTATAAGCTCCTCTTCGTGCCAAGTAGAACAAACTCCAGACATAGTGGTTCTCTTCATTCTGAAGCATGCGGGAAGTAGCTTGGGTATGTTATCGTAGCTCAAACTTTTCTGGTTGTTGTCTAAGGTTTTCTCTAACTTATTGTTTTTTCAACAAATTGTTTTATTTGAAATTTAGATTCTGTGAGTGAGTTTGTTTATATTCAAGTCCTGGCCCTTAATCTTTTTTTTTTTTTTTTAAATCGTGTTGCTAAGATATGTTATATACTTTTATAAAAGCAGCCCTTGAAATTTAGGAAGCATTTGGCCTACATGTTGCTACAGAGCATATTGAAATTTGTTTTCCTTTCATCTCCTTCCCAATAAAAGCAGCCGCATGGCTTATCCCTTTAGCTTCCTCAGAACTTCCTTTCAGAATTCCCGATCTATTAGGGCACATTCACATACCAGAAACAAGATGCCTTTTCATGCTGTCAACCTTTTTTCATCTGAAATGTAAATTAATTCTTGCTGGTATGCCTTGACAGAGATCAAAGTCGGGGTATTAACCTTCCTGGGCTTTCTCCGGGAATCCATCCCCAGGACCAGGCTGCTGCTGTTAGGAGGCCAGTGTCCCCGTTATGGGGCCTTCCTCCAGGCAGCCCTTGGTCTAGGAGCCACTATTTCAAAGACTAAGAGTCCTTTTGTAAATGACCTCATTATCACTTTAAACTAGGTGAGAAGTGATCTGCCCGGTTGATTCTTAAGAGAGGGGAGGGAAGGAGAGAAGGAGGGAGGGAAGGAAGGAAGAAGACAGAGGGAGAGAGAAGGAAGGAAGGAGGGAGGGAGGGAGGGAGGGGAGAAAGAGAGAGAGAGAGAGTAGAGAAGCGCTGCTCATATTAATTGTGGGCCCTTCAGTCAGATTCCTGGAGCTTGTTTAAGTGGTTCTGACAGCGAGAGATCTCAGTGTGATAGAGGAGGGACAGGGCTCCAGATTGGAAACCTCTCCCCTTGCTCAGTGGGTCATTTCTTGCTTGTCATTCTTTGAGGTAGGCCACATTTGCATTTTCAAAATAAACAGATGCCTTTCAAATACATGAGCTGGTGGTCTAGAGATCTCTGCGGGCCCAAACAGTTCACCAGCCAGTGATCAAATGCTGGAAGAGAAAACAAACGGAAAAGAATACCCTAGGTACATGCACATTTATTTCCTCTGTGTATAACATTGTGCCTGCAGTGGAGGGCCTTTATAAGAGGTGGGCTCTCAGGGAGAGAGAGCAGGGGTCCCAAGCAAAAGTATAGTATATCAGTCTCCTTTTGGGGGAGGGAGCAGCTGTGAATGTCATCTTGGTGAGAAATGGCATATTTTGTTGTGTTTTTTTGTTGGTGGTGGTTAATGGTAATAATAGGCTTTTGCCATAGAAAATCATATTCCTTTAAACACCAAAGGATTAAAAATACATACTTTTTAATCAGAAAAATAAGATTGGATGTATTAGTGTTCAGATGGATGGGGTATTCTATGTAAAACTTAACAGTTATCTATCATTCTATTCCTAATCTATTTTTTAAATGAACTCTTAAGTTTCAGAAAGTGAATGTAACTAGATTTATTCGACTAAAAATGCATATATTCCTCAGTAAATACTATCAAAGCAAACAACCTGTGGGGAATTTTTTAAAAAGATCTACAATGTCTCATTCTTTAAGCTTTTGAAAGCACTGGATTTAAAACTGCCCCTCTAATTCAAGATCAGCTTTTCAAAGAAGGGCAAAGTGGTAGGCCCCTGTCTCAGAGGGGAAATGCCTTGAGTAGGTGACCAGTGGAGCCCTAGGGGCTGGGAACAGAATTTCAAAGACTGTCTCCCAAGAGGAGCAGGCTCTCCTAGGGCCCCTCCTCCCCTCTCCCCACTCCCTGGGAGCACGGCGAGCCATTGGTTTACAGCACATTTTCATCCGATTGCTTCAGTGCTCTGTACATTGTTTGTTTCTCTTTCTCTCTGTCCTGTCTCTGATCAGCTTCCTATTTCCCTCCTTGGCCCTTCCAACAACACAGATGTTATCGGAAGATAACAGTAGCACTAAAAAAAAAAACCCACGTCCATTTGTCTTTCTGATGCCTTTTGGGGAAAGCACTTCAGAGCGTCAGCCATGACTCTGCCAAGACCTCTGCCAAGGCCGAGGGGGTGCCTTCCTTGAGCCTGTGAACAGGCATTTTAAACTGGCTACAGCTGGAACTGCTGGATACTTCATGTAATGCCAGCTGATGGGAGTTGCTTTAAATGCTGGTTCCAGAGGGGAAAGCAAGCATCCTGTCCAGACAGGCTCTGGCAAACTCAGACACAATTTCTGAGAGCAATTTAACAGAGGCTATTTAACTTCTTTTAGAAGCCTGGCCCTACAGCATAACAGAATGAAATTTTTAGTGTTTAAAACTACCTGAACTTTTAAATCTCTTTCAGCGTGAGGCCTCCTTCAAGCCTTTCTTAACTTTAAAAAGATGGTTCCTTTAGCATTTTTGGTGGATTGGCAATGACTAACTTGGTGGTTGCAACAATTTCCTAGAATTAGATTTCCAGAAATGTCCCTAGGTGTGCAGGGAAACTATATTTTAAATTAGAAAATTTCTTTCCTTCATTCACTTATTCAGCAACTATTTGTTAAGCATCTGCTTTTGGCTGGGGTTACCATGATGAACAGTGGGATTTAATTTGAGGCTTCAAATTTTCCATCTCTACTACAGAGGGCTATAAAACACACTCTCCCTCAAAGGGATACTGTTTGTATAAATCAGGTACTCTATATTAAGTCAACGCTCATTGGAAGGGAGTTCCATAAAACTCCAATGCAAAACAAAGAGTAGAAATCATTATAAAATATAGCCGAGGATATGCATTGAAATGACCCATGTTTCTTGAAGGTAAAAATGGCTGTGGTAGATATTTTTCATTCTGACCAAGCTGCATGTAAGCAGATTGCTGATCACAAGCCAAACAGTAGAGGGAAGTCAAGTGAAGGCACCATTAAGGGAAAAGGCCCACACTGAACAAACAATAAAAATAAGCATGCCCTCTCTCACTTCTTTCTGAGTCTCTATTTGTCATTCTACTCTATCTCACTGTCTCTTCACTCTCTCTATTTCTCTTAGAAAAATTCCTGATCGTTTCACACAAAAGCTTAATTTTTTAAAATGTGAGAGAAGACAAGTTCCAAACTCTTCTTGGTCATCAGGCAGAAGCCAGATGCCTGTCTTTTCTTGGTGTTTTAGGCCATAACCACATAAGAATGAAGAAACATCTAGGGGAAAGAAATAACTGGAGCATCTGGGCTTGGGATGACTTGTGCACTGTAAACTAGCTCACTCCATGTCTTCTAAACCTTTGTCTAACAGAAAACAGGGTGCCCTTCAGGCTTATGCAAGGGGTCCTGCTCAGTCCACTCACATGCTGTCTGGGTTTCTCTAACTCTCTAAGTAAAGAGCTGTGGCTGATTTCTAACAGCAATAGGCTTAACATTTTAGAAGAGGAAAATGTTTGGGGGTACAAGCATTGTAATTTACTTTGGGAAAAGGTGCCTTGTCTGTGAGCAGCATCAGGACCTACAGAGAACTCCTGAAGCATAGCTTAGAGGAAGTGGTTTATAGCAGAGAGAAGGCTTGGCCTGTGGCTTCAAGGTTTCTGTCAAGAAATGGGCTCTGCCAAACCTCGGTTGGGCACAAACAATAGAATTCTTGCCGTGAAATAATTCGGAAGGCAGAGGAATATCTTTTACTGTGAAATCAAATTATTGCCCATGTTAGAATTAAACACCCAGAGGGCAAGGTACTATTTACCTAATGCCCAGAGAGGAAGCTGCAAAGACAGCATGGGCTCTAGGTCGGCTTGTGCCTGATGTCGTATTGACATGGCATGGAAATGTGCTTAAGATGTCGGCACCCCCAGGACTCAAGATTCAAATTTCAGAGCCTCTTCAATTTGGAATCAGTTTCTTCATCATGAACCTCATGCTGAGCTCCAGAGTCTGGCCACAAAGCGGTGGTATCTGAAACATTATCTTTACCACCACTTCAATGATGAATGTTGCAACATTATTATGATCAACAACATACTTAAGTTGCCTTTATATATTTATATTTTTTCAAGTTTTTTTCATATAGAATCATAAAATGTATCACATTTTATAACCTTCATTAGTTATTTATGTACATAATAAAGAAAGATTTACAGAAAAAAATAATTATGCTTTGGCAAAATGATCAGACTTTTTTCCTTAAAAGTCTCTTATGTGTAGAAAGGCAGGTTTTGTTTTCTTCCTCAACAGATGAAACAGAGGCAAAGGGAGTTTAAATAACTTGTCTCCCCTTGTGTGTTATGTGAGTTTAAGAATCTCACATAACAGAGTTTAGATCTCTCTTCTGAGTCTTCACCCAATGCTTTTTCCAGTAGGCCATGCTCTACCATTGGTATCCATCTTGGATATGGCACATGGACATAGGGTACCAGTCAGAGGTATGGGAAGAGTTTTACATACTATTCTACCATGTGGACTTCAGAGTCAAAACAATAGACTTTAAATCCTGGCTATGCCACCATTTGTCATATGGTTTGGGAAAAGTAACTTCTGAGCTGTTTCCTCAGTGATGAAATGGGACTCCTTAAAGTCTAATTCTCAGGACTGTTGTGAAGAGATATGCAAAGTGTTCTGTACAATACCCGTACAGGGCAGATATTTAGTAAATGTTAGTTCTTTCTCTGTACTCCCTTTCTAAATATAAAGTTCACTGGGGAAAAAAATCAGCCTGTGAAATATTCTTCTAGGGTGAGCATAATAATGCTGTAACTTCAAAAAGATGAAACTATTTCTCTCACTTTCAGAAAAAAAATAGTACCTGCCAAATCTAAAATACAGTTACAATAAAACCTTTATAAAAGAGAGAATTTTTCAAATCTTAACTTATGTCTGCTTATTTGACAGAGAAAAATTCAAGTACGATAATGATATGTGAAAGATTTCAGGTAGTTTTTGTTTTTGTAAAGAACTGTGTTCCATCACTCTGAGAGCTCAATTCATTTGTGTAGATAAATTTTTCAGTGACCTCAAGATTGTTAAGACTTAGTTGGTATGCTGCTGACATCATTTTTCCCGTTCATTGGTTTGAGGCTCTCCTGTAACTTGTTCTGTAAAATTTCAAGTCCCCTTTTCACCCCCTTCCAGGAAGTCAGAACTTCTAAAATCCAGGAGTTAAATATCACCCTGATTTGCTGTCTGCTAGCATGGAAAGCAAGTTGCCTTTCAGATGTCTAAAGAGTTGGAAGATCTTGGTGTCCCTATCATGCTTAACCCACAGTGACGGGTGATTGGCAGCATAACAGCTGAGTGACAGTCATTTGGCTAGTAGTTCAAACCCCAACACGAAAAACCATAGCAGGATCATGGCTTGATTTGCTGTGGCCATGAAGTCTGAATCACCAAGCATGGAGGCAGAGGCAGAGGTGACAGCTGGTAGCCATTCTCCTCAATAAAGTTGTGACGGTTGAGATGTATAAGCAACCAGAGCCTGTTAATTTCATAGACTTCGAGCCAAGTACTTAGTGTCAAAACTAGCTATGGTCAATGATGCAAATGGCTGTGAAGGGTCCCCTATCAACAGCAAGGCTCTCTCTTCCAGACTCTTTCCTCTTAGCAAGTTAAGAGCGATTAGATCCTGCTTTCCAGAAACATTTCAGTTTGAAAAGAAGGCCTTATCCTTTTATTTTTTTTAAGTCGGATTTATTGAGGTATACTTTACATATCATAAAACTTGAACAGTTTGATACAATTGTATGAACACATACAGTCAGGTAACCACCTCACTATCAAGAAAAAGAACATTTCTGAAAAACTCTCTCATGTTCCTTTTCTCATTCATCCCTCCTCCACCCTCAGCTCCTGCGACCACTATGTGTTTTCTGTCTCTATAATTTTGCCTTTTACAACACGTCATATAAATAGTCATATAACATACAGATTCTTTAATCTGGTTTCTTTAATCTGGTTTCTTTCACTTAGTGTAACGTTTCTGAGATTCGTCAGCGTCATTGCTGTTATCATTTCTTTTTCATTGATGAGCAGAATTCTAGTGAATGGATGTACCACACTTTTGTCAGTTTACCACCTAACAAATATTTGTTTCCAATTCTTGGCGATTATGAATAAAGCTGCTATATACATTCAGAACTTTACCTTTTTTAGAAAAGTTTATAGAAAAATAAATAACTGCTTTATAAGAAATCAGAACTGTATGAGCCAAAATGATCCTAGGGGTGTGAATTATTTCTTTCTTGATTAACCAACAGAAATGCTTATTTTCCTAACATCTTATACTTTTACATAGCAATTTACAGTTTATACAAAGCACTTTTGCTCATCTTATTCTTATAATTGTTATAGTAACCTTGAGAACTAGGCTATGAATCTTACCCAATTTTATAGACGATGGCTAAGAAACCTCCCTGCAAAACAGACTGCCTAACTCCTGATCTGCTGTCCTTCTTCCAGAACATTTCCTGGACATCCTGTCTGTGCAGAACACTTCTAGATGCTTTAGACACAGTCACAAAACAACATTAAAAATTGTGGTCTTTTTCCCTTCAGAAGGGAACAGTCTTATGCTCCATATCATGTGTCATCAGGGAAATGCAAATTAAAACCACGATTTACATCTGTGAGAATGGCCAAAGTCTGGAACACTGACAACACCAAATGCTAGTGAGGATGTGAAGCTAGAGGAACTCTCACTCACTGCTGTTGGGAATGCAAATGGTACAGCCACTTTGGAAGACTGTGGTGGTTTCTTACAGAACTAAATGTACTCTTACCATATGATCCAGTAATTATACTTTTTGGAATTTACCTGAAGGAGTTGAAAACTTATGGCCACACAAAAATCTGCACACAGATGTTTAAGGCAGCTTTATTTATAATTGCCAAAACGTGGAAGCAACCAATATGTCTTTCAGTAGGCGAATGGATCAATAAACCATGGTACATCCAGACAGTGGAATATTACTCAGTGCTAAAAAGAAATGAGCTATCAAGCTATAACAAGACCTGAAAGAACTTTAAACGCATATTACTAAGTGTAAGAAGCTGGTCTGAAAAGGCTACATACTGTGCGATTCTAACTATATGACATTATGGAAAAAGACAAAACTATGGAGACAATAAGAACAATGGTTATCAGCGATTAGAGGGGAGGGATTTTAAGGCAGTGAAAATAGGCTGTATGATACCACAATGATGGATATATGTCATTATACATTTGTTGAAACCCATAGAATGTGCAACACCAAGAGTTAACTCTAATATAAATGATGGACTTTGGATAATTATGATGTGTCATTGTAGGTTCATCAGTTGTAACAAATGTACCCCTCTGGTGGAGGATGTTGAAAATGGGGGAGGCTGTACATGTTTGAGGGCAGAGGGTATACGGGAAATCTCTGTACTTTCTCCTCAATTTTTATCGTGAACCCAAAACTGCTCTAAAAAAGTAGTCTTTTTAAAGGAGGGCGGAGAGGACGATCAGATGGAACCAGAACCTACACACCTGCCACAGCCTTTAAACGACTATTAAGCCAGGGCCAACTAACACAGCAACAAGAAACAAATGATCTATGAAGCTAGCCCCAATTCTTTTTGGAAGCAGGCAGGGCATAAGTCATAAGAAATAAATCCAACATGAGGCTGATAGGAGTCAGAGGAAAAGAGAGCAACAGTTCCTAGATGCATGAAGGGAATGGGCAGTCCCCAGATGGCAGTGTTCCAGGGCAGGCAAGAAACCGACTTCTGGGATAAGGGAAAACCTCTCTCCTTAGCTGCCAAGATAGTGAAAGCAATTACCAGGCAAGACTTTCTTTGAACTCAAAGTTTGACTGAGATAATGATTGGAATTAAGTACTAGAGAATCAAAGTGGAAAAAATGCTCTCATAGGCCTGAAATTACTAAATTTGTTTTGTGTGGAGGCCAGGATTTCTGATGCAGCTGTAGGAAAAAAATATGTTAATGAGATTCTAGTTCTTTTTAAAATGTTACTTTTTCGATGCTGCTGTTGGTGGCATTTGCCAGTCGGACCTCCCACAAGTTGGCCTCTTTATGTTCTGATAAAATGGCTGCTGACCAGCTGTCATTCCAGCCAGAAACCACGCTGGCTCCTTGTGCAATCGACCAGCAGCAGTTAGGAGGGTAAGCCTGGGCTTTTGTGCCTCATCTGTATGCGCCTTCTCTGCCAGGTACAGTGGGCACCCTTTGCCAGGTCTATTATGAGGGCAGGAAAGCTTACCCAGCCTAGCTCACTAACCAGGAAATCTTCCCAGACAGTGTCCCTGCTGGAAACAATGCCTGCCTCTGTCCTCTGGTGGGTCATCAAATGCCAGACCAGTCCAAGGCTCCCTTCTGCCGCAGCTGACTTAGAAGCCCAGGCATGTGCAAGAAATAAAGTCTGAACTTTTACTTCCACTTATAAAGGAAAAAATAAGAGTAGGGGTCAATGATTTTTAAATGTTTAAGTAAATGGAGCGGCACCATGCATTACTTAGGAATTCAGGCTTTAGGGCAAAACTGATTGGGTTCGAACCTTGGCTCTGCCACTCTCCAGTGACTCCTGGGCAAGACGTTTAACCTCCCCGTGCCTCAGTTTCCTCAGCTATAAAATGGAAATAATGGTGGTCTCTACCTTTTAGAGTTACTATGAGGATTGAATGAGTTAATTTTTGTAAAGGGCTTAGGAAAAAGCATGGAACCTAAGAATTCATACATTTGTGTTTGTTAAATAAAAATAATGGATGTCTCCCTAGCTCCTGGCCCTAATTCTTCTTCCTTCCACCCTACTCTATTTACCAAATCAAGCTAAATGCATATACCTTACCTTTTTCTTCTATTTCAGTCCTTACTATCTGTCAGTTTGCCATCCTTATATTAGTTTCCTCAGGCTACCATAATAAATCACCCCAAACTTTGTAGCTTAAAACAACAGAAATTTATTCTCTCACAGTTCAGGAGGCTAGAATTCCAAAATCAAGGTGTCAGTAAATTGGGTTTCTACTGGAGGCTCCGAGAGAGAATTCTGTCCATATCTTTCTCCTAGCTTCTAGTGGTTCCCTGCAATGCTGGGCATTCCTCAGCTCATAGACCCATCACTCCACTCTCAGCTTCCTTTGTCACATGCACTTTCCCTGTGTCTCTCCGTGTCTTCACATGGGCTTCTTCTAAGGACACTAATTATTGGATTTAAAATATACCTTCATCCAGCATGACTTCATCTTAAACCAATTACATCTGCAAAGACTCTATTTCCCAGTAAGGCCACATTCTGAAGTTCCGGACAGACGTGGGTTTTGAGAGAACATTAGTCTAGCCAGTTCATCACCTTAAAAACTTCAGGATACTTTCACATCTCTTATCTCGTTCTAGTTTTATTCTCTGTGTTAGAATGGAAGCTCCATGAGAGACCCACCTCTTTAAGAGTAGTTGGAAGCAGCTGGCATTTCTTAACGTGGGGATGTTTCCTGGGCCACCTTAAAGGACTGGAAAGACATGGTGCCATTGGGCTGGGTGTGGAAAGGTGATGCCAGAGGTAGGAGAGTCACCCAGAAGGAGGGTGAGGGACAAGATGAAATCAATTCTCATCTGAGGAAATAAAGAAAGAGAAAGATCAGAGATCCCAAATATTCTAATATGGTATATCTAGAAGTACTGCTGGCAGAATTGGAAACAGACAGAGTCAGAAGGAAGGTTCAGGAAGAGAGAGAACAAGATCTAGATCACAGGTCAGGGAGAAAGGAAATGGGACAGGGTTGGGGCAGAGCCTGAAGACTATTTCTTCTGTAGTGAGAAGGGATCATGCTGCCACTGTTATTTCTTTTAAAGCCAAAGGACCCAGTTGTAAAGAACTTGCCCTTTCCAGATACCTGAGGTAGTCAGAGATGTTGGAACATCTTCACCCCAACCTGACCTTGAACAGCGTAGAGAATGGAAGAAGAGGTATAACAGCTGATATAAACACTTTGATATTTTTCATTCAAGCCATCAACTGTTTTGGTGGAGAAATATTTAGGTGTTTATCAACGTGAACTAAGTTGATTGGATGATGAAAAGCTGCAATTGTGATATTCCTCAACTGAGTATACGGTGTGAGGCTTGTCTTGTCTGTGACAGTGTCATTGGTTGTCAACCCACACGGTCCGTGAACAGAGCTACAAGAGGAAAGGAAGGGAAAGGTGTGCTTGAGGGGCGGAGATGTGGCTCCTCTTTTTTATTTCCCTGGTGGTAGCAACCAAAGAGGCAATAGCAAAGCCATCCAGTTGTCAAACCAGGAGCCCTGGCCTGGTGCACTCATGACCTCTATTTGTCACCCAGCACCCTATTTGACTAATGCAGTCTGTGAGACAGAGAGGTCCTCTGAATTACTCAACATCACCAAGCTAGGAGGGAGTCCGGCCAAGACAGTTATTAATTCTCCTACTCCTTACCATTTTGCCCTTTCTAACCACACTATGTTAAATCTTTAAAATAAGCACCAGGTCTGTTGAGATTCATCATCTTAGAGCCTCAAACCGTAAGACAAATGTGGGTTTCCTTAGCCAAGTTGTGTCACACAGTTTGGTAATTTATCTAGGTGTGGGAGTATAACCTTGAGAGGTTTCTCCTTTGTTTCATTCCACAGGGCGCCCTTCAGACCAAAGCAGTGATGCACACCTCATTGTCACAGGGGACACCAGGGAAAGTGCCCAGGTTCTAGACTGCAGTAAGCCTGGTGACCACAAAGGTGAGGTCATTAGAGATTTGAGATGGGTGTCCTGTATTTGGGGACATTCCAGAGACGGTTCCAGAACTGGAAATGATCCAGAACTGATAGGGACCTTCTGTCTGCCACTCTTTTTTTTCCCTATAGGTAGGTGATAGGTGCTTAAATTCAGGGGCAGCTTAGCAAGGGACCCTGAAAGACGATCTCACAGAGGTCCACAGAAGGGGAGAGAGTAGACAGGGATAAGTTAGCCCTTCTGCAGCTGCTCCCTCCGCCCACTTCCCCGTTCGCTGGAGAAACTGGCCTAGTTGCGGCTCCCCTCACCCACCGCTTCCCTTCAACCCGTACTCTTGGAGCAGACCCTAACATGTTTCTGTCTGATTTACCTTAAGACTTATGAAAGTTTAGCTTTTCAGGCAGATCTTTCTGTGATCCTGAAATTATACACAGACCTCAACCTGATTGAGAACATTCATGGGGGAAGGAGCACTGTGGACAAGAAATTAAAAATTGGGTTATCTGGTCTAAAATTGCCATTAATTAACATCATTGTAAAATGAGAGAATTGGACTAAATCAGTGGTTTTTAAACATTTAAAAAATATTGGAATCTCCTTTTTTTTTTTTTTTTTTACAGTTTGAAAGTCCCTGGACTTCTACAGAAGCAGCTATGATTTCTTATATATGATCTTTAATATTAATGCTAGCATCTTATGAAAAGTGAGGATGAGTTGTTCTGGGTTTTACAGTAGAGTTTGCAGCAACAGTTTATCTGCCAGGCCCAGCAGTGACGCTCTGGGCATTTCCAGCTCCTTTGTAATCTGTCACCCAGCCTATATTTCAATGAAATACAGAACTAGAGCTTTCCCTGGGGGCAGGGAGGTTCAGGAGTGGAAAAAAAAGAGAAGGAGGAACCCAAGGAGCAACAGTGTTTCTTGAATTTGAGGACACTTGGGGTTGGAGACAATGAGACACTTGTCACTTTCAAAAGAAGAATGTCTACTTGTTACTGACCTAACATCTAGACCCTTTCTCCTCAGCAGAAGCCACCCATGAGAGGTCCTCCTGTTGTGATCAGCACACAGGTGTATTTTGGTTGGCCAGACACAGTGTTTTTGAAAAAACTTTGTACCCGAATGGGGCATGCATTCACCACAAACACCACCGCTCTCTGCCTGACACTGCACATATTTATGTTACCTGGGTGGCCCCAAAGGTGTTTGAGTTTGCAACACCTGCTGTGTTGTTTTCTTTCTTTTTTTCCTCTCCTGATAGTCAAATGCTTTTTCATCTTATTTCAAAATGGTCCAGTGAAGAATTGGCACATTTTTTTTCTGGGAAATATGAATGGCTCATAGAGTTCAGTCTAACTTTGAAAGAGTTCATCTCCTCCAGAGAAGTCCTTCCCAATATTGCCTTGTATCATTAAAACTTGTGTCATTAAACACTTAGGGACACTGCCCTGAAGAAAAGAGACCCATGTCTAGAGAAGCCTCTATGATCACACCTACACACACCTCGAGTCTGGTATTTTGTGAACATTTCTGCAATTTAACCTCATCATTTAATTTTTTCAGCCATACTACTGGTCTAATTCCTTTAACTTGACCTATTCACCTAGAACAAATCACCCTCTTTGACTTTTCTGTTTTTTTTCCATATCTACATTTCTCCAATCTCTTTGTTTAACAATTTCTCTAAGAGATATCAGGTGATTCCAACTGCCACCAGGATAATAATTCAAAATATTAGACAATTTTGGATTTTGCTTTGAACTCAGTGGTTTGATAACCTTCTTATTTTTTACTTATTTTTAACCTTTTTAAAATTGAGATATAATTGACGTATGACATTATATTAGTTTCAGGTGTGCAACATAAAGATTACTTCTTTTTTGTTTAAGTTTCTCTCTTTACTCTGACCCAAATCCTCTCCCTGCTTTTCAGACAGAGCTGAGGGATAGAGGAACAGACTTCATCTAAGCTTTATTAAGCATAATCTTTAAGTTTCTTTAGGTTTTTAAACTTCAAATAACTCTTAAAAATCAATATTTTGATGACTGAAGTATAAATGAATAAGAAGCATGGAATGAGTCTTCCTTCAATTACATCAACAGAAATTCTGTGGATTTTATTGGAAACCCCGGCAAAGTAACCAGGGGCATTTGTTCAGCTCGAAGTAAAGGCGTTGATGTCTCCTCTCTTTCTGGTGGCGGACCCAGCACCTTCTTAAGGAGAGTCCCAGACCAAAAGAGGCTTGGTGGTCTTTCCTGGTTTTGCTTGTGCTTTTTCCTCTCTGAATTACTATTAAACTGCTATTGCTTCATTTTATACCGAGAATCACAAATTAGGTACACACAAAGGCAATCTTGGCTTTCCACACGGGTGGTACCATATACACTTTGATCAGTGAGTGGTGGTAGGTCTTGGTGCTGCTGAATTGGGCCAGTGAACAAGGTTAAAAATTATTTGTGTCAATATTCCTTCTCAATGAAGAAACAAAGATATTTGTGTCTCAGATGTGGACTTTTCTTTTTTCTTTTTATGTCAATTCTTACCTTTATGTCACTTGTCGCAGTATTACAAGTGAGCTTGGGCCAAACAATGTTTTAGAATCCTCAAGAGGTGGAAACCTGCCTGGTCCTCTAACCGGAAGAGTTATCAATCAAGAGAAGGCAGGAAGGGGCAGTGGGGGTGGGGTTGAGAAAGGAATCAGTTAATAAAATTCTAAAAGGCTATCACTATTTCTCTTGATTTCTGCTTTTCTTCCCCTTCTTTTAATGTTGTTTTGCTTTTTGATCATAATGTTTTTTCGTTTAATAATACAAATGTAATAATGTTACATTTAAAATTTTTCTCTTTATTCTTTTGGTGCTTATAGCAATAATAATAATACAGATGGTTTTATCGTCACTGATAGTTCAAAGAATTACATTTCTTCTACATAAGAGATATTTCTATTTAAGAAACCAAATTAATAATATGGAACCAGAGCATACTCTTCCTAGAATAGACAACACAAAAACTATTGGCTTCCATATTTCGTGTTCTGCACTCTATTTTTGTTGTATTATATGTTCTTTCATTACAACATCAACTTTTTGTATTTTGTGCATCTTCCACAAATATATATTGTCACAATTGGCAAATTTACAGATTATCTTCATTAGTTATATTTTGGTTTGGGTATTACTGATTATCTAAAATAAGGATAGCAAATAGATGCAGAGTTTCTTTCATATCCCAATCGATTGATCATGACTACGTGGACCCTCGATTCTCAGCTCTGGCAGCACATTGCAGTTATTTGGGGAACTTAAAAAAATTTATGCCAGCCCCACCCCAGGTCAGTTTCTGAATCTCCAGGGGCTGGGTTCAGGTGCATTTAGAATCATCTAGGATGAATCTAATGAGCAGCCAGGATTAAGAATCATTGATCTGGAGTAGTATCTCTCAAACTTCCACATGGATCCTGATCACCTCAAGGACTTGTTAAAAACACAGACTGCAGGTCCAACCCCAGGACTTTCTGACTCACTAGGACTGGGGTGGAGCCCAAGGATTTGCATTTCTAACAAGTTTTTAGGTGATATTGACACTTCGTGTGATGTGTTCTCAAGGAGTCAGACAAAGCAGGGTCCATACTTGGAGAACCACTGATGTGAAGAGTTGTGTTAAAAAGGATCTTGAAGGTGAATTAAAGGTCAGTAGAAGAGGGTCATGATTGATTAGACATGGCTGCCAGGGTCACAGGAAGAAGGAATTGTATTTGTCACCCCCACTCTTGAGAAACTCATCAGTAAACTGTCCCCAATCTCAATGTAGAAATCAATTACTCCTGGAATGATTCCCTTTTTACAGTTAAATCTACCCTTATTGTGATAGTTCATTCCTTGACCTACTATCTTCGTCATCAAGCAGCCCTGCCCAGCCCAGCCAGGACTGGAAGCTAGTCTATTAACTCTGTCTAGCACAGAGCTATTCCGGCTACTGTGTGCTGCTACTATTGCCATCTGGAGGCCTCTAATCTCTGTCCACTATTACCAGAGAGAGGTAACTTATTTTCCTATGAGCATGAGTTATTTTATCCAATTTGCTGGCTGGGACCTAGCAGCGAGTGATGACTGCCATTACGGAACAGGTCAGCTTTGATGATGTGTCCTAAATAAAGGCGT
>NW_011888783.1:18712474-18737293 GCF_000151845.1 Pteropus vampyrus | reverse complement strand
AAAAGAGGTGGTTTTAATTTGTAATTTAAAAAAAATAATTCTTAATTTTTTGAGACTTCTTATTAATATTTTTGAGACCTGACAAATTTAATTCTCAATACTTCTCTCATGGTCTCATATTATTGTTGGACTACTTTTAAAATAGACTGCTCTCCTAAATAATCAGAATAGCTCATTTAAAGGTACTTGAGGAAATATTATAGATACAACATTTCATATTAGAATAACAAAGTTTAGAATTTCTGTTGTAGCAGAAAGACCACTGAACTTGGTAGGTAGAAGACTTGGGTTTTGGTCGTAGTGCTAACATTTTCCAGCTGTTTGACCTTGGGCAAGTCAGTGAACCAGTTTGATAAATGGCTCCAGCACCAGCCTGACTTGCCTCAAACCCAGCTGATGACTTACTTTACTCAGAATATCAGAACAGTTCTGTGAGCAACTTCCACTTCCCTTCCCTCCATCTTAAAACCTCTCCTTATATTCAGCTGTCTGTTCTTCCTTTGCTCCTATTTGAAAAGACCACAGGTCCTCTTCCTTGCACAGGCTAACCCCTCTGTCATGTTTTTGCCCTCCAGACCCTGTCTCTATCAGTAAGCCCACCCATTGCTTTCACATCCATCTCTCTCTGCTACTTCTTACCCTTTTGCTTATATATACTTGTCCCATTTTAACAGAAGCCTGCTCTTGGCCCTGTCCCTCCCTCTCACTTTTACTATCAGACTTCCTCAGACTGGCATCCAGGCCAGTTGTCTCATTCCCTCACCAACCCCTCCATCTTTAATCCTGAAATCTGATCTGTGCCCTTTACCACATTCCTAAAACTGTCTTGGAAAGCTCAGCTCCCAGTTGCTAGAGCCTCATCTACATCATACTCTGCAACATGCAGTTCGTGGTTCATGTTTTCCTTGAACCTCATCTTCTGTGATGTCTGTAGTGCTTCAGTCTTCAGATTCTTCCTCCAAGACATCCTCAGCCTCTGGTCTCCATCCTCCTTCTCTTCTACTCACCGTTGAAATGCAGGCAAGTCTCCAAGGGCTTGACTCTCTTCTTTCTCTACTTTTCACCTGGATGATATCCTCTCTCACTGCTGTATTCTGGTATCAACTCTCAGCCGTGTGAGCTGTGTTTTCAGATCTCTGTTCAGAGCTCCACACTTTTACATCCAGCTCCTGTTGACCATGTATTTCTGATTTACACACCAGGGCCTCAACAGAAAAGTCCCCACCAAAGCACCTTACCTCTTTTACCTGACCTTGCCACTGCTGTAAGTGGCACACTTTCTTATGACCTGGCCTGCAAACCTGGCACTCATATTTGATCCCTACCTCTCACTTAACCTCATCCCTCACTTAACCTCCCCACAATCATTTTCTTAGCATTCTTCCATGGTTTAGGCCTGCTATTATCTCTTCTCTCTCCCTCTCTATTCTCTCCTTTTTACAGACCAGCTTTCATTTCTGACACCTGATCAATTGTCCTAACGCATATTCTGACTTTTCAAAGAACTTTAATGGCTTCCGATTTTAGACCAAAAGAGGTTCAGACTTCTCAGTCTGCTATATCAAATCAAGCCTCTTCCTATCTTGCTCCAATTTGTCCTCCACAGTCACCCCCTGTATGACCCTACATGCACCCTCTGGCTACCTAGAGTCAGACTTTATATTGTCCTATCAATGCACTTAGCTCTGTTCTCTCTGCCCACTCCTTTCTGTTTAACTCTTACCCATTTTGTCAAGATATATTATCACATGTTTCCTCCATGAAGACTTTAATTCTCTTTAACATTTGAACCTTCATAGCCCATCTATAACAGTACTACTCAAAGTGCAAAACAAAATAATGAGCTTGTGTTGGAATGTAAATCAACCCACTACTTTCTTCATCAAGAAAGTCTTGCTATGAAGTGTGTGTGCACGTGTGTGTGTGCGTCTGTTTGTGTGTGTATCAGCTAAACTAAATGAGGTACGTGGTGATGAATTGGTTTACATTCTAGCATAAGCTCCTTGTGATATTGTGAGTGATAACATTTCACAGACTAGGTCCTCAGACCAAACCTGTGGCTCTTGATGTTTTACCTGGCGTTGTGGTTGACTGCGTGCTAGCAGACCAACTTCTCAAGGGCAAAGACTGAGTCTTCTTCCTGCTTCCAGTACATGCAATAAGTTTATCAAGCTGACTTCTAACGCTACTCTTCAGAATTCGGATTTTGTGAGAGAAATGTTCTTCTCAATCTTTGGGCAGTGGCAACAACAATAAGGTCTATAATAATTCATCAGATAATATGTTATTCTCTGCCTACTCTCTCCTGCAGAAGCTAAAAATGCCCATGTTCACTTTCTCATCCTGCCCCTGGGTTCCATTTTCCTCTGTGTTGGATGGTCACCTCAGTGTCCTGTGGATCAATCCAGGGACTGAAAGAAAGGAAGTCTCGGAGTGGGGGCAGGATGGCATAATAAGGAGAGCTGGGTCATGCCAATGATCATGCTCACAGCAACAAGTAACAGAACCTCTGCCCCAGACATTAAAGAATTCCTCAGGATAAGAAGTCCCAAGACAGAGGTTTCAGTGCTAGATCAGCCACTCAGGGACATCATCAAGGACACAGGTTTCTTCTATTTCTTTGCTCTGCTATCTCAGCATGTCAGCAACCCTCCCACTTATGGTGGCCATGCTAAGTATTACTTCATCACATGGCAATGTCCAAAGGAGGAAGAAAGAGGTGGATGGAAAGGGAGCTCTCCTCAGAAGTGTCTCTCTGTTTGTCAAGAGGGAAAACTTTCCCAGAAGTCCCCAGGATACATCCCTCATATCTCATTGGGCAGAATTTTCAGAGGTGGCTCTGCAGGGTAGGTGCAAGGGAGGCTGAGAAAGTGAGCATGGGCATTTTTAGCTTCTGCAGGAGAGAGTAGGCAGAGAATAAAGGAGTTTGGGGAGCAACCAACAAAGCATTCCAGAAGAGTCTTGAAGGGCTAGTGAAGGGCTAGTGATGGGGAAAGATGAAGGAAAGGATTAAGAGTTCATAAGGAAGACCCAGACAAGACAAGAAATATTGCTGAAAATAAGAATGACAAGGACATGTCGAGGTCATCATTCAGATTCACCCAACATTTATTATGATGCCAGGTCTTTCCCACAATTACCTCACATAATTCTCACACTAGCCTTTGGGGTGGTGTTACCAGCCCCATGTCACTGATGAATAAACTGGACATGGGGAAGGCTAATCAAGTAGCTCCCATGCGCTGGCTCAGAGCCCAGTGCTGGGTCGGAGGTATCAGATTTACCTACTTCTGTCCTCAGTCAGCCAGTCTGGGGTTCACTCAGTGTCGCAGAGAGAATAAGTGGCAGGTCTGGGGTTTGAATCTCAACAATAATAACTAACACTTGCTATTCATTAACAACTTCCTGGGCCTTGCGCTAAGTGTTTTCCATGCATTATCCAATTTAATCCTCATAACAACCCTGTGGGAGAGGTACACATTTTATAATTTCTGACATTTAGAGATTACAAGTATTTTGCCAATGCTTCTTAAAGTGACAGAGTCAGGCCTTCTGACATCAGAGCCTAGACTTTTAACCAGTACATTCTAATGCTTCTCTAGGCTCCAGGCTCCAAATATTTAACACAGATCTTTTTCTATTCTCTGTATGGTCTCTAAAACTGTCATTGTAGCCAATCTTAAATCACAGCCAGCTGAAAAAGCCTGATTGGTGTAAAACTGTCACTCTTGTGATTGGTGGAGAAAATTTCAGCACCAAATCTTGGGAGAAAGCCTAAAGCCTCATGGAAAAGATGCTCTTATCTGTGCCTAGTGGTGTGAAGTTAACTTGGCTGGGGATAAGGAAACCTCAGATTGAAAGAAGTCAGTGGTTGGTGTGGTGCTTCTCTGCTCAACTTCTGTGTGAGCCTGTACAGTGAATGACAGAATGCAAATACTCTTTTATGTCATGGGGGCTTTGTTCCCATAATGGTAATCCTCCACTTAATGCTGATAAATACAATAGTGGGGATTATGCCCCTTAATTTAATTTGGCCTGCGTAGTAATGCGAAGCTCTCACAAGGCTTTTATTTGACATTCTTTAGCACAGATAGCAGGAGATTGATAATGCTGGTGCAGATGTTTTTACCTGGCAGTTTGTAACACACCTCCAGAGAAGATGCTTTGTTGTGGACCACTTCAATGAGGATTCAGACTCAGAGAAATAAGGACCTTCGTGACTCAGGCAACTTGAGGGGAACAGGCACCTCACAAGATGGGAAAATGAGCACATATTTCTCCTGTGTGTCATCCTTGCGTCTCTGGGGCTTGGAGCCAGCTGGGCTGACCTCAGAATTGATGAGCCAAAGAAACAGCCTCTTTATCAGGGCCAACTGTGGGCCAGATTTTCATATGGGCTGTGAAGTACAGATTGCCACATATCTTGACAAATACTCTGCCTGGGGGGTCATTGTAGAAATACGTGGCAGTGCTAAGAAGATTGAAGATAACTTTTCTTTCTGTATCAGAATCAAGAGGATGTTTTCTCCCCACCCTTTAATTCCCATGCTAACTTTCCCTCCCACTTCCATTTCACTCCCTTAGGAAGCTAGTTCCCTCCAGCAAATTTCCTGCCACTGTGGCCAAGTTAGTGCACTAGTGCAGAGGACCTGTATGGAGCCAGAGGGAAGAAGGCTGCAGAAGCAGGAGCCTTGGTAGATACTCTGTGCGATCTTTTTCAGGTAGAAAGCGGATGGGCTTTGGTGGCAGACCTGGCTTTGAATCTTAGATCAATTACTTATAAACTATGAGACTTTGAACTTCAGTATCCTAGGCTACAAAAAAGGAAATAGTTGGAAGGATTAGAGATAATCTCTGTAAAAGAACTAACACAGTTCTAGACACTTAATAAATGCTCAGTGAGGGATGATGATAATAGAAGTAGTAGCGATAACAGTAGAAATAGTAATATTAAAAAGGTTTCTGTAAAGCTAATTTGATATGAAAGGTCAAAATCCCTCTGGCTTAGCTCTAGAACTATAGACTAACATAAACTATAGACTAACATAGTATAGAAGATTCCAGCACCTTAGACAGTTTGAACAATGCTCACTGTCTGCTTTAACTTGAGAGCCAAATTTTATTTTCTTGTGTTCCTGGCTCTTATCTCAGGGATAAATCTGAGGTTGACTTTGGGCCCAAGACTCACCCTTGCCAATATGGCCAGGATTCCACTGGCACACCCTCAAATGACAACTTTCAGAGCTTACTTGATTATTAGGGCCTTCTTAGCATTTCTAGACTTTAAAAATATTAATTGGTCATATTTATTTTCAAAATCTTTTTGAAGCCAGAAACTTTATCGCCAGCTGAAAAAGAGCTTCAAGGAAAAATCTGTTTTGAGTTATATTTTTCCTTGTGGATTTGCTTATGGCTGTACATAAATATTTATCTGAACTATTTCAACAAACCTTAAATCATCAGTGATCCTTATGCAAAGGACTCTTTTAGAAGGATTGTGGATGTCAAGAATGTCAGCAATCAATGTTCTCTTCGTAGGAACAGATTCCAAGGACCAGAGGCCTCTTTAAAAATATTTGGAGCTGTTTGGTGGTTTTCAACATGTCTTTTGTTTTTCTATTTCTGTGTATCTGTTCATGCTGTTCCTTCTGAATAGAATGCTCTTGCCAGTTTTTTCTTTGCCTGTTGATATTTTACCCATCCTTCAAGGTCGTACCCATATGGCACCTCCTACAGGGCCTTAAAGCAGACTGCAACCAGGAGAAGGGCATCCCAGGTGGAAGAAATAGAGTGGGCTGTGGCAGGATGTGCCAGTGGGTGGGGGGCCCTTGGGGGAGGGTGGGATGTCCAGTGGGATGAAGGCTGAGGCTGGTGTGGTAGTGGTGTAATGCAGGGAATAAGGCAGATGGGAGCCAGGTTACAGAAGACCTTAAAAACTGCATAAAATATTTTGGGTTTTATTCTATAAGCCAAAAGATGTACATCTATAGTTGTTGGGTAGAATATGGTTTACGATATGTTTTCTTTGGCCTGTACAATGTTTTTTAAATTCTTAATTAGTTTCCAACATATATAAATAGAAAGATTTCACATAAGAATTCAGGTTTCTGATGGCTCTTGAAAAATTAGAGTAACTAGCAGCAGCCTGCTGGTACTGAGTAGAGGCTATTTTCCAATGATACCAACTCACTGGCTTACCTAATTCGTGGCCTGGCTGCATCAGCATCTGCGTTAGAGTCCTGCCTACTGTGTGCAGGGGCACCGTGCAAGTAGAGGAAACAGTTCAGGCTACAAACTTTGGAGCCAGGTCTGTATCCAGTTAGCCCAATGACCTTGAGCAAGTTAGCATATTTCTAATAATGATACATACCTCACATGTCTATTGTGAGGTAATTTTTAGAAGAAAGACTACCAGCATGTAGTAAGCACTCAAAAATGTTAGCTGTTATTACAATATTCCACATGAGATAAACTCCAGGGCTGAAACTGTCATTCATCTGTATGACTCACTAAAGCTAGAATATTTGGACACAATAGGCATAAAAAAAAAAATTGATGAATGGATGAATGAATATGTGCTCCTTGAATTTATATTTCTCCTGGGTCCAAAGCTAAGTTTAATTACTTTGTTCTCAAGAAATGCTTCCTATTTATCCTGAGTTTACCTGAACATAATAATTTTTGATAAAGTAGGAAGCTGGCTTTCGCAAAAAGCTAACGGCACTAACAAAATAAATGAAGGGAGATACTGTTAACACTGTGTCATTTTTCTATAATAGATTTACCTTCCTAACTAAAAAATAAGTCCCAAATTTGAGAAGATGCTTAATTATGTGTTTTCTTTAGAAACTCAGTTATTGGCAGAAAGCTGTCTATGGTTCATATCTAATTTAATGGTCAGTTGCTAGGAACCAGCATGTAGTGAACTTAAGCATAAATGATGTTGGAATGCATGTTTGACTTAGATTCTCTGACCCTACATGAGATCCTACATGAGATCTACACTTCAAGGCAGTGTTTCTGTGCCTAGTATCTCAAACAGAGCATCTCCAAAAACAATCTGGACAGTGTAGTAAAAGAAAACAGTTTTGGTATGCACAACATATCTTGTATATAGCTGAAGTTATGACACCACTCCACCACAACCTTTAAAGTGATCACCTGTGCACATGAACTTTTGTGCTTACGTTAATCTATCCCTAAACACATTTGCCATCAGCAAATGATAGCATGAGTTCTGCAAAATTGATCTGCAAGGTTAGATTCACTTTCTCTCTGGAAAACTTACACATTTACAGAGAACTTGAGTCCAGCAAAATTTAATTTCATTTGATAAACATTGCCTAAAAACTGAAGGATGTATTCAAGATTCTAAAAAATTATTCTTTCATACTTTAAATATCAAGCGGCTCTCTTCATTTTTATTTTTAAAAAATTGATTTTTTGTATGATATTACATCTACTTTTTCTAAAGAAATCTCAATCTTTTTAGCCCTCTCTTTCCTTCTTCCTCTCTCTGCTCTCTCTGTCTCTCTGTCTATCTGTCTGTCTCTCTGTCTCTCTCTCTCTCTCTCTCTCTCTCTGTCTCTCTCTCTCTCTCTTTCCACTTTACCATCTCTAAAGTTCTGGTTTCTAATCTAAAGGAAAATTTTAAGTCATGACAAAATCTGGCAAATTTTTCTGACCATTTCACCGCCCCTTGTTCCCTTCCTACATTACCCATTTTGTGAGTATAGAAAATTCTAGACATTTAGCACATCTCTGATATCTATTAACTTGTATCTTCATCAAAATCTTTTCTATGTTCAGGCTCAGAATGAGATTTTGACCAAAATACCTGTGCATATTGAGGCTATTTTGAAAGAAAAGAAATTTGAGAAAAGAAAACTTGCTCAAATTGAAAACAATAGTTGTGTAAAAATGAATTCTACATAAAAGTGTTTCATATGGAACATCTAAAGAAACCGAGTATAATCTTACAGGTTAAAAGAAGATTAACTTAGTACATTTCCACAGCCTTATTAACTTTATTTCATTTTCTTCTCTGGGTTAGAAGGAAAAAATATTAGTGTTTCAGTTCCGAGTGTATTTGCGATTTAAATGGCGGTTGGCTCCTACCTGTAGGACACAGATATGCCAGAATATTTCCCATCAGCATTGCCCCAGTCATGTTAAATGAAAAAGGAACCTAAGCAAGTGTTTGCTGCAGAGAATGTTGTCAGTAGTAATGCCACACTCTGTGTGCATCATAGTAACTTCTCAGACTTGTTTCCTTGATGAGTAGACAAAACAGGAGGAGGGCTGAATTTTTTCTTTTCATCTGAATGGTGTAGGTCAGGTTGGGAAAACAGAGAGGAGTAGGGAGCTCTGGTGAAACAGAGCTCTAGTGACTGCTGTGATTGGGAAATTAGATAATAAACAGTCCCTGATACCAGGATTCTAATGGCCTAAGATCAACACAGTCTGGAGACGCAGGCAGGAGTGGCCTTCCGCGCTCTGGCTTAGACCCTCCCTGGAGAGCTCTTTGTGTCAACAAGAACAGCCAGCGCTCCTGGCCGGTTCCCAGCACTCAGAGTGGGGCTATCATTTTTGTTTGCTTTGCAAATATCTTAATGGGAAGTGGTTCAACACCACCTATGGGTTAATCTGAGGGGTTCTGCTTGGCAGCTGTTAGCTCTGAGAACCACATGGCCACTCTGGGGTGGAGGGAGTCAGGCTGACTGTTAACTACCCAGCGCCAGGTTGAGGCATCTTTGCTTATCGGATTTACTGGCTGGCAGGAAGCACGTTGTTTGTTGCCTTTTATTTTTAGTTTGTTCCTCCTAGAACAAGATGTTATTCTCAGATCCAACTGTGCTTTTTCCTCTAAGGCAGTGCTGTTGTTTGTATTAATTTCACTAGTGTGCAGCATATTTCTTTCACCTAAGCTCATTCTCATAAAATCTGGAATTTGGTATTAAAAGTGGTAGTGTGGTAGTGGAGGCAGTGGAATTGTTGCAGGAAGAAAGATCTAGTGTGTTAGACTGCAAGGAAGATAAAGCTACAACCCTGTCTTCACTGCGGATCTAAAGAATCGAATAGACACTTAATTTCTTAGGAATCCGTGCTCTACTGTTCCCTCAGTTTTCTCCTCTCTTCCTTTTACTTGAGTTGACTCATGGGAATGCTTCCCTGGGTGACTTGGCCAAGTCATGTCTTGCTGGATCTCTGTCAGCTGACATCGGCACAAACGAGTTCTTTCTTTCTGCTCTCCTCACTGGATTTCAGGCAAGGTTGGATGGTTTCCACAGAGCAGGTTAGGGAAGTTCCTAGAGTGATGACAGACCTGTAGACAGTTCCCAACTGCCCCATTTGTAAAACTGCAGAAAGTTCAGATGATTCTTTCAGTCCTGGAAAAAAT
Source organism: Pteropus vampyrus (assembly GCF_000151845.1). Lineage (NCBI taxonomy): Eukaryota > Metazoa > Chordata > Mammalia > Chiroptera > Pteropodidae > Pteropus > Pteropus vampyrus. The sequence goes on along the minus strand of NW_011888783.1, from coordinate 18,727,893 downwards.
GTCCAACTACCTTAAGGAACAGTTCAGCCTACCTTCTAAGACCTTATCCTTTGCTAAGCATTTGCCTGGTGGTTGAGAGCAGGGATCCCGGAGTCCACTAGACCTGCTACTACTAAGCGTAAAATCTTGATGAATTTATTTTCTCAGCGCCTTCATTTCCTCTTCTTCAAATGGAAGACAAAATGGCACAGTAACTACCTCACCAGGTCATGAAAGTTAAATGAGTTAACATATACAAAGTGCATAGCATCCCATTTGACACATAAAAAAGCACTCATGAATAGTAGTAATAGGAGGGTTTGGTGTTTTTATCTTTGAGGAACCCATCTTTCTTTGTGTAATCCTTGATAGTATATATTCCTTCCTGAAGTACTCATTTTGAAGTCTGTTACTCCCAATCCTTTAAAATTAAGCCAGTGCCAAGTTGAGAACAATTTGAGTATCAAAGTAATGATAATAAAAGACCATAGTGTATTAAATAAAATAATAATTTATGAATCACATTGGAAAGAAGGCAGGAAGGCAGGAAGGCAGGAAGGCAGGAAGGCAGGAAGGCAGGAAGGCAGGAAGGCAGGAAGGCAGGAAGGAAGGAAGGAAGGAAGGAAGAGGAAGAGAGGGAGAGAGGGAGGGAGGGAAGAAGGAGGGAAGGAAAGAGGAGAGGAAAAAAAGAAGTGAAGAAAGAAAGAAAAGAGGAAAGGAAGAAGGGAAGGAGGGAGAAACAAGGTATGCTTTTCATTTAGATAGAATGTGAAAAAATTACAGAAGAAATAATGACAATAGAAAATTACCATTTGGCAACTACCAAATAATCATTGTCTCAGGCAAGAAAAATCAATGGATGCTAAAATCAGTAGGTGAAAGTTAAAGGAACAGCAAGCTATTTGCACAGTCTCAGAGTAAATCTCCATAAGGTACTCATCAATTAAAAAAGGGCAGTGGGGAAGCCTAGCAGACAGGCGTACCCAAGTGATGAAAGTTAGCATCACCAGTAATCGTGCAAATTGACAGCATGTACCACCTGATAGGATGCACTCAGAAGAATACAACACTACTTCTCTGGGGTTTTTTGTTTGTTTGTTTGTTTGTTTGTTTGTTTTTGCTTTTTGCCAAATATGCATAACCTGATTTTAGTCATGAGGAAACAGCAGACAAACCAAACAGAGGGACCTCTTCCAAAATGACCACCCTGTAGGATTCAAAATAAAACACATACACGCAAAAGACCGAGGAACTACTCCAGATGAAAAGAGACTAAAGGAACATGACAACTGAACGTAACGTGTGATCCAGGATTTTCCTTTGCTATAGAAGATATCATGGTCACAAACGGCAAAATCTGACTACAATTTGTACATTGGATGATAGTATTGTATTAATATTAATTTTACGATTTTGATTATTTTACTGTAGTCATGTAAGATAAAGCCCTTGCATTTATGAAACATACACTGAAGTATTTAGGGATAAAGGAGAATGAGGTATAACTGACAATCAAATGATTCAGAAAAAATTTATATGTTTGCGTGTGTGTATAGATATCAGTACATAAATGCTAAAGGAAAGAGAGCAAAAGAGAAAGGTGGTGAGGGCTGGGGCGGGTGAAAAGAGAGAGAGGAGATAAAGTAACTGATATTCTCTGATATTCAGAGAATCTGCTGAGGAATGTACAGAATCCCTATACTATTTTTGTATCTTTTCTACAAATGTAAAATTAAGTCAAAGTTAAAACCTAAAATTAAAAAATAAAGTTAGTGCCCTTCGGACAGGGCAATTCATAAGACACTTTCTGTTAAGATTCTGATGCCTCTCCAGCCACACTTAAATGTCTTTCCACATCATTATTGCACTGTTTGGGTGTCTGTCCTGGAGCTTCTCCACTGTGACATTGCCGACTAGTCACTACTACCCACTACACATAATCTTATTTAGGTTTTTTCACTTCATTTTTTAAAAATTCTCTAAAATGTTCCCCCTACCCTCACACCCTCTTTCTCATTTGTCTTTGGGTCTCATTGTTTGGTGCCATGCTCATCATGAACTTCAGTTCAGGACTTCTTGCATCTATCCCTGAACTGAGTACTGCTTTCAGAATTAAAGGTGGAAAACTGGGTTAAATATTGTCTTTTGTGGATACACTGGTGGCAAGAGCATCATCAAAAGAACACGGATGTTAAACTCGTCTCTTTCCCTCTGACTCACTTGGACAAGGCACATTACCTCCCCCTGCGTCTCAGTTTCCCTACCTACAATATGAAAAAGATGTAGTAAATGGTCTCTGAAGTTTCCTTTGCCTCCACAAGTCTTTGCCTTGCCTAATTCAGTCTTCAAAGTACTACAACTATAACTCAAAAGTTACCTTGTGATCCCACCTAAAGAGACAGGTTACAGAAAGGAATACTCCACATACTGGTCATTGTCATTCTCTCTCCTCCCAAGCCTGAAGTTTCCAAGTTCAGAGATTTGCCTTTCAGAAGTGCAAAATTATAAACAGTATGTATAATACCTTTCTAAATATGTTTTATTTCAAAATAAAACCATGTGTGCATGTGTACATCTCTTAATTTAATCCTTTTAAAATGCTATTATTTTATGTTTTTATTTTGTTCTTTCTGAAAGCACAAATGTAATTCTTTCCCCCCAATTGGCAAGAGTTTTGATTTATGTTTTGCTGATGAAGAAGTTGAGGTGCTTATTTGTCCAAGTTAGGGTTGCCATATTTAGCAAATAAAGATGCAAGATACCACTTAAATTTGGATTTTATATAAACAATGAAATTTTTTAGTATGTCCCAAAAAATATTTTTAAAAATTTATACTAAAAAATTATGTATTATTTACCTAGAATTCAAATTTAACTGGATGTCCTGTATTTTATCTGGCACACTAGCTCAAGTTCTTTGGAACTAATATATCAGGAATATATATGTATATATCATGAATATATATCATGAAATGTGTTGCTAAACCTTTACCAAGTGTTTACAATAGTCCTCTGACCTCCGCGTGCCATAACATAGTGTTTATTACCCTTTAGGAGCTTTCGATTAAAAATGCATTCAAAGACATCAATTCCTACTTATTTACCATGGTCTTTATTCAGATGTCACCTTCTGTAGTCACTCAGTCTAAAACTGCAAACTCTGCCTCCAACTTCCTGTGCCCCTTCCCTGCTTTAATTTTCTTCTTTGGCACTTCTATTTATAATGCTTTCATATTTGTTAATTTATTTTGTAATTTGCCTCATCTAGAACATAGGTTCTTAGAAGCATAGGGTTCTTAGATCTCTTTGTTGACTGCTGTATGCCCAGTAACAGTGGAGACAAATTGAAGATGCTCGAATAAATAGTTGTAAATGACTGAATGAAGTCTGTAAGGCTACTGAGGAATATCGTGCATGTAATATACACTGTTCTTATAATCATATAGATCATATAGATTCTCAAAAGATTATAATCATATAATCATATAGATTCTCAAAAGATTTGCCACCAAATTAGAGCCTTGAGAGTGGTACAAGTGTGTATAATCTTAATATTAGCCCATAGACCCAAGGTAAGTAGAAGGTCATTAGGTCAAGGGTCAAGAGGTATCTGCAGATATAGTCAGGCTTACTTTAATCTGCCTCCTGGCCAGTTTTCTAGAACTAAATGTTAGTCGCCCCAGGTGTCTGTCATTCCTTAAGATCCCAAATACAATTGTGTGACTATCTGGAAGAGTCCAGTAACAAAATGGCACTGAATGCTGAGAGTACAAGCTCTTGTGGCTACCAGGTCTGGATTTGGATCGTGGCGTGACCCAGACAGGTTGCTTTAGCAGCCCAAGCTTTGGCTGTGAAATGGTGACCCTAGTAGAACTTACGCTGTAACTCCAATGTGATAATTAAATGAGATGATCCAGTCAAGTCCTCAGCATAGTAAAGCATTCTAACTGTGCTGTGGCCCTCAGCCCATGGCAGTGCATTACTTCAGATGGCAGTGCTCTTCCTCACTACTGCATCTTAATTCTGTACCTGAGCCTGAGGCCAGATTTTCTCCCAGCTCCCTTAGTTGCTGAGAAAGGACTGGAGTGGGCTTTATGGGTGGCTCTCAGTTGAGTGTGCTTTTTACCAATAAGGCAGGCATTCTTAGCAGAAGGAAGAAAAGCCTTTTGTTCCTACCTTAGATTTTGCACAGTGACAGCTGGCTACAAAAATGTAGTAGAGAAAAAAAAAGAAATGAAAATGCAAGAACTGGCAAATATGAGCTCAGAGTTGGGGAAAAGCGACGAGGCAAACAAATATCACATTTAAAGGGTTCAGTGGGATTTGAGAAATTAGCATAAGTACATAAATCTAACTAGTGCTAACTTAGAGCAATGGCATTATGAAACATTTATCAACATTTTTAAGCCCTTTTGATGAATTTGTCCTTGAGCGATGTTCCAAAACTTAAAATAATTGTGTGCCTATGAGCTAAAAAATTCATATGTTTAAGTAAAACTTGCATATTTCATTCATTCAGCAGTGATCGGGGGTGAGAGATAGAGAGTATGCATTCAAAATCCTTAAAAAGCTTTCAAGTAGCCAAACCTAATGAGAAAAAAAAAATACGAAAGCTGTGATTATTCCTTCCTATTTTCCCCCTTTTCCTGCAATAATGATTTTCTTATTTTACCTTATTACTGTTTGTTTTTACTTCTCCTATACTCTTTGTATCTCCTTCACATCATATATTAAAATGCAAGAATAATGTTTTCCATCTTTAGAAATCAAGAAATGCCAATTAAAATAATAACAAAGTATCATCTTTTCTTTCTTGGCCAAAGAGATAAGCAAAATTAAAAAGACTGATAGTACCCACTGTTGGTGATATGAAAGAAAATGGATCCTTTCATACTTTTGTGGATGTGAATGTTAATTTCTGTTGCTTTTTAAAGGAGAATTTGATGATGTAATTCAAAAGCCTTAAAATAAGCAAAAAATTTGCTCACCCTTTGACCCAATAGCCTTACATTAAGATTTATCCTAGAGAAATAATTGGATGAGTACTCATAACTATATGCACAGAATATTTAATGATCCATTACTTATAATATAATAAAACTGGAAACATCTTAAATATCCAAAAGTAAGAGATTAATTATGATAATCGTGATAATCACCCAATGGAATACTATACATCCATAAATATGACATATATGCATACTTGTGTATATGTATTATACACAAATGTATGGAAAGATGCTTATAACTAGAAAAGGTAAGTTAAATAGTAAATATGCCAAGAGCCTATGAGCCATTATTTTTAATATATATTATATGCATAAAAAAGCATCTGAAAAAATATACATCAAGATATTAACAGTAATTATATCTGAGTATGGAGAGCCCTGATTTTTATTTTCTTCTCCTTGAATATCTGTAATTTATACAGTTCAACAGTGAATGTATATTACTTTTTTAATCCAAAAAAAAAATGTATTTTAATCAGAAAAAGAAAAAAACAGAAAAGAATTTTCCCACCAGTTCTTTTAATCACTTACTTTGAGGAGGTCAGTTAATGCTACACTTTTTGATTAGCGCTAAATATTTAGATCACTTGGAAATTTGGAGCATTTTCACCAACTAAAAAATAAAGAAGAAGGACAAAACTAATGAGCACAGCAGTAGAAACAGCTGATAGCTCAAAAGCCAAGTGGCTTATGGTACTTGCTCTTCTTTTCTCTCCTTCCCTTAATCAAAATCTGTTAAAGCTCACTTTCTGTAGGTGATTTATAGACACTTTTAATTGGTCAGAATGTGAAACCAGACAAATCAGTTACAGAATCAGCTTTTCAGGGTGGTTATGCTCGATAGATTGTGTGGACACACCAGGGAGCCTCCAACTCTGCCCAGAGGGGAAAAGGTGGCTGGGGTGGGGTTGGGGCAGGAAAGACTCTTCAGAGAAACTGGTACCTGAGCTAAAGGATAAAGATGTGATGGCCAGGTGGTCAGGAGAGGAGACAGCATTTCAAGCAAAAGCATGGAAGTATGAAGACAACCCTGGGGAAATTTAGTGGGTGCTTGGCAAATGCGCGTTTGTGGTGGTAAATAGAACACAAAAAAGCATTCTAGAAATTCTAGCTTTTCAGTCTTTGTAATAAACGATACATTAAATTATGCATTTTAGGTGCCTTTGAACTGAACACAGTAATTTGTGTTCTTCTTAAAATATTTTATTATCTAACAATCTTCTGTGTCTCCAATGTTATTTAAATAAATAGCAATAAGAATATGCAATGACAACTAACAGTTGTAAATAAGAGAATAGCAGATACATAGCAATAATGTGGGGAGATTCAGATCTGAATATGGTTCCTCATTTATACCCTCAGCCCTTAGAATGTTCATATTCTATATAAGAACTAAATAAGAATCCTTGAGTTGTCAGTTGAGGTTCAACTTATGGCCAGTTCATATAGAAATTTTGTTAGCATTCAGGTCAGCAAGGCATCTTGTATAAGGGCAGTGTCCTCTTCTCTGATGTCGTTCCTTAAATGTCTTAATTTACCTTCAGAACTTGAACTTATTGAAACCATTTCTGAAGATGTTTATGTTTTCTATTATCTTTCATTGTAATAACTTCCATAAGGAAAGTCGTATGACTTATTTTTCTAAAACTTGCCTCCCCCAAGATTTATGGTGCTCCTACTATGTTAAAATATCTTAGTCTGAGCATATCTTTCACAGGGTGGGTTGACTACTGCTTCTCGGGAACAAGAAATTGACCTCTTATTAGAAGCTCCATGTACAAAATATTTTTTTTAGAGCTATCTAAGAAGCAGGAACAAATTGCTTGGTTACACAGATAAGCCTTTCTCCCAGGGCTATTGAGTAAGACACAGTACACAATGAGAACTGCTCTCAAATCTAGAGACAGTGGGAAGCTAACAATAATCAACCCACAATGAACTACTTGCAACCTATCCTGTTTGGAAATTAGAATATGCTTTCAAGTGTGAACGACTAATGAGTTTCTCAGTTTGTCTAGAAGCCATTCTAAATCATAATTGATCAAAGATAAGATAATCTTGCAAATTTTATCAGTTAATAAAAACTGCACGAAGAAATTTAAATGAACTTTAGAAAATGGTGAATCAGAGGATAACCAGTATGTCTCTACTCCTGTCCAAGAAAAAATTTACTGATTGTAACCCTAAAGTAAAAAAAGCTAGTTGCAAGACCAACTTGATTGATCAGATTCTCAAAGAGCACCCTACTTCCTTTGCTGTAATTCTGATGTATAATTCAGTCTCCAGAGTATATCAAGCAACTAATGAGGTGAACAGTATAGTTCAAATTATACTAATCACTGTAAAATCATACACTGGCATTCTACTTTCCGAATACAACTCTTCTGAGTTTAGTTAGTGTAACTCAGCTCCCCCAAAAATCATCACCCCATCAACAAACTGGCAAACTGAATTTTGGAGCCTGCAAAGCTGAGACCCAGTCCCTAGACACTGTGACTTCACATAGTGCTTCCAGCCCAGCATGACAAAGCCAGCTGGTCTCGTGGATCTTTGCTGCAGAAGAGAGATGCTAGGGCATTCACAGCAGCCATTAACTCAGGAGCCAGCCTCCATTCTGCCTCTCATCCGGTCACACTGGGATCACGGTTTCAGAAGAAGGAATTAGACATGAGTTTCATTTGGGGACTTTTTTGGAGCAGATGCCCAGCAGAAGGGTTCTCAATGGTGGCTGAAAGTTTCTGTCTCCCCAAGAACCCACAGTTCAATGAACTGACTGCAGAGGGGTAGCAGAGCGGCCAGGCCCTGGAGGCAATCTGCTTGTGACTTTAGTCATGGCTCCTGAGAAGTCAGAGGAGCCCTAGAAATATGTAGTGAATCACATATAGAGAAACAGCTACCTCCTATTTACAACCCTTTGATAACCAGATTCACTGCTTCTGCTATTTAGCATGTAATTCCTAATGGAGGTTAAGGATAGAGTTATTTAAAAAAAATTTTCCTATAGATTCAAAATAATAATATCACTTTAAAAATGAATATTTCCTTAATACTATCAAATACCAATCCTTAATCAAGATTTCCCAATTGTTCTAAGATGGCCTTTACACCTGTTTGTGCCAGGGTCTAGTACATCACATTGCATCATGCCGTTATGTCCCTAAATCTTTTTAAAAGTACAATGATCTCTTTCTTCATGACACTGACTTTTTAAGAGATTGAGCCAATTGTCCTAGAAAATAGCTCGTCTTCTCTATATGTCTGCTTGATTCTTTGTGATCTTAGCTTGTTCCTCTATACTCTGTGTTTTGGGTAAAGTATAAATTAGATTTAAAGCTTTGATTAGATTTAAGTTAAATGTTTTTGACCAAAAGAAAAAATATGAATGTCCTGGGTAATGTCAAATAGTTTATATTGACTCACATCACAAAACAGTGTTGTCTGAGCATTAGTAGTGCTAAAGTTGGCACTGGATTAAGATGGTGACCTTCTGATTTCCCCAATGCATAGTTACCTCTTCACCTTGTGACCTGAAGGAAGGAATCTATATGGAGATCCTTTCGTACAATGTGAATATCTTGTTTTCCATCAATCTTTTGTCTAAACGTTTTATCAGCAATTAATAATCCTTGCCTGAATCAATAATTTCCCTTTGGAGTCTCCTTTTCTATGTCAGCAGGTCTTATGCTACACTATTTACTAGTTATGACTAGTTATGCTGCACTATTTACTAGTTAATTCCCTCACCTGCCAATGGGTATAAAAATAAAACCAGTCCACATGATTGTTGGAAATATTTATGAGACAAACATGTATCTGTGTTTTGCCCGGTGCCTGGTGGCATGTATGCATGCAGTAAGCATTGGCTATTTGTTATTATTGTGATTTTCCATATTTTGGTGGTGACAGCTTACAGAGTAGTATTCACTTATTGCCTGCCTCAAGTCCCTGAGGCAAGTGACAATGTATCTGATGAAACTGTTGCAGAGTTGAAGCAGTTAGACTTTTGAAGATTATTAACTTATAACATTTTTTAAAGGCAAATTGAAATTTGTTTCAGATAAGCACTGCTCAGATCAGAGTTTCCTAAGGCATGTTATAAGAACAAATAGGCCCCTGATATGCTCCATGGGAGAAGGGTTCTATTGTTAAAATAACATCTTGGAAATGCTGCCATTTTTTCCTTTTTTTGGGTTTCGTTGTGCATATTATTAAGTTAAAAGCTGTAAGCTTTTAGCTGTAAGCAGGAAATAAACCTGCTTAACTTTGCTTAATCAATTATTTTCTCATCTACCTGCTTAACTTTGCTTAATCAATTATTTTCTCATCTATGGACACTATCTACCCTCTTCCACCTTTTAAAAACTAAATAGTACATATAAATATTACCTCAAACTACCTAAGATTGTTCCAAAGGCCTGAATGAGGAGGGAGTCAAACTGATGAGCCGACCCACAGTGGAGAGTTGGAAGATGTCTGCCACTGGCCTTCGGATCCTGAAAAGCCATGCAAGCTAGAGGAGTTCCTAAGAGGTTACTTTCTTTGTCGGAGCAGGAAAGGCAGAAATTGGAGGCCACATAGTAATTCAACAGGCTAAGTTTCTTCCTTAGATCTTCTCCAAAGCTCACCAGGACTTCTAGAGGATCTCAGAGTCCACCCATCCTGTAGGTGTCTCACAGCCACTGAGACATACCTAGGCTGATAGGGATGAGTCCCTTGGGCTGATGTACAGTGACCAAAGGGCATAGAGAGTATAATGGTTCAGAGGAAGAGCAGAGGATTTGGAGACAAAAAACAGAGGTCAGTGTCTTAGCTCTACCAGGTATCTGCTCTGATCCCTGGGCAAATCTCTTACCCTCTCTGAAATTCAGTTTCTTCATCTATATAATAGAGACAGTTTAAGAACTTAGTTCAAATGGTTGTGAAACTCTCATTAGATATATAAAAGCATGTTTAAAAATATGAAGTGCTGTATAAATGCTAATTGTTTTCATTTTAATGTTAAGGGTATTCTAACTGATCTTCATGGCCCATATTTTGGGGCTGCACTAGTCATTCTTGTATTCATTCAACTCGTCTAATATTTACTGAGCCACTTATAATGTACCAGACATCAGATTGGGTGCTGATATAGAGTACAGAATAAAGCAGATCTGGTCCCTGCCTTTGTGGAGCTTACATTTCATGGTGGAAGACATATGATAAACAAATATACACACAAATAAGTATATCATTAGTCCCTTCTCCCCAGGTACAGATGTGATATAAAAATGAGTATATTGCTATAATCTATAAATAGGTGCATTTTGAAGGTAATATTCATGAAATGTTCACAGAAAGTTCAGAAAATGAATGTGTCCATTTAAATTAAGAATAAGGTTATTAATGTAGAGCTAAAAGAGGTCTAAGGAATAATTTATCTCAATCCTCTTATTTAATAGATGAGGAAAACTAGAATCCAGAATACTGTAGAAATTTACCCAATCACGTGTGTGTGTGTGTGTGTGTGTGTGTGAGAGAGAGAGAGAGAGAGAGAGAGAGAGAGAGAGAGAGAGACAGAGACAGAGACAGAGAGAATGAGAGAGAGAGAGAGAGAGATTAGGGATCTTGAGGCTTGAGGCCAGGCTTAGAACCCAGATTTCCCTTCCCCTTGTCAGTTTTCCACTCTGCTGGGTTCCATCTGAAAGGAATTGTAAAAACTGGCTCCTATTTTAACAGCATGTTGTAGTTATCACACTTTCATACAATGTGTTCCAACGGCAAGAAATTAGGGATGCAACACAATTAAATTTTCCAAACTTTGCTCCATGAAACATTAATATTTTAATAGATGTTAAAATATTTTTTTTGATATTTTAAACTATTTTAACATAAAAAATAAATATTTTTAAGTCACTTTTTAAGTTTCTTGGTCAAATTAGTTTAGGAAACCCTACATCCTCCCCCCGCCCTACTTTAGAAATCCATAAATGCATATTGTGATGGTAAAACATCATTCCTGCAGTAAGGTAACCTCTTAAACTATGTACAACTCAGCATTTCTCAAACTTATTCAACTACAGACTTTGTTTTAAATTATTTAACAATTAATGTAATTAATGCGCTGAATGGGAAGTACAGCCTTAGCAACAACTTGATTGGCTTCTTGGTAAAGTTTGTGAAAGCCCAGTAGTAAACCAAATTAGATCACGCATCTTCACAAAGGGCAATTTTTTGGGTCTTAGAATCGCAGGCTGACTGTGGATGTTGGAGCAACACCTAGTAGGATGCATTTGCTTAAAATGCCCATGTCCTTTTAACCAAGGACTGGTATGGGAAACAATGGGAGCTTAATTAAAGGGAATGTTCTGATACATCTTTGGAGGAAAACAACTCTCTTTAAATTTTTTAATTATCATTGTCAAGGCTTCTAAAAATTATTTCATTATTATTTTTATTTTTAGGCATTCACAAGAACAGAGTTCTCCAAAAGAATGTGATGTCTTCGGAGGATATCCGAATAAGGTAGCTGGGTATCTTGATTTTGAAGTAACTCTGTATCCTCATTTCAGACTCCTGCATGCCCATGAGCTTGAAGTCTGTCTGTGGCTGCTTGATCCAGCCATCCAAACGTGAAACTGTTAGTGATATTTTGAAGTCTTTGAGACAAAAGCCCAGCTTGCTAAAGAACTTGGTTCAGCAGAGAGACAGGGAGGTACAGCGAAGAGAGAATCAAAAGCCTGGAAATTTGCTGCTGAGAATAAATGCTGGCTGCTCCCTGAGGTGATTTGTCTGTGCACTCCACTCTCTACAGATGTTAGAGCCTCTTTCTGAGCAAGGACCCGAGGTTCTTTGGTAGCACTTTGATATCCTGCTCGAATTCAATATGTGAAATGGAGGCGTCTCTCTGTGACTTGGAGCCCACAGCAGGCTTTGAAGTCTGATCCAATTTTTGCTGCCTACTATTTGATGTTGAAAGGATGAAATGAAGAAAATGTACAGATTTTGCCAGTAACTCTGCTGAGCATATGTAAGATTAAAAAAACAAAATCCTTTGGATGATGTACTTAGAAATGTTAAGTAGATTAATACCTTCCTATAGGTTTTCTTTATTCTTTCTTAGGAATAAAAAATTAAGTATAGGAAAAAATCACCACATAGCTGTTTTTACATCTTAGACTATAATTAATTTAAGAGGGGGCTAGGTTGACTTGTTCAGAGGAAGAAATAAATGAATGAAGTAAAAGGTATCAAGACTTTGCTACTAATTGCCCCAAGAAAGGCCTTCCACTCAATTTTAATACAGGACAGGGGCAACTTACAACATGACCCCAATATACTTAGCTTCTTCCCCAGATGATCGGGTTAGGGGTCCCTTACTTAAATGGAACACCTGTCCTTAAGGCTGCTTTACGAATATACAAAAATAATGTTTCTCTTACTGGGTCTTTCTGAAGCACTCAGTTTCTGGGACTGATTTACTGTCTTCTCGGACACGCCATGCTGCTCCAGGTTGCTCAGGACTGAATTCCTTGAGGGGAGCCCCTGCAAAACCTGGTAAGAAGAACATTTTCAAATGCCTGCTGCTTCTGCCATTTGCATGCTTATGTACTTTTTAATGAGTTATTTGGGCAGGGCTGTCTGGAAGGCAGAGCTCAGATATCATGTGACCCAGTGTTAGCAAAAAGTTCAAGTTTAGGAAGCCATAAAGGCTGGAAGCAAAACTTATATTAAAGGTAGCAGTTTACCGCTTACCTATGCCATTTAAGTTTACTTTTCGGAGGAAAGAAAATGAATATCGAAGGCCATATTTCTCTTTACTTGTAAGAACCTCAAATTAGGAAACTGCTTGAAATTTCATTTTGTTAAAGGAAGGTTAAACAACTGACCAGCTTTCAGTGGAGCAGATTGTTCAAGCTCAAAACCTAGGGCTTGGTAAAGAATATGAGTTTAGTGAGGAATTCTGCCCTTTTGGCCACGTGGCCATTCTTTCAGTGAGATGCAAACATCTTGCCACACTCTTTTAGGAAATAACTATTTCTGGCTCCCTTTCTAAATTTTTTTTGCTACAGAATATGGGAAAAGTCAGTTTGGGGTCTTATGTGTGGCTGTAATCAGTACTTCTGGAAGATAAAACAGAAGCATGATCATAAGAAATATTTATGAACCAGAAAATACTAAGGACATTATAGACAGTTCCAAAGAAAGAAACCTTTCACCTTAAAATAGCGACATTACACTTAACAGTCGACCTCATCTATTTTTCTAAAATATGTAGTAATTTCTCAAATCTCTCCAAATTTCTTCTTAGCCTATTTTTCAGTGACAAAGTAATACTGTATGAGTTGGAAATGTATAATAAATACATTAGGATCTCCAGTCCAAGTGAAACTTAAACTTCTGAAGACGAGAGGATGAACATATTATAGCAGAACCTTTTCAGTGGATATGCAGAAAATGATAAACTTCTCAAAGGGAAGATTTTCCCCGCAGCCAGATTGTGTTCAGAGAAAAGGCCACGAAGAGGTAGGGATAGAAGTAGTACAGATAGAGAAAAATTTAGGGAAAATACAGTGTGGTGGAACAGAATCCACTATGTAAGAATTGAGTTGGCATTTTTCTCTATCCAAACACAATCTCTCTTTTAATTGAGGTATTTAGACCTTTACATTTAATGGATTGTTGATATGTTTTGATTTAAATCTATCATCCCGCTATTTGTTTTCTATTTGTCTCATCTTGTCTTTTTTCTCTTTTGGCATTCTACTTTAAAATACACATGAAAAGAAAAATTTTAAGTATGGTTGAGTAGCCAAAGGCACAGATTCTGGGGTCAGACCCGCCCAGATTCAAATCTCTGCTTTCCTGTGAATGTCATGTAACAAATCCTTACCTCCGTACCTACACGTACAAAACAAGGGAAATAGTAGTTCATAGCTGAGGGGTTGTACTGAAGATTAAATGAGCTAGTATAAGGGCATAGCAGAGTGTCTCTGGTGTGGTTTTTGTTATTGATATTGTGTAAATGCAAAATTAATCCATAAGAGTGAATAATCAATAAAGAGATAAAGTACTTATTGTAAGGCATTCAGTTTTGGTGGGATAGCTCAGGGGTTGCAAAAATATATTGTATTTTGGGCTAAATGTTAAAGAGACATGTTGGATTACAATAATTTTTCCCCATCTTCAGGAAAATATCAAAAGTCAAACTCTTTAATAAGTTTATATCTGACTTACTCTAAATGGCTCATATGCATTTTCTTGTCAAAATTGTTCTTTTCTTCCAATCTAGATGGTTTTCTATTAGTTTTGCCACCATCACCATTACTTCTCCTTATACTCAGCTAGTCATCCTTCATTCTTTTCTTCCTTCAATGTCTTTTATACACACTTATGCCTGAGAAGCTTTTCTAAAGCATACCCTAATCATCACATTCTCTTCCTCCATACTCCAGTGGCTCCCCATTGCCCCAGCATCAACTCTAAGCTTCTTTAAAATTTTTTTTTCAATTACCATTGTCATTCAATATTATATTTGTTTCAAGTGTGCAGCATGGTGATTAGACATTTATATAACTTACAAAGTTATTCCCCCATTACATCTAGTACCACCTGGCACCATTCATAGTTATTACAATATTATTGATTATATTCCCTATGCTGTACTTTACATCCCATGACTATTTTGTAACTGCCAATTTGTACTTCTTAATCCCTTCACTTTTTTCACCCAGCCCCTCAACTTCCCTCCTATCTGGCAACCGTCTATTTATTCTCTATATCTATGAGTTTGTTACTGTTTTGTTTGTTTGTTTTGTTTTTTAGGCTACACATATAAGTGAAATCATACAGTATTTGTCTTTCTCTGTCTGACTTATTTTATTTAGCATAATACTCTCCAGATCCATGTTGTCTCAAATGGTAAAATTTCATTTTTTATGGCCAAATAATAATCCATTGTATATATGTACCACTTCTTCTTTATCCATTCATCTATCAGTGGACACTTTAGTTGCTTCTAGATCTTGGCTATTGTAAATAATGCTGTAGTGAACATAGGACTGCATAGGTCTTTTTGAATTAATGTTTTGGATTTCTTCAGATGAATACTCAGAAGTGGAATTGCTGTATCATATAGTATTTCTATTTTGAATCTTTTGAGGAACCTCCATATGATTTTCCATAGTAGCTGCACCAATCTGCAATTCCACCAACAGAGCATGAGGATTCCCTTTTTTCCACATCCTTACTAGCTCTCATTTGTTGATTTATTGGCGAGAGCCATTCTGACAGGTGTGAGGTGATAGCTCGTTGTGGTTCTAATTTGCATTTCTCTGATGATTAGTGATGTTGAGCATCTTTTCATATGTCTATTGGCCATCCATATATCCTCTTTGGAGAAATGTCTATTCAGCTCTGCTGCCCATTTTTTAATCTGATTGTTTGGGAGTTTTG
>NW_011888783.1:18700520-18712424 GCF_000151845.1 Pteropus vampyrus | reverse complement strand
TTTCATATGTCTATTGGCCATCCATATATCCTCTTTGGAGAAATGTCTATTCAGCTCTGCTGCCCATTTTTTAATCTGATTGTTTGGGAGTTTTGGGGGGGGGGGTTGTTTTTTTTTGTTTTTGTTTTTGGTGTCAAGAACTCATTCACATCTGTCTCTGTTCTGGTCCTAATCTTCCTTTGTAGTTCTATCTTCTACTGATCTCTCACCCTCACTCTGTGCTTCAGAATATCCTAACTATTCTCCATTTTTCAAGCATACCCAGTGTGTTTTTCTCCCCTGTGACTTTGTTCATGCTGCTTCTTCTGCCCTGCCTGTCCTTCCCTGTTCACCCTTTGAGTCTATAATGGCTCCCTCTTCTGTGCCCTTTAACTTTTCTCATAGTACTTATCACATCTTGCCTGTATTATAGTTATTTTCATGCATCTACTAGATTTCAAACTCTCTGGCATCATGTTTTCTTTTCTGAATTATCTCCTCACAAGCTAGCCTAGGTCCTTAAATTGAATACTTGGCTGTCCAAAGTCATGATGAAATATAATAGAAGCAAGTAAAAAGTAAAACAAAGTAAGTCAGAGAAATGTTTTAAAATGTATTTCCAATAATCCTGGAATAAGATAAATGTTTCTTAACCCCCCGCCCCAATAGACATAGCGTGCCAGTGGAGCATATTAAAACAATCCAAGCTGTTTCATTTTGTTGCTGCTGTTGTTTTGAGTGGGAGGAGAGGGAAAGAAGGTTTGCGCAGTAAAAAATCATTATGTAAATCTAATTTTCCTTCACCTTATAAAGCAACAAAGATGGATTGAAGAACAAAAGTTTTTCAGTTATGTTTATGTTTTCAGGGTTATCAGCTGCAGAAAAAAGAGTATATTGTATAGGAGACATTTTAGCAAGTTATACTTTTGTGTTTAATCCTTTGCTTTAAATGATCCATTATTTCAACCTATGTTTCTGTGGAAGTCTGAATGAGACTACTATAACCTTTTAAGTTTTAGAAAAACATTAATATCCAACAAGTTTGCCTTCTAACTGGCAGCAAGTACTAACTTCATTGTTCTATAAAGGGGTCTGGTGGGTTGCGGGATTGGGAGAGGCAGGGAATAAATCTGAAGTTACTCAATCAGGCCAGCTCTACTCAGAGAAGGCATGCAAAGAACTGTGCAAAGGTGTGCTTGGACAAAGGCTGTCCTCAGCCCCTTAGTCAGAGAGTCTCAGTAGTGTCCTTAAGTGGTCCATTAAGCCTGACTCATTCTGTACATAGGAAAGAAAAGCACAGTATACCCAGGAAATGCATAATACAAATGACTTTGCCACCAATTCAAGCAGTGAAATTATTTAACTGGACTGACAGGCATATACAGACTTGATCTATATAAAAATTAATTCTTTAGGCATTTGTTCTTTTATTTATTTTTTCACTTATTTATTCAAGAAACAATTATTTATACTTACTAAGTTCCAAGAACTGTACTGGGCTAGTACTTCTCAAACTGTTTTGAAAAACCAGTTTGGGGTTGGTCGTTTGAATTTCCAATTAGCACAGTTTGATACTTTTGTAAAATATAATAAAAATGCGTTACTAGATAATCACACATTTATGTGTTATGTCAATATAAAGTGATCTAAAATTTTCTAAATTTCTTACTCTAAATTAAATTACTCTAAATTTCTTTACTTATCTGTTTGGGATCAGAAACGGGATTTAGCCTACAGACCACTCACATCACTAACGCTGTTCTAGATATGTGTAATACACCAAGGAACAACAGTCAAAAATTCCTGTCCTCACAATGCTATGTTCCAGCAGAGAGAGACAACAATAAACAATAAGCATAATACATAAGTCAGTTGATGGGATGGTAGAAGAACACAGTGTTATTGAGAGAGAAGATATAACAAGGGAGATTAGAAATGGCCAAAGTGAGGACAGGGTTGGGGCATGGTTTACTCTGAAATAGGATGGTTAGGATGGGCTTCATTAAGAAGGCTTGAAGGTGTGAGCTAGTTAGCTGTGTGAGTCTCTGGAAGAGCATTCCAGGCAGACGGAACAGCCATGGTAAAGGTCGAGAGAGGCATAAGTGAAATACACGAGTAGTAGAAAGAAAGCCTGAGTGATTGGAGCCGAAAAAGCAAGGAAGAGAATGGTAGGAAGTAAGGAGCCAGATGATTCAGGTCTGTATTTCTTAATGTCCTTCTGATTCAGCAGGGCTGGGTGGCTCCTGAGATTCTGTAACACTGATGAGCTTCCAGGTGGTGCCAATATTGTTGATCTGCATTAAATAGTGAGGATGTAAACTCAGTGGAATGGGGAGCCACTGAGCATTTTCAGTAAAGGAATGGCATGACCTGAGTATGTTTTAAAATGATTACTCCAGCTACTGGGTTGAGTATAGACTATAGACATCATCAATGAACGAAATATTCTGTTTACGTTGCATTTTGCAGGCAGCTGAATCATTCTAAAACCTACGACTTTCCTTCATACTTAGCATACCGACCACAGTTCTTATTCTTAGTATCTCAGGACATGATCATTAACGACAATTACCACAGCGGTCTATAATGCAGAGAGACTCTTGGAAACCATTGTGAAATGGACCACCTGCCCTTGAATTAAATGACCCTCAATTATTATGATTTTTAGTTAATGTTCCTGATCATTTTTACTTTTTGTTCTCAACATAAAGCTGATACTGTTTGCTATAATAATGTGCTCACGTTTTGTAACATACTTGCCTTCCCCTTCTTTTTCTTTATTGTGGTCTAAAATACAGGTTTTAAACATTTTTCTGTTTAAAAAAATGGATCTGAGTAGGGTATCTGAGAGAATCCCCTATGAGTAAAAGGGAACTGCCACCTAGATACGAGGTCCCTACTTTCAGCATATGCTAGGTGCCTTACCTCTGTTTTCTTGGTGTCAAGTACACAAGCTTTAGTGTAAATTTGTGACCTACTTGTTCAAGAACTGCCATTGTCTTCCCTGGGTTTCCTGTGATACCTCACCTAAGTGAGGTAGTTCTGCCCTTGGGTATCTTCTCATCTACTGGTAGTACAAATTATTCATATTTCTTTTTATAAGTAAAAAAATCAATGCAATCCCTAAGATTAACTTTAACTGCATCGCATCTTAAAGACGTAGCCTGGTAGACTTTCAGGGGGCTGAGGAACGAACAGTATTGTACCAGCTTCCTGAGGGGGTCAGAGTTGGTAGTGTACAATGTTGGGGTGTAGAGCCCGAGGGAGCATCAGGTGTCAGATTTTGGGGGCCTGTCTACCCCATGATTGCTGAGCAAATCATGCACATTTTCATCCAGTTGCTTCTTTAATGCTATCTACTTCTTTATTTTTCTTTAACTTTCTCGTTGCTCATTACTAAATTTTGTTGATTTGGGCATCAGTTTCAGCTATCAGAAAACAAACTTGGGCTGTATGTTATCTTTGGAACTCTTATTCCTGAGGGTGACGAATGGTTTTCCAACATGTGAGATTTTCAGTGCTAACACTAGGTGAGTCCCAGGCAAACTGGGATAAGTTGATCATCCTATTATAATACTAGAGGTTGAACTCGGTCTGGGAGGGGGACTATTTTTTTTAATTAGAGCACTACACAATCTAAGTCTTAGATTGTGCTATAGAATCACCTCACACTGGCTGCCTGTGTTTGGAAAGAGGTTGCAAGCAGCTTGCCAAATAGCAACCACTGTGATCATAAAGGGCTCAGATGTCACCCAGTTGACAGGGAGAGCATGTTCCTACAACAGAGCCTCAAAGGCTGCATAATCTCTGTTGGGAAAGCACATGGAAACCAAACCCTAGACAGAGGGAAGGCTACTGGGCCTCTCTATCACCCAGTGCCATTAGAGAATGCACACACAGGACTCAAGACTGCTCTTGTGCCCTTGCGTTTGGGTAGTCTCTGGTGCTCTGAATCCTCCTCTTTTCAGCTTGCATTGGGCTGAGACATCTTTCTTCTTGCCTGAATGCCATGGAATTCACCCAAATCAGTGAGACTAATAAAACCTCAGCCTCAGGACTTTTCTCAGTGAGATGCTAAAGTAATCACAGGTGTGGAATTCTTTTCTTTAGCATGGGAAGTGGGAAAAAACACCTCCTCGTCAAGGATCTTTTTAGATCCAGTGGTTCTCAAACTTTAATGGGCATCAGAATCACTGGAAAGCTTGTTAAACACAGCTGGGCCCTTTCTACAGTTCCCAAGTTTGTGTGAAGTGGGAGAGGGGGGGTTTACATTTTTGTCAGTTTCCTAAGTGAGACCATGCTGCTGGTCTGGGAACTACCCTTTGAGAAGCACTGATCTAGACGTCCCCTATTTCTATGCTACATTGAATCAGAAAAAGTGATAGATAGATGGATAGATGATAGATAGATGATTGATAGATGATAGATAGATAGATAGATAGATAGATGAGAGAGAGAGAGAGAGAGAGAGAGAGAGAGAGAGAGAGAGATGACTTTCCATTCATTCATGCAACAAAGACTTATTGAGAGCACCTACTACATGTTAACCACAGGCTGGGAAGTCAAATAAGACACTTAAGAGACTAATGCAATTCTAACATCTTGGTCTTTGCAGCTGTTATTTTCCAAAGCAGATTTGTTAACAATACACTGAATGTCCGTATTTATCTCAAGTGGTCTCATTAAATTCTCAGGAAGTTGTCAAGAACAAATTTACATGTACTTGTAACTTTGCTATAGAAGAGGAGGAGGGGAGTGTTCCAGATTTTTATAAAGTGTCTCAATTTCTAAAATTATTAGGAATTGTTGCTTTTAAAGGATATTTCTATTTTATAAACTCTACTACTTCCACCAGCCTCCCACAAAGCAAAACTGTTCTAAACCCCACCAGATCTGAATATTTGCACATATATTATTTCTAATATGTATGTCATTACCATAATGTTTGTGTCCTGGCTTTTTGCAAAAGAATTTAGTCAAGGCCAAAATAAGGAGTGCACAGTTTAAGGCTTGCGAGCATGAGGGCAAAGGGATGGAAGGAGAAAGAAGAGAGATTCTGTTCTTCTAATTCCATATTTAATTTCTAATTTAGCCCTATTTATCATATACCTTTGCTATTTTGCTTAAAAGACTTTTTTCATTTTTACTAGATCTGGGTTTTGGGTTTGTTTGTCTTTGTTTTGCTTTATTTTGTAATGTTGGAGACTGTGATCAGAGTGCTTGAGATATGAATTGCAGTCATTGCAGTTTACCCCAATGAGTACTCTGTCCAATATTGTGGCTTTCTAAAGGAACATCGTAGGATACCAAGAGGAAAAGATTTGTTTTGGTGCCTTATTTTCTCTGAGATTTGCGGATCTGGATGATAAGGAGGAAGGGAGGCTGTCCACATAGGCTGGCACCGTATCTACTCCTCAGCCAGCTGAGACAGCGAGATTCTGACCCTGTTGCGGAAGTTGAGGCTGGAGAGGAAAGTGCTCACAGCTGTGAAAGTTGGTGGGTAGACGCCATGGAGGTCATTTATCAGCCATCATTCCTGAGACCACATACATACCTCAGGGAAAGCCTTGTGACCGCCTGTTCTTATTCCTGCAACTTATTAAGGCATGTTACAAAGTTGGAGAGTTTTTGGACATTATTTCTGCTTAGATTGTTACTGCAAACATATGAGGAAAGTTCAGCAGGAACTTTTCCGGTACTTTCCTGAGTGCATTAGGTCAAGATGCACTTTTTTCGATGCCGAGTTAGATTCTGGCATTGACCCAGGACATCAGGAGTGCAGCTGTCAAACAACGCAAGGTGGGAGTGTGTGAGTCAAGTTAGGGCACTTGGCTTCCAGAATTGGATGTTGATGGCATGGCTGTATAACATGCCAAGAGTAATTTTATTTTTAAATTCTTTTCTTACTTGATGTATTTAAAACAGCACACATTCTGTAGGCTACCCTGTTAACCTTAGCTGCCTAGTTTGTTTCATTTTAAAGGGTTCTTTTCAACTTAAAATGAAACATATCGTTATATAATGGTAAGAATGGAGTGATTTTTCTGCTTTTTGCCTTTGTTTTCCAAGATTGGGAGTAATAATTTTTTTGAGTTTCTTTCTTTTTTTTTTAATAGATCTTTTTTTAGTAGTTTTGGATTTTCAGAAAATTTAAGCAGAAAGTACAGAGTTTCCATATATTCTTTTACTTCTTCTGCTCCCCCAAAATTTCCATATTATTAATATCTTGCATTAATATGGCTCATTTGTTAAAATGATGAGCCAATATTGACATACTACTGTTAACTAAAGTCCATAATTCACATTAGGGTTCACTGTGTTATATAATTTGTGAGTTTCGACAAATATATAAGATACATATACACCATTGCAATATCAAACAGAATAATTTTATTTGTCTAAAAATCCCCTGCATTCCACCTATTCATCCCTCCTTCCTTCCCACCTTCTCCATAAGCTCCTGGCAGCCACTGTTTTTTTTTGTTTTTGTTTTTTACTGTCTTCAGTATGTGATATTCTGGAAAAGTTTTACCTTTTCCAGAATATCACATAGTTGGAATCAGACAGTATAAAACATTTTCAGATTGGCTTTTTAAATTAGCAATCAATATGCCTTTAAAGTTCCTCTATTTCTTTGCCTGGCTTGATAGTTCATTGCATTTTATTGCTGAAAATAACCCATTATATGGATGTACCACATTTTATTTATCCATTCACCTATTGAAGGACATCTTGGTTGCTTCTCAGTTTTGGCAATTATGAATAAAGCTTCTATAAACATTTTTGTGCAGATTTCTATATGGACATAAGTTTCAGCTCCTTTGAGTAAATACCAAAGAGTGTGTTTGCTAGATAATATGGTAAGAGTATATTTAGCTTTGTAAGAAAGTTCCAAACTATCCTTTAAAGTGGCTGTACCATTTTGTAGTCACAAAACTCATTTAATGAATAAGAGTTTCTGTTGTTCCTCATCCTCACCAGTATTTGGTATTGTCAGTGTTTTGAATTTTTGCCATTTTAATAGGTGTGTAGTGGTATCTCATTGTTGTTTTAATTTGCATTTCCCTGATGACATATGATGTGGAGCATCTTCTCATATGCTTATTTGCCATCTGTATATCTTCTTTGCTGAAGTGTCTGTTCAGATCTTTTTCCCATTTTAAAATTGTGTTAGTTTTCTTATTTGGGGGGTTTAAGAGTTCTTTGCATACGCTGAATACCAGTCCTTTGTTAGATATGTGCTTTGCGAATATTTCCCCTAGTCTGTGCTTGGCTTTTCATTCTCTAAACAGTGTTTTTATACAGCAGTAATAAATTTTTACTTATATCATCAGGGAGAAAAATGTTTTTAAATAAACCTGACCTCCTGGACGTGGTTCCATAGTGTAATGGTTAGCGCATCTGCTTTACACGCAGAAGGTCCTGGGTTTGTGCCCCAGTGGAGCCACAGTCCATGATCTACGGCCATGCCACCCTGAACAAGCCTGATGTCTGGTCTCAGAACCTAAGTAGGGTCGGACCTGGTTAGTACTTGGATGGGAGACCACCTAGGAAAACCAGGTGCTGTAGGCATAAATAATAATAATAATAATAATAAAAACAAACCTGACCTCCATCTTGTCTTATTAGCACCCCCTCCCTATCTGAGAAAGTGAGGAGAGCCTGAGAAGAACAAGGTAATTGTTCGGTAGTTGAACACATGAGAATTGTGATATGAGTGTGTTCCCTAAATTAAATGTAATCGATTTTGAGTGCTTTATGGAGGCAAGACAGACATAGTCCAAAATTAAATAAGTGAGGAAAAAACTTTCTTATATGACTGTGTACAGAACCATGATAAGACTTTTTTTCTCAGTACTCATTTTTTATTTGACTTATTTCCTAGCCACTTATGCTCCTTAATAACTAGAACTCCTAGAATGATTAGGAAAACTCTGGGGTTCTCTGCTTCCAGTAAAAACTATTTAACAAGAGAAAAATTGTTGGTTGAAATTGAAAGAGCGCTGGGAGAGAGGAAATGCATCTTTATTACTCATTCAGCAGATGTTTATTGAGCAGCTACTAAGTGGCAAGTGCTATGTTGGGTCCTGGTGATATACAGTAGAACAAGACCTAGGCTTGCCATTGTGAAGTTTACATTCCAAGAGAAATGGACAGATAAATCTGAAATCAAATCTCCTTTGACCAGGCTATTATTAAGTGAGCACTGGAGTTGTACTACGGCAGGAATACTTTTGTGGTCTCATGGGAGCAAAGAAGTGACAGACAGGCTTACATCGAACCTGAGAACTGAAGGGGGATCAGGAGTTGGCCGGGCAAAGAGTAGAGAAAGGTGTTTACAGCCCTCCACCTGTTCCCTTCCCACACCAGGAAAAGCTCACATATGAGAGGTATTTTTAAAATTCTGAAATGTAACATGCCTTCAAGAAAAAAAAAAAGTTTAAAACAGAAATGGGCAATGTAATGAATTCTTAGAACTACAACTGAGGTCACAAAACAGTACCTGCCAGGACCTCAGGAGTCTTCTATATACTCTTTCTTGATTGTGATTTTCTTCTTCCTTCCTAGAGGTCACCACCTAAGTATGCATTCTAAATATCAGCTTTGTACAACTGGAATCACACAGCATGTGTCCTTTGGTTTCTACCTGTTTCTTCTTTTTGTCCTTAATATTATATTTTTAAGGTTAACATGTTTATTTTTATTGCTATCCAATAGCCCATTTTACGACTATTCTCCGTCGCTGGGCATCTGGTTGAGATCCTTTTGCTCAACCTTCTCATTTTACAGATGAGAAAACTGATTCCCAGTTGGTCAACCCAGAGCCAAGCTCTAACCCAGAGCTGCATTCTAGGGAGAAATCAAGGAAGCGATGCCTCTGGACCAGCTCGCAGGGCCCAGATTATTCTTGATGGTTCTTTGAATGGACGTTTTGACCTCTACCCATATTTTCCTCTTTACTCTACAAAGGAACAGGGAAAAGTAGAAACCTCAAGGGGTTGAACAGTTAGCTTTATGTGCAGCTGTAGAATCTGAAGTCTGTTACATTACACCCAAGTTATCAAATTGTTTTTTCATTGGTCAGAGTTTAGGATTAAAGGGCTCTTTCCTGATTAGTCTCCAAGGCAAGAAGGCAAAATAAGAGACATAAGTCCATGCCTGGACGATTATTGGCATTAGGTTTAGGTGTTTTATTTAGGTCGGACTGCTGTTGGATTTGGATTAAAATTACTTGTGATTTAAAAACGGGGAACAGATAAAATTATTATAAAACTGTTAATATAAAGTTGAGGTAATGGCAGGAGGGAGAAGTTCAAGATTAAAAAGTTGATATTAAATGAGTCTAGTTTTATTCCCAACTAAGAACAATTTGCAGTGACTTCCTGATCCCCTACAAGTCACTGTACTTTATCCTAAACCAGAGCTTTCCTGAGCTCTGACCACACCCTCCAAACCCTTCCACTTCTATATTTTGTCCATCTTTCCAGAGCTTTGCTGGTATTTTAGCCTTTTATTACATTGAACTTCCCTGCTCTGCAATATGCATTCCTAGGTTCCTAAGAATCTTTGTGTGTGTGTGTGTGTGTGTGTGTGTGTGTGTGTGTGTGTAAAGGGGGGAGGGAAGGGAGGAGGGAGAGGGGAGGGGGAGAGGAAGAGAGAGAGAGAGAGATACTCTGGCAGCTTTGAGGGAACTCTGGGTCAGGACTTGTCTTTAAAAAATAAGACTCCAGGATAATGGCTCAATGCATGAGAATAGAGCCTGGCACATGGTAAATGCCTAATAAATGTTTGGCTGCTCCTGTGGCAATTTCTCACTTCTCAAATGAGAATCACTTCCAAAAGTATCTAATTACCAAGTTAACAACTCCTTCCTTTTTTCTGTTCAAATTGTCAGGTCTTATTGAGTGTGCTATGATTTCTACAGATTGTACTTGGGTTTTTCTCAGTGTCCCTACAAGCCTCGAGAGTGTTTCACCTTGAACCTTTACCGCATTTAAGAAAAATAGGACTAATTTGTTGGTATTTCTGTGTCTGACAGTTTGTGCAATGGGAGGGAGTTAAGTTTTATTAATCTACCTAAATTGTATAAGGGATATTTAGAGTTCCCACTGACTCAGATCCCCATTTTCTTTCTACACTGTACAAAAGGGTCTTTTTGGCTGCTTAGCAGTGAGCAATTAGAACAGCCAATCTAATGTAAGGAGGAGGCAAGAGAATTAAAATGTTAAACCAAGCTATGTTCAGAGACTGCAATATGCTGATCAGCCCTGCAGCCAGACCAGGGAAACCTGCAGAACAAAGATTTCTACTGAGATTGCTAACAACCCATTCCCCCATACCATGAAGGAAAACAGAAAAAAAAAAAACAAACAAACCAGAGTCTTTAAGTGGTACCCTACACAAAATAAAATCATCCATTTTCTGTAGCTAAAACCATGGGAAACCTATGGATCACAGGCTAGGAATTGCCAGCAGGCCTTTCACACTACATATTCTTACCTTTTCATGCTACATACTCTTATCCTTCTTCACTGTATGTCCGTAGCTAAGGAAAATGGATAAACAAACTCTTTAAACTATAACTCACAGGAACTAAAGAATAATAAATAAACTGAATTCCCCAAACATTCGGGGTCCTTCTCAGTGTCTATCTCTCTGTCCCTCTCAGTGCCTTTACTCTGTCTCCCTTACTGTCCTCATCTCTCCCTACTGTCTCTGGCCCTCTGCATCTCTCTTAGGTTCTCTTACTCTCCATCTCTGAGAAGAGACCATGCTCTGTCTATGGAGTGTTACCCCTTCTCTAATAAACTTTCCTTTTGACTCTGACCGTGGCGTCTGTTTGAATTCTTTCTTACACTCTGCCAAGAACCCTCTTCTCTCAGAGCAGGGCTTCAGTCCCGGCCCCCGCCCACACCCTCCCCTCCATCTCCCCCCCACTCCACACACACACACACTCAGGGGAATTTGCCCTGTCCTGCATCAAGTCTACCCAGACATTAGACTGTATTTGTCTGACCTAATATACATGAAGACTCAGTGTTCCCAAAGGGACCCTTCCTTTTTAAAGGAAGAAATTAACGATATCTCTTTTCATTAAGTTGGTGCCAGGTATTTTCTCTAAGTAGCCTATTTAAAAGAACACATTCAAACGGACCCAAGAAACAAATGCAAGAGATCTACAAATCTTTTAAGGGATGAGTTTACACACTATCCTAATTTCAAAGGAGACGTTTTTGTGCCAGGACACAATGGTTAGACTCTCCCAATGGACACACACCAACTTTAAATGTCAAACTCTGCATTTGTGCAGAAATCAGATAAGTGCAAAGAGCTCTAGGCTTGTTTCTGTTCTTAACTGATTTGCCT
This sequence comes from Pteropus vampyrus, assembly GCF_000151845.1. Taxonomy (NCBI): domain Eukaryota; kingdom Metazoa; phylum Chordata; class Mammalia; order Chiroptera; family Pteropodidae; genus Pteropus; species Pteropus vampyrus. The sequence goes on along the minus strand of NW_011888783.1, from coordinate 18,701,078 downwards.
CCAAAGGACAGTTCACATGCTAACTCATTACACATGGTCTGAATGTTTGGGGTATGGGTCAGGGACAGAACATCCAAGCATCCATTCCAAATCTCCAAGGATCAAATTACAAAGTGTTCTTTCTGTTTGTCTGTCACTGCTGTATTTACTCATGCCCAGAGTAGATCAGCTCACAGCATCACACTTGCACTCTGCCTTCTGATTTTCAACTTAAGTTGCTATCTGGGGACCAGGGCTCTTGTCATCTCTTGCAGGCTGCTCATTCTTTACACTAGACTGAATCCTCTTATTCAGTCCATTAATGGAACCCCACTTCATGTAGCACCTTCTGTTTAACACTGTGGGAAGGCACTGGGAAAAAAGTACATCACATTGTTTGTCTCTCCCCTTTGTGCATGGATAGATATTTGTCATCTTCCCTACCATTGGTAAAATGATTCCTGTCTCTACATTTAAGAAAGTATTTTTCAAAACTTGATCGTCAACTCCACTTTAACATTTTACATATTCCTTTGAGTCTATTCACCCCCTAAAAGTGTTTTCCTGTTAAATTTGACA
>NW_011888783.1:18683747-18700470 GCF_000151845.1 Pteropus vampyrus | reverse complement strand
TAGCTAAAACCATGGGAAACCTATGGATCACAGGCTAGGAATTGCCAGCAGGCCTTTCACACTACATATTCTTACCTTTTCATGCTACATACTCTTATCCTTCTTCACTGTATGTCCGTAGCTAAGGAAAATGGATAAACAAACTCTTTAAACTATAACTCACAGGAACTAAAGAATAATAAATAAACTGAATTCCCCAAACATTCGGGGTCCTTCTCAGTGTCTTTCTCTCTGTCCCTCTCAGTGCCTTTACTCTGTCTCCCTTACTGTCCTCATCTCTCCCTACTGTCTCTGGCCCTCTGCATCTCTCTTAGGTTCTCTTACTCTCCATCTCTGAGAAGAGACCATGCTCTGTCTATGGAGTGTTACCCCTTCTCTAATAAACTTTCCTTTTGACTCTGACCGTGGCGTCTGTTTGAATTCTTTCTTACACTCTGCCAAGAACCCTCTTCTCTCAGAGCAGGGCTTCAGTCCCGGCCCCCGCCCACACCCTCCCCTCCATCTCCCCCCCACTCCACACACACACACACTCAGGGGAATTTGCCCTGTCCTGCATCAAGTCTACCCAGACATTAGACTGTATTTGTCTGACCTAATATACATGAAGACTCAGTGTTCCCAAAGGGACCCTTCCTTTTTAAAGGAAGAAATTAACGATATCTCTTTTCATTAAGTTGGTGCCAGGTATTTTCTCTAAGTAGCCTATTTAAAAGAACACATTCAAACGGACCCAAGAAACAAATGCAAGAGATCTACAAATCTTTTAAGGGATGAGTTTACACACTATCCTAATTTCAAAGGAGACGTTTTTGTGCCAGGACACAATGGTTAGACTCTCCCAATGGACACACACCAACTTTAAATGTCAAACTCTGCATTTGTGCAGAAATCAGATAAGTGCAAAGAGCTCTAGGCTTGTTTCTGTTCTTAACTGATTTGCCTCCAAAGGACAGTTCACATGCTAACTCATTACACATGGTCTGAATGTTTGGGGTATGGGTCAGGGACAGAACATCCAAGCATCCATTCCAAATCTCCAAGGATCAAATTACAAAGTGTTCTTTCTGTTTGTCTGTCACTGCTGTATTTACTCATGCCCAGAGTAGATCAGCTCACAGCATCACACTTGCACTCTGCCTTCTGATTTTCAACTTAAGTTGCTATCTGGGGACCAGGGCTCTTGTCATCTCTTGCAGGCTGCTCATTCTTTACACTAGACTGAATCCTCTTATTCAGTCCATTAATGGAACCCCACTTCATGTAGCACCTTCTGTTTAACACTGTGGGAAGGCACTGGGAAAAAAGTACATCACATTGTTTGTCTCTCCCCTTTGTGCATGGATAGATATTTGTCATCTTCCCTACCATTGGTAAAATGATTCCTGTCTCTACATTTAAGAAAGTATTTTTCAAAACTTGATCGTCAACTCCACTTTAACATTTTACATATTCCTTTGAGTCTATTCACCCCCTAAAAGTGTTTTCCTGTTAAATTTGACAGGTCTCCTACATAGTTTCTGTATCTTTACGTTGATACAGAAACTATGTAGGAGACCTGGAGGTATGGGCCTGTGACCTTTTCACAAATCCTAGAAAATACATATATATACACATACACAGATAAAACAAGGAATGTGTTAGACAGAAGCCTAGCAAGAAATAGATTGCACACTTAAATTAGGATAAATTTGATATTTTTAATAAAGGGATTATTTTTAAAGGTTATGGGAAGGCTGTAGAGAAGCCATTAGGGATAATATAGTTCCCTGGGAGCTAGTGAAAGTGGAGCTTTAACCACATGCACCTAAAGGGACAAGGAAAGGGTATGGCATCTGGAACCTGGAAAGAGAAAGCCATGTGGGTATAGGGGTCTTGAGAAAAGAGATGACCTTCAGTCAAGGACATAGTCAACGCAAGACAACCCTACAAGAGGGAGCTGGGGAATAAGAGAGAGTATTTGCTCCTTCTTTCCTCACTCTCTTCCTTCCTTCTGATTTCCAGCTAAGGATTTGTATTGGGAAGCCAAAGTAGTTCATACTGGTCAGCTTCTGGGACAGAGAACATGGTAGAAATGGATGGAGAATGGACCTGGAAGGAAAGAATGCTACATCGTTTAAAAAGACCCAGTATAACTTCAACTCCTGATATAAAGTTCATACCCTCTCCCACAATGAAAAATACTTCTCTGGAATAGTGCATCAGCTAGTTAGTAATTGTTCTCTGCTTCAATAAACAAACACTAAAATACAGTGATTTCAGTAGGTAAATGTTTATTTTCTGCATGTCACCGGGAGTCCAGGGTGGTAAGAAGTTTCTAGCATTGGTTCAGAAGACCAAGCGTGTCAGGCAAGGCCAAGTCTTTACAATTCTCTTGGCTTCTCTTTTACGATCCCAAGCTATCTTCTGGAGCTCCAGCCATCGTGGCTTCATTCTTTACAAAAGAGCAAAAAAGATTTTCCTGGAAGCCCTACCAGTGACTTCTGTTTACATCTCATGGTCCTCCTTTATCTGCAGGAGAAGCTGGAAAATATAATTGAGTTGATCGCATTGTGCCTGCTATGAAATAAAGGTTCAGATGGGAAGAAAGCAAGGAAGAATGGAAGTTGAGTAGACAACTAGCAGTGTTTACATAAGACAGAATTTAATCATCTGAGGCACATATGCCCAGGGCATTGTTTCATGCTGGTGTCTGAACTTAGGAATTTTCAAGTCATATGAATCAGATATTCCTCCCTGAATGATCACATTTAGCCCCAGATCCTCCTTCATGGAATATCAAAGCCTGCAGGCTAAAGAACAATCACTTATAAGAGATGATTATAAAATTCCAAGGCAAATACCCAAGTGTGTTTTGTGGAAATAGTTTGTGCAAACAAAATGAAGCTATTGCTGGTTGAGTCCAGAAATGGAAGAAATGGAAAAGACACACTTAGTGTGCTAGTGGAAGTATAAAGGAGAGTTTTGCAAAAATATTGTGCAATGTATATTGATGGCCTTTAAGAAATGTTCAGATCCTTTATCCCAATAATTCACTCAGAATCTACATTTTTTAAAGTCTAGAAAAACTTAAGAGAACAATTAAATAAATATTATACAGCTCTATTGTGGAATAATATATAACTATTAAAAACTACATTTACAAAGCATTTAAGATAGTGTGGGCGAATTGGTTTTATTAGCATGATAACCTAAGTTCTGCAGTAGTTTTGCCCAAGTATTCTCGTCCCCTAGGTCTCCCTTTCCTTTACTATCCAACCGAAATGGCTGGAGCCTCCATCCTAGCATTAATAGTAGGATTTATACTCTCTACTCTATTGCTGCCTGTCACCGTAGTACATCGGCTGTCAGGAAAACGAGCAAACAAGAGCATTCATAATATTGTTTGTGGCGGGGCAGACATCCTCTTTGGAGGGCTGTCTGCCAATATATCACTTGGCCCAGCGATACCTGCTCCATAAATGTATCCTCTGTGCATAATTAAGATAAAAACATTGGAAGCTATGCATATGATTCTGTGACTGGTTGTAATGAAGTATAACAGGAACTCAGTGTTAATTCTCGGTCATTCTGAGAATGATGGTCGATGAAGAGAAACAGAGATGTTCTTCACACACAGTAGGTGCTTAATAAGTGTTTATCAAATGATAAATTAATTCAGATGAGTAGTCTCTTTGGGGGAAATTAGTTTTCTTTCAAAAAGCATCTCACATTTTGCATTTTAGTCACATGTTGTAAGTATTTCTGGTCAACAGTTGTAGCCATGAGACTAGAGCTTAAGAGATGGGGCATGGCCATCTGTCTACAACAGTGGGAGACTTTATGGGATCGGATTGCTTTCTGTCTGTCTTTTTTTTTTTTTTTTTTTGTACAATCAAATTCATTATGAAAATAAATGCAATCTCCAAGCAAGACTAGAGAAATAGATTAGTAGTGGGCCTTGAGAAAGTCTGTAGGGGACAAGGTAGACTGAATCAGGTTGCTCTGTGTTTTATTTAGCTCTATGCAATGCTTTGGATAAGAGAAAACTAAACTGGGTCATCCGATTGATAAACATAATCATTTTAGATAAATTTGCATGGTCTAGAGAGATGGTCTTAGGCCTTGCTGAAAGGGGGGGCGGGGTGTAGCTTGCTTTAAAGTCTTTCTCCTCCTCTGTTCAAACACTTTTCCCATAACACACCTGAAAAATCCCCAAACCCTTGTTGCAAAAGAATTTGGCTACAGTAATCAGTGAAGACAACCTGAAATATTGGTCTTCCTATCAGCAGGTTATAGCACATTAAAATACACTTGGATTTTAATGATGAAAATATGTTGAATTAGAGACTTCTGAAAGTTATTTTCTCAGCAATTCCCAACAGAATGTGTTTGAATCACTTAATGTAAGAAAGCATCTAAAATAGAAGGTTAAGAGACTTATTCTTAACTATTTATGTTACAAAGGAAAGGATGAAGTAATGCCGAAAAGGACTTTTTGTATAGAAAATGCAGTTTAAGTATATAATATGGTGAGTAAGAAAAAATGAATTTTAAAATATGGCTATGGCATGATTATTTTGTTGATTTTAATGCCTAAGAATTTTTACCATGTAAATCGTGTAGGCAATATGTTAAAATAAAGCTTATGTTTGAATTATATTTTGAATATGCATTACAGCTAGAATTCTGTCACTTGAATTTTTCTAAGTTCTGCTTACCCTAGCAACGAACTACTATTAACCATCTTATGGAAGGAGTTATGAGTGGCCAGTGAGAAAATTCTAATTTCCTCAACAGTATTCTGTTTTATTGATTTATTACAGTTACCTGCTCTAAAATGATTAAAATATTGAATTCTATGGGGTTATCAGATTGTACTAGTAAAAGAAAGATCAATTTGAAAAAAAATTATACACCAAGTGTGAATGGGTTTGGCATTTTGAAGAAGGTCTCACTCTCAGTAAGTAAATCTTCTCTGTGTAATTCTGGAGTTCAAATGTTTCTGATTAGTGTACTGCTGTCTTATTGGTACCTCCTGGAAGACAATAAGATTAGTAGAGTGCATGAGTTCCTTATATCTCAGCATGATTGAGTCCAGGTTTGAGAGTAGGGCAGCAACCCTGAAGAAAAACTGTAGCATTCTATGCCTGAGTCACAGACTTAGATCCTTAGAACGTTAACATGGGCGTTTTTCAACTATCTAACCTTTAATATTGTCGTATTTTTAAATGAGACACTTAGCTCAGTAGCATATGGGAAACAGGTTGTAGAATTTTTGCAAGCAACCTTCAGTGAAAACAATATTTATTGCATTTATTGTCATGAAAAGGATGTCTTCTTGTCTTTCCAGAGTCTGTTTCCTAAGAACAAAAAAAAAAAAATGATGCAGTAGAGGAAGAAGAGGAAGTAACTTTAGTTATAAACTTCATGTTTAATTATAACCTTGATTATTGTTATTATTTATTTCCAATTATAATAGTAATAATATATCCTACTGAAACTCTCATTCTAATACCAAAATCAAAACTAGATGTGTTAATAAAATCAAAATCTTTTTTTTAAGTTTCTCAATTGAAAATATAAGTTTTCTCTTCTACCTGTTGATTTTAGGTGATGTTAGAATTGTGGGAGACTCTAAGACAGGGACTACAGAGATATTTGAAATTCTCTTTGGACCCAAAATGATAACATTCCTTTGCTCAAATAAAAAAGTCACATAATGAAATGCTTAAGAAAGTTAATAGGGTACAGCTCCAATCGGAGCAGCAAAGAACAAATCACAGAGCTTCACCTCTGATCAGCATGTTTTGTTTGGGGGTCTTTGGCTGAGGTTGGAAGGGAATGATCTGCTGAGTGGCTCCTCTCATTGTGCCGAGAGGCCTCCAGGCAAAAAGTCCAATGGAAAAAATAACACACAAGGCAAGTCACAAGTGGAATGTCACTGTGAGGAAAGCCACACCTTTTATTGCTTGGTATAGGGAACAGAAATAACTACAAGTGCTTGGAAAGTAGGGCCTTAATTAGTCTTAACACAGACTCAAATTGTAAAAAACTTGGTGGGATCTAGGAATGGGATGATTAAGAGTCATGCACATTTTTATGTGCTTCAAATAAAAATTTCATATTCCATTTGGCAACTCTTTGAAGAAGTAATGGTATTAATTAACATCACCTAGAAAAAGTACATTTTACAATAGATCTTCAAGTGATGTGCTGCAGTGCACTGCTGGGTTGTGGATGAGTTGTGTTCGTGCCAAGATACTGAAGCAGCAAGGTAGATCTGGGCAACCAGCGCACCCATTTCCCTGGCTGTGCCATACAAACAGTATCAGTTTCTACGTGTGTCATGACACGGCAGAGGCTGAAAAACCTGCTTTCTAGATATGCTTTGCAAAATCCCTGAATTCCAGAAGAAGAGGCATGTAAAATTATTTTATGAATAAATAAGCAGAGGCAGAAAGAGAATAGTGCAGATTCCCAAATAGAATACACAATGCGTGTGGTGATACCAGGGGCAGAATGTGGAAGCCGGCTCATGGAAGAAGGCCACAGACTTCATGTCGGGCTTTTTTGCTTTCTTTGCTTGACTCTACTAACTCTCTAACAATAAATACTCAGAAATGTTCTAGCAAATGTTCAAGAGTGAGAGCATATGGAGCGTTTGATTTTATTTGTGTTTAAAATATGGTTTCCACACAGATGGCATTGGTTTAGCTGTTGTGTGACTTTGTTTGGATCTTCTTTTGCTCAAAAGAGAGATGAGAACCATAGCTCTTTAAAATGTCCAGCTGCTCAATTTGTTTTCTGTAATTTGCCTCACCACTTTTGCAGAGATACAGGCTTTTGTCCCTAAAATACCTTTGCTTGTCAGTGAGATTGCAGTGACTTTCAACAGTGGTTTCAACAGGATCTTGGAATATCAGGGTGAAGGCTTAAAAGGAGGCTGTGAAAATTCCATGGACCATGGATCTTAATAGTTAGATATTTAGATTCTAGAGTGCAGTTACTGTATTAGGAATCTGGCCATGATACTAGAGCTGATGAAACCAACTAACAGTTTCTTTGAAAGGTTAGATGTCCAACGACAAGGTATACAACAAATGAAGTCAGTGACATATGTATCCGATTAGATAAGTTGGTGTTTAATATCCAAAGGTATTGTTAGATATCTAGTCTGCCATTTTTTCCTTTGAAACCTGATGGTGAGGATGGATGGGAGGAAAGAAAAAAAAATAAAATTTAAAAAAAAAAAAAACAAAATCTTAAAATACTAGAAATTCATAAAATTGTTAATGTCACTTTTTCATTTGGTAATCATTATGCTATGCTTACACTTCCCCATTACCTGGGACCTAAACATTATTCCAGGGAACATTAGAGTGCCAGCTTTGTTTCCTCTTGTCTGTATTTAGCTTTCTTTTAGGTAGGCATTTCACCCATCCTTCTAAAAGTTAGCTAAAGTCAGTGTATCATTTTTGCATTTCTCCAGGAAAAAAACAACTTCCAGCAATATTTAAGGAACATGTTTTTCTCTTTACACTAATATGGTGTCTTAGGTTAAAAAAAAAAAATTGTATAATAAGATACCCACTTAATCACCAGCAGCCTCTGAAGGATGTCCCACTGGAATCCATGAAGCTGCACTTGAATTATGTGTTAACCCATGAGCAGAAGAGTCATTTCCTTCCTGGGACCTTGTGAAAGAGAGAGACAAAGACAGACAGAGACAGACTAACTCTGAAAACCAGCCTGCGTTATTTTCTCAAGCTTTGAGTTTTGAGTCATCACCATAGAAAACTGAGTCATGAAAATGCCTTGTTTCAACTGGATCTTGGAATATCAGGGTTAAGGCTTAAAAGAAGGCTGTGAAAATTCCATGGACCACGGGTCTAAATATTAGATGTTTAGATTCCCTAAATTCTAGAATTCAGACTATTTTGCCAGTTTTTCTTTTTTCTGTGGGATCTGGCTCTTTTAACAACGCCCTTATTACAACGTGATGTGAATTATTTGAACATGCGATTATCCGATAAACGCTTTCACCTAAACCTAGTTTGACTAGTTTGGAAGAGGATAAGGAGACTCGGACACTGGTATAATTCTGGAGGAAGATCCAAGGTTAATGTACTGAACTGCCAGAACTATTGTTTCAAATGTTGTGAAATCAGATTTAGATCTTGTAAGCAAGTTCTTGGCTGAAGAGAAAGAGTTTTCCAGTTTGGAGAGAAAATCAACTTCTCCCAGCTGCTGTAACAGGATCATGGAAATGGTGTTTAAAGGAAAAGAAGACCAGCAAGCAAAACAGTAGTTTGAAGAATTAGAGTTGAGGTGGTTTGTTTATCTTCCTTTTTATTGAGCTCCACCCCTTCTGCTAGATAGCCACATGTTCCTGGACATTAAAGTAATCTTTTCTATATTGGATATTTGTGAACAAAATAACAGAATATCCCCATTTCACAGATGAGGAAACTGCTGCACTTAAAGGTTAGGTTTCACATGCATATAGCCAGAAGTGTCAAAACCAAGATTCCCTTGGGGCTTTTCTCACTGCAAAGCCTGGACACTGGACCACCAAGCTCTGCCATCTTCCCTGGCAAACACGTTTCTTTACTCAGTGTCATAATACAGTCTTGGTCCATTTGGGCTGCTATAACAAAAATACTACAGGTTAGGTGACTTAAACATTTATTCTTCATCGTTCTAGAGGCGGAGAAGTCCATGATCAAGGTGCCAATAGATTTAGTGTCTGGTGAAGGCCCACTTCCTGGTTCATAGGCAGGGGCTTTTTGCTGTGTCTTCACATGGCAGAACTGGCGAGGGAGCTCTCCTGGGTCTCTCTAATAAAGGCATTAATTCCATTCATTAAGGCTGCAATCACCTCCCAAAGTCCCCACCCCTCCAAATAATATCACATTAGGGATTAGGATTTCAACATATGAATTTTGGGAGAACACAAACTTTTAGTCTGTAGTAGACCTAATCATTGTTGTATGGCTAGGAGGGCCAATTTTATTTAGCAAATAACCATTCTGATTATTTGTTCTTGAAGAAACAACAATTGGTGTTTTATTCTGACTTAAATTTTGAATTCTTTTATTTGCGGTTTTTCTTCGTGATTTTGCAGATCTCTAGACAGTTCTCCATTGTCGCACAGATATCAGTATAAACATTTATTCTGCAAATTTGCGGCACCCCAGCAACCCATCTGTAAATGATAGGCAGGAATTTGAAGTTCTCACAGCCTTCTCCTTAAGCCTCTCCCTATCATTGCTCCCTTATGTGGTGCTAGGAATGTAGTTGAGACTCAATCTTTGTGAAATAGATGAGTTTATCCCACCATCCTGAAAGACTCACCAATAAGATCTCCCTTGCTGATTTAGGATTACCTCCTAAAAGCCTGATGTTAACACATCCTTTTGTTTCTCAAGGTAAATAACAGTTAGATTTAATTTATCAGACTAGCTGGCTTTCAAATAGCAATGAGTAATTTCTAAAAAACAAACAAAAAAAAACAAACAAAAAAAGAGAGACGCTGGTGGATGTTTTTGAGCAAGAGCAACTAAAAGATTTGTTCATCCTTTGAATATATACTCATTTGTCATTTGCTATGATCCAGGCCATATAAATAGAAAGATGAGTATAATTCTGTGCCTGCTGGCAGATGGGATAGCTGTTATTACATTGTTATGTACAGAATGAAATGGGAGCCCAGTGTTAGGGCATTTAACTTGGATTTGAACGTTAGGGAAGGCTCCAGGAGAAGATGTACCTGAGATGATTCTTATAGGGCTAGCAGATGGAGTTTCTTGTATAGAAGCATAGGCTGAGCTCTGAGGAACAGTAGGAGAAGAGCTGGGGAGGTAAGTAGGTGTCAGATCAGGAAAGGCCTTGTGTGAGCTAAAGAGTACCATCTTTATTCTGAAAGTTATGGACAACAATTGGCGATATTAAGCAGAGGAATGACATGCTCATTTAGAACATTATCTCAGGCTAACATGTGGAGAATAGATGAGATGGGGCCAAACTAAAGATGAAATTAGTAGAGAGGCACCAAGCTGGTTTCTATGTATTTTACTACTCAGAGATAGGCCTCAAGGTGTATAATTTTTTTAAGCTAGATTGTAAACTATAGCAGAACTACTCTCTGTAAAAATATCTGTTATTTTGGAAATTGGAGTGCTTCTAGAGGATACTATATGCATGTAGACTATGTTGTATCGGTAAAGTTTGACTGAATGGAGAATCGAACTCCATTATCTAGTAACTGGTAGGATGTAGGATGCTTGTCAAAGTACAAGAAACTGTATAATGGCTACCTAGGCGATTGATTCAAAATGAACACATGATTTCATTCTTCTAGAAAGAAACACATCTGCACTTAAGAACAGAAGCCCTCCTACAGTCCAAAAAGGGCTATCAACTCTGTTATGTCTGGGAAACTTTGTTTTCCAAAGTAAAATGAACAGCTGACAAAAGGCAATTAGCCTTACAAATAAAGAGTAATTTGTGGCATTTAGTGGCATACAGGTTGTAGATCTCTGATTGACACAAAATTCTCCTAAAAATATTTTGCACCATTAATTGAATAAGTTCTAAGGGAAGGAACGGCTGTCCCAGCATAAGCTAGAAGAATATTTCAAGTTAGGAAGTGAAAAGATAATGCCAATGCATTTTTTTATAATATGTTTTTTTTTAAGAAAAGGAAAGAAAACTTCTAAAAGATTAAGTGTGGTCACAAATAGGATATATTAATGGTTCTGTTTAAGATTAATTTCCATGAATCAACCATAGTTACCCTTTTCCTTCTCCAGTCCTTCTTGAGTTAATTAGTAACTATAATCCCAGTTAAGCTTAAAGTTCCTTTAAAATATGTTCAGTAACTGCCTTGTTATTGTTTGTTATTAGTGCTTAGAGGTGGAATATGCCTTAGAATTTGCCAGCCTAATCACACCTTTCTATAGTAAAAGAAACTAAGGATCAAGAAAGTGAAATGACTTGCTACAGCTCAGAACTAACAAACAAAAAGACTTTCACCCTGTACTGCTTCAGAACACCAAAGCATTTAATACAGCATGCTTATATTTGTTAATCAGAAAAGCTTTATTGTATTCTAGTTACTGAAGTTAAGTAAATTACAAAGACTTAACTAACTTTGCCCTGAAATGTGACCATCTTGATATGCATGCATGGTGGGGACTCATTAACATTTGTCAGGTTTAAGCAGCGCTTCATTCTAATTGCCTTCATTTTCAGTTGGCCATTATTTAATTTATTGAGATTGATCAGTCTAATATATGGTTTTCAGGATTTCGACACAATTTGGGGATTTTTTGCAATGCAGATATTTTCCTTTTGCCTAAGGCAATAATAGACAGGGATACAAACACTGCTTTAAAGAGGGTGTCTGCTGATTTACATATTTTAAAAGTATTAAGATCAAAGGTAATGAGAATTTAATCCATATGGCAAGCAGAAGATAAATAAGAATATTAATACTGTATCAAATACTAATTAAAAAAACACATGGATCTAATTTTAAGAATGTAACACAGGGACGAAATGCTCTTTGTAAAGTTAAGACCAGATTCTCTTGTAAGCAGGACAGTTGTGAGTTGTTTTGTCTCCTGCAGGGTGAATTACTGGCTAGTTAATACATATAGCTTTCATAGACTCATAATAATTATGAGACAAAGATTGTGATTTAACAGTTTACAAAGTGCTTTCACATCTTTTTTTATGTTTTTTTTCATCCTCAAAGCAAACCTTTTAGTTCTTGAGCTCTTACTCCCATTTCATTGAGGAGAAAATAGGCTCAGAGAGGCAAATGAACCCAGATCTAATACCAATCTCATCAAATCTAAATATCTCTCTCTTTCTCTCACTTTCCTCTTCTCCCTTCCTCTCCCCCTTCTCTTTCCTTTAATGATAATTACTCAGAAAGGTACAGGGAGAAAAGCAGTCTCATTCACTGAGAATAATGGATGTGCAAATTGGTATATTTTTTAGAGTATCTAAAACTGTTTATACACTTTTTGCTAGTTGTCTCATGTCTAGGAATCTAATTTTAGGAAATAATCTGATGTATAATCAAATATTTATGCCTAACGCTATTTGTGAAAATTAAATGAAAAATTTTAATAAACCAAATGTCCAACAAAGAGTGTTTAAAGTACATCTTAAATGATGTAATAATAGGGAATTATTCAAATCATGCTACAAAGAATATTTATAGTTACCAGCAAGTGTTTATATTTAAATGTTAAGAGAAAAAAAGTAGAATATGATATGCAATGTAATTTTCACATATATTTATATATACCACATATTTATATTTATTTTATCTATATCAAGGGTCAGTAAATGTTTTCTGTAAAGAGAGCTTTGTGGGCCAACAGCTCTCTTGCTCAACCCTGCTGTTGTGTTGTGAAAGCAGCATAGATAGTATGTAAACAAATAATTATGGCTGTATTCCAAGAAAATTTTACTTATGAACACTGAAATTTGTATTTCATATAATTTTCAGGTGCCTCAAAATATTGTTACTCATGATTTCTTTCAACTATTTAAAATGTGAAAACCATTCTTAGTTCATGGGCAACAGAGAAACAGCTGTGAGCCACATTTGGCCCAAGGGTCGTAGTTTGCCAATTATAGAAAGAAATACCACAAAATAGTTACCTCTAGGTAACAGAATTATAAGCAGTCCTTATTTTCTACCTTAATATTCTTACCTATGTGTTCTACATTTTCTATAGTATATATTATACTTTAATAATAGGAAGATAAGAATTATTTTTTTTAATAATTTGTCCCAAGTCTAACACATAGTAAGGAGCAAGTTTTGAACAGAAAACCCCTTTCTACCATGCCCATTGCCTCCTAACATCTCATGCTAGAAGGATCTTTAGAGATCTATGAATAGACCAACCTTTTATTTTACAAAAGCAGTGAAGACTCCAAAAACTTAACAACTTGCTCAATATACACAGCAACAAGTGGCAGAGTCCCAGCTGGCCCCAGGCCCCCAGCCTACCTATACAGTTCTCTTTCCATTTCCTCCCTGGGTACCACTAGATGTAAGCAGCATGAGTGGCAGGCCGTCTTTTTTTTTTTTTTTTTTACTCTTCAAATTGCTTTTATTTCGTATGTTCCCTTTCCTTTCCGGTTTTTTTGTTTGTTTGTTTGTTTTATCCACAGACAATTCTGTAGGCTAATATGTGAAAACACCAAAGGCCTGGTATCCTAGTAATCCTTTATGAGAGAGCCCCACATGTGGAACGAGGTAGCTAGAAGGAGAAACATTTGTATTGTCAGCTTTGTCAGAAAAAGAGTCAATTTATGAAGGTTTGGTTAGGTGGTTAACCGTCTGCCTTTCTCTGTGAGGACATATCCCTAACCAGCCCCCTCCAGGGGAACTTCTTTGCTCCCCCAAGTATCTTCCAGGCCTTAAGAGCTTCCTCTCATAGTTGGCCATAGCCTTATGTAAGGAAAGGGCAAAGAATTAGAGCCCAAAGTCCTAGGTTCTGGTCCTAGTTCTACCACTTAGCTCTACAATCCTGAGAATGTTTTAAGGGAAGTTGCTCTGCTGAAGCTCTCTTGTCTTTCATTTTCATTCACTAGCAACATTTCCCAGTCACCCATAATTATGCTGAGGTCACTTCGCTAAACTAGCCTGGAGACAGAAGGATAAGTCAGTCCAGCCCTGTCCCTCAACGTCAGTAAGGTCTCAATAACTCCCCTGTCCATTTCTGGGGGAGTTTGAGTATTCAAGTTAAGTTATCTGCATAGAGCAGTTTGAAAACTTAAGCATTATGCAAATGTGAGGGGCGATTTTTATTATTGGCGTCTTTGCACCTCACTAGAGAGTCAAAGTTAAGAGGCCAAGGCTTTCAAGATGTTTAATCAGAGAGGGGGCAGCGGGAGGCCTGGGAAAGTTTTGAGATCTCAGGTTTCTAGAAATAAGAACAGATCGTCTACAGGTCCTTTCCTCCTGATTGGCCTATCAACATGCTAACATAAGTAAATGAAGGTGAGGCTGATGGAAGTGTAGTAGTGTCCAGGTTGTGATTAATTTTAACTTGCAGGTGCTCTAATGGCTCTGAATTCTTATCCCCAGGATATTAGAAATACCAACCAAAAAATAAAAAATAAACAGATTTACCTATGTCTTTATGATGAAAAAAAAACAAGTTCAGAAAAACTTTTCCTATTCAGATAAAAGTTTTTGGAATTTTGAAGGTAGAGGGGAAAACAGGTTATAAAAGATAATTCTAGATTAAGAATTCAAAAAAAAGTGAAGGACTTAATCATTTTTTAATATATACTTCCTGTAGGTTATATAGCGAGTGCTTGATTCATGTATATAAAATTTCATGTTAATATAAGTCTGCATGGTCCTTTATGATCATACATGTTTAATTATAACATGACTTCATTGTAAAGCTTTTGCTGGCAAGTAACTGCATACCTAACTCAAACTAGTTGAAACAATAAAGAGGATTTATTGGCTCACTTAATTGAAATGTCCTGAGTACATGAAACATGACTTCATCAGGACTTCTGGCTCTGTTCTTTGCAATTCCCTTGACTCTGCCATCCTCCATGGTTCAGCTTCACCCTCAGTTTGGTTTCTCTTAAGATGCCAAAATGGCTGCAGCCCTTGTAGGACCTTATATCTAAATAAAACCCTGTTCAGGGAGATAGAGCTTCCTTGTTCCAGAATGTGATTGGGTAAACCCTGACCAATCCCTGTGGCCAGGGGAATGCTGTGCACTGATTGGCTGATGCTTGGGTTGTTCTGTACCGATTACTGTAAAGTAGGGAATGGCGTTATGCTGACTTAGACCTACTAGGGCCCATCTCTGGATCAGGGGCAGAATCAGTCTCTCCCAAATACATGACTGCTATGCATTGTGGAAGGTGTAGAATGAATATTCGTTTTAGAAGTCAGGGTCTAGTCAGGAGACAGAAACCATACCAATTACTTTAGCGAGAGAATTTAACAACTCTTCAGTTGGGCTTGAAAGAGGGGACTTACAAAGCTGAAATCCAGACCTCTGAGTAGGGTCACTGTCCAGCTAGTGCTGGTATCTGAGGGGATGCAGTGAGGCTGGTTCTAGTGGCATGGGGACACTGCAAACTAGAATTAAGTGCGACTATTGGAGTCAACTATTGCTGTCAGGACAAAATCTGTAGCTGTGGTAATGCTGATAGGAACAAGAAGCAGACAGGAAGAAGTCAGTAGTCCTACCTTCCCCCGTCCAGCCATGTAGTCTCCCTCTAGCACTTCCCCACCCCTCGTTGGCAGAGCCTGTAGAGAGTCATGTGGCAAAAGAAAACTGTGATTTGTAAGGTCCTATCCAATCATCACAAAGAGTGTGGAGCTAACAGTATTAATAGTATTAGGGCAAGAAAGAAAGAGAAATCAATATGCTTGTATATACATACTTGTGCATTAAAAAAGGAAGAAGAAAATACGTATAGCTGCTATAGTTCTTGTTATTGCAAATGAAATGATCATAAAGCCACAGTTGATGCTTATAATTTACTTATTCCTTACTCTATGACATCTCAGCCAAGACCTCAGCTTGTGAGAATCTTTACCTGGCAAGGTAACCCAAACCTCATTCCTAAAGGGTCTGAATCTTCACTGGTTCTGCATATTTCTGCTTATTGTAGTTTTCCATTAACTTTTACTATTGGATATAGAAGTACTGAGAGGTACTCAGAGAATGTCCTGGGTTCCAAGCAGAGTCATCTTGGCCTCCATTGTGTAGCCCCAAATCAGGATCGATTCATTTAACAGAGCAATCTGTTTTTATACCTGTTGGTTCAGGGGCATAAAGAGCCCAAAATGCCAAGTGGCAGTTTCATCTTTCAAATCAGTGAAGCCGTTGTTGCATCCCCTGGTGGAAGCATTCCTTTCTTGGGTACCAGCAACCTCAAACCATAAGAACTCAAAGTTAAGAAGACAAGAAGTGAAAATTCTACATAAAACTATTGTAATTATATATGAAGTAACTTTAAAAATCCAGAATGGACTCATTATCTTTGATTTATTGCTCCCTACAGACCTACAGTCTGTAGCTGGTTCATGTTTATATGCCCAGTGGAACCTTTCATGACCTCTGTGGTCTGATAGACAGTCATTAAATGCTGGTTAAATGTATAGTAAATAGGTAGCTAGATATGGACTAATTGGTTAGTATCTGAAGACTGAAAAAATTTTTCCATTTTTATTTTAATATTGCTAGCTCACAAATGAAAGCTAGGTTTCTTCAGTCTCTGGATTTATGAGTAATTTCTAGTAATCTATGACTCAGCAACCCCATTTATCAGTATTGGTTTGAAGATTACTAGTACATGAGTTCCTCAAAGGAGATGGTGGGTCCCTACTGCCCTTCAGAGTGTCACGGCTTTTGGATAGTGTTTAATATTCCTGTGTATTTTAAAATGGAATATCTTAAATTTTAGAAGATTCCTTTTCCTGTAAGCAACTTTAAACAGGGAAACATTTCATGAGTTCCTCTTCCCAAATCTTGAGGAGTCTCTGAAGTGTGAACCAAAGCAGTCTTACACTGCCTGGAGCTCCTTCACAACATCAAACGCTTAATGAAAATGTCTTCCTCAAACCTCAAGCATTTCCAAGTATTAAATGTGAAGAGGAAAGATTTTGCTCTAACTGCAAAGTGTTCTACAACTGCAGGGTATATGAGAATGCCTGTGTGTGTGTGTGTATGCGTGC
>NW_011888783.1:18654490-18683697 GCF_000151845.1 Pteropus vampyrus | reverse complement strand
GCTATGCATTGTGGAAGGTGTAGAATGAATATTCGTTTTAGAAGTCAGGGTCTAGTCAGGAGACAGAAACCATACCAATTACTTTAGCGAGAGAATTTAACAACTCTTCAGTTGGGCTTGAAAGAGGGGACTTACAAAGCTGAAATCCAGACCTCTGAGTAGGGTCACTGTCCAGCTAGTGCTGGTATCTGAGGGGATGCAGTGAGGCTGGTTCTAGTGGCATGGGGACACTGCAAACTAGAATTAAGTGCGACTATTGGAGTCAACTATTGCTGTCAGGACAAAATCTGTAGCTGTGGTAATGCTGATAGGAACAAGAAGCAGACAGGAAGAAGTCAGTAGTCCTACCTTCCCCTGTCCAGCCATGTAGTCTCCCTCTAGCACTTCCCCACCCCTCGTTGGCAGAGCCTGTAGAGAGTCATGTGGCAAAAGAAAACTGTGATTTGTAAGGTCCTATCCAATCATCACAAAGAGTGTGGAGCTAACAGTATTAATAGTATTAGGGCAAGAAAGAAAGAGAAATCAATATGCTTGTATATACATACTTGTGCATTAAAAAAGGAAGAAGAAAATACGTATAGCTGCTATAGTTCTTGTTATTGCAAATGAAATGATCATAAAGCCACAGTTGATGCTTATAATTTACTTATTCCTTACTCTATGACATCTCAGCCAAGACCTCAGCTTGTGAGAATCTTTACCTGGCAAGGTAACCCAAACCTCATTCCTAAAGGATCTGAATCTTCACTGGTTCTGCATATTTCTGCTTATTGTAGTTTTCCATTAACTTTTACTATTGGATATAGAAGTACTGAGAGGTACTCAGAGAATGTCCTGGGTTCCAAGCAGAGTCATCTTGGCCTCCATTGTGTAGCCCCAAATCAGGATCGATTCATTTAACAGAGCAATCTGTTTTTATACCTGTTGGTTCAGGGGCATAAAGAGCCCAAAATGTCAAGTGGCAGTTTCATCTTTCAAATCAGTGAAGCCGTTGTTGCATCCCCTGGTGGAAGCATTCCTTTCTTGGGTACCAGCAACCTCAAACCATAAGAACTCAAAGTTAAGAAGACAAGAAGCGAAAATTCTACATAAAACTATTGTAATTATATATGAAGTAACTTTAAAAATCCAGAATGGACTCATTATCTTTGATTTATTGCTCCCTACAGACCTACAGTCTGTAGCTGGTTCATGTTTATATGCCCAGTGGAACCTTTCATGACCTCTGTGGTCTGATAGACAGTCATTAAATGCTGGTTAAATGTATAGTAAATAGGTAGCTAGATATGGACTAATTGGTTAGTATCTGGAGACTGAAAAAATTTTTCCATTTTTATTTTAATATTGCTAGCTCACAAATGAAAGCTAGATTTCTTCAGTCTCTGGATTTATGAGTAATTTCTAGTAATCTATGACTCAGCAACCCCATTTATCAGTATTGGTTTGAAGATTACTAGTACATGAGTTCCTCAAAGGAGATGGTGGGTCCCTACTGCCCTTCAGAGTGTCACGGCTTTTGGATAGTGTTTAATATTCCTGTGTATTTTAAAATGGAATATCTTAAATTTTAGAAGATTCCTTTTCCTGTAAGCAACTTTAAACAGGGAAACATTTCATGAGTTCCTCTTCCCAAATCTTGAGGAGTCTCTGAAGTGTGAACCAAAGCAGTCTTACACTGCCTGGAGCTCCTTCACAACATCAAACGCTTAATGAAAATGTCTTCCTCAAACCTCAAGCATTTCCAAGTATTAAATGTGAAGAGGAAAGATTTTGCTCTAACTGCAAAGTGTTCTACAACTGCAGGGTATATGAGAATGCCTGTGTGTGTGTGTGTATGCGTGCGTGCGTGTGTATGTGTTTCCTGGTTAATACTTCTGAGATAAATTTAATATTATGCCCTCTCTAAAAAAGATTACATAAACAATACCTATTCAAGGTATTCTGAAAGGTTCATTACCAAGAAGTAGAAGGGATATGTGCCCTCCCCAAAACACAACCAAACTGTCAGCCTGAGAGAAAGTAGGTTCTGGTGCATACAAGGTCACTCAGGGTTGTATGTCTAGGGACCTAAGACAGGTAGTTTTGGAGGAAGAGACAGGGGTGGTCAAAAGGGTGACCAAGCAGATTAATTTTAATTAGATCTATTTTCCTAAAGCATTATTTTAAGGGCTGGCTTGGACTTTAAAAACAGAACAACTATCTGTATTTGAAGTTTCACCCTCTCCTGAACTGCTATGAAGTACTTTGTTTTAAATAAATAATATCAAAAGTAGTTCCCTGTGAGAGGGTATTGGAAACTTAGTGAACATTTTCTGCTGAAGGATTTCAAAAGCATCCTAAGGTAAATACAGTGAGCACTCTTAATTACTGCTAAAATTTGCATTTTACGTAATTTATACCTTGTTTAAAATATATTAATTATACGAGGCTAGTAATCTATTCACTGCATTATCCACAATTTTCACTCATTTCTCTGAACTAACTGCTAAAATATTCACATTCACTTGTGAACCTTATTTTAAAGAGTTTAAAGATATTATGGTCTAACTCAACAGACCCCCCCCCCCCCCAGGAATTGTGCTGTCCCCAGATGGTGGTGGCATTACAGGGAGAGTCTGGAAAGCTTATTGAAGGCTTGGATCTTTAGCAGTAGTTCCAAAGAACTTAGCACTTTATTAGAGAAATGACTTTGTTACAGAAGTTCTACACAGTATGAGGAACATGTTACTGTTTTAAGAAATTCATATTCTAATTAGTCCATAAATTCTGGGCAAACTAAAAGTTTGTGAACTGAATTTAATTACTCAGCATGTTTGTGCAGCTTGTTACTATAGAAGAAAGTATTCCTATAAAAGCAATAAAATACACTTTTTGGTTGTGTAAAATAGAGAAACTCTGACCAGCAAAGAATTGGAGGATCAGCATCACCAAATTTAAAGATTGGTGATTTGTAAATAATACTCTTTCATTGGTCAAGATTTTTTCAAGTTATTTGAGCATGCGTGTTACAACCCCAACAGTGCTCAGGTTTTCATAATAAGTATTTTATAACACCCAGAAAATAATAAAAATAGTATGAAAACACCCCCACAATAGGTCTTAACATCTTACCTTACCTGCTTCAAGTTTCTTTAAAATTTTAAATACTGTTGAACCCACCCCCTCATTACCCTATCCCAATCCTATCCTTCCTCTCATCCCTATGGTAATCACTATCCGGAGTTTTCATTTCATTTTCTACTATGTTTTTAACTTTTTACTGAATGTGTAACTTTTTACCGATGGGGTTCAGGACACACTACCCCAAAATATAGCACTTTGGCACATTGAATATTTCAAGCTAAAGGAATTTGAGAAATGGAATGTGCAGGGAGGACTTTCTGACTTTCCTTTGAAATAGATCATAAAACCCTTATGTGAGAGGTTCCCACCCTATACCTGGAGGGAAGGAGCGTCCTTATCTCCAAAGGGACTCAGCGAGGAGTCCTGACTAACACATCTTGCTAGGTTTCCTCCAGGTTACTACACTTAGCTCACGTTTGTCCTATCACATCTTTTCACCACTTTCCACTCTTCACAAACCTAGCATGAAAACACTCAGCTTTAACCATTTCTTCAGGTCTTTATTTCCTTATGAAGGGTCTCATGTCATGTAAAACTTACATTAAATAAATTTGTTTGCTTTTCTCCTGTTAATCTGTCTTTGTCCGTTTAATTTTCAGACCCAGCCAGGGACCCTAAGAGGGTTGAGTAGAACTTTTTCCTCCCCTACAGTGGGCAGAAGCCAATTTATCCTGAAACTAAAGGATCTTAGGCTCAGGGACGCTCACTCCCACCATTTCTCCCAAGGCCCAGAAGTAATCAGAGCCATTGTCAGGGAAGCAGCCCTCCTCACAGACTGAAGGTCTGGAGCTCTGCCCAAGCAGAAGGGACCTCTTTGGGCCTGGACTGACTGGGCCTGGGGCTAACCAGACTACCTGCATAGCCTCCCAGATCCCAGGAGGTATTCTGCCCTGAGAGAAGAATGCTTCTTGCTCAGGGACCATGATCGGACTGCCCTGCCCAGAGAGGTCAAATGGCCACCCTGATATGCAAGGACAGAAGTTACAGTGTTGTGATGCTTAAAGAATCTTCCCTGAAATGTTGTTTTTCCTCAGATTTGTTGATCAGCCATGCTAGAGAAAGATAGAATTGTCTTTTTACACTATAAAAAAATTTTATTATAAAATTGAGTTGGAATAAAGCTAACAAATATTTTTAAAATGGTATTATAAATGTGCGTCAAATAACTAAGATTACATTGGTTTTTTTTGGATTTTATTGTTTGTGGTATTTTTCAGCTTTTAAAAATGTATAATTTCTTGCACATTTTATCTGATTCAGAGTGAGTATTCAATTTGTACCTAATTTTATATTTTATTTTTTTATATTTTAAATTCTTTTCTTTATATCTTTTTTTTAATGAGCTTCAGATCCCACAAAGCATAAATAGTATAGGTTTTGAAACTTTATATAAATGCAGAATATAAATGATCCTTGAACAACGTGGGGGTTAGGGATGCCAAACCCCGTGCAGTCGAAAATTTGAGTCTAACTTTTAACTCCCTCAAAACTTAACTACAGTTGTCCCTTGGCATCCACAACAAAACTTAACTACAGTTGTCCCTTGGCATCCACAAGGGATTGGTTCTGGGACCCCTCTCAAATACTAGAATTCGAGGATGCTCAAATTTCTTATATAAAATGGCATAGAACAACACAAATAGTCAGCCCTCCACATCTGCCAATTCCTAAGTGCAGATCAAAAATACTGTTTTCACAATTCAAACTGGTATTGTTCAAGGGTCAACTGTATATTTATCACTCTGCAAGGTTTTTTTTTTTTTGTAAGTTTATTTGTTTAAAATGTTTTCAATATTTATACATGTCGATACATGTTGCACTATTTCATTAATTTTTTTAAACAAACGGTATCTATTTTCTTTTTCATTGGCATTTATGTTGGTCATGAGTTTTCACTTAAAAATGATTCTGTGATGAATATTTTCATGCACATCTCCTTACAAGTACAGAGGTATATACCTTCCTAGAAAAGAATTACTGGGACACACAAGATGTACATCTTCTGTTTAAAATATTGCCAAATTGCTCTCCAAAAATAAAGTACAAATCTGCACTCACACCAGAAAAGCATAATCCTTCCTTTCTCCATACTTCAATGTTCTGATTTAAGAAAATTTTCCAGTCAGAATCACAATGATGTACACCTTCTCATATGTTAATGGGAACTTAAATTTCTTTTATGCAAACTTCCTATTAATGTCCTTTGTCTATTTTTTATTGAGTTGTCTTTCATTGATTTGTAATAATTATTTCTATATAGTGGATATTAATTTTTTGCAGGTTAGATGCATTGCAAATACATTCTAATAGTTTGTATCTTATCATCTGTATTTATAAATAATATCTTTTATTGAACAGGTGGTTTAATTTTAACATAGTTTTATCAATATCGTTTTCTTTATTGCTTATATTTTGTGTACCTTGTTTAAGAAATTTTTCCTCTCGAAGCTAATAAATATACTAAACTTTATATCTTTTAAAAGTCTTAATATTTTATTTTTCACATATAGGTACTCACTCCACCTCAAATTTATTTTTATATATGACAGAGAGAATTTAATTTTTTTTCTATATGGATAACGAATTGGTCCCACTCCATTTGAACTGTTATGTCCTTTCCCTACTGATTTGTGACATATATTGTATTCCTTTCCTATTGCTTCTATAACAAATTACCACCAATATAGTAGCTTAAAACAACACATATTTATTATCTTCCAGTTCTTGAGATCAGAAGTCCGAAATAGGTCCAGCTAGGCTAAAAGCAAGGTGTTGGCAGGGCTGCATTCCTTCTAGATGCCCCAGGGGAGAATTCATTTCCTTGCTTTTTCCAGCTTCTGGATGCCTTCTGCATTCCTTGGCTCATGGCCCCATTTCTCCGTCTTTAAAATGCCAGGCCAAGTCCTCCTCACAGTGCCATCTGTCTGACACTGACTCTCCTTCTGCCTCCCACTTCCACTTTTAAAGACTCGTGTGATTACATTGGGCCCACTCCAATAATCCAGGATAGTCTTCCTATCCTAAAGTCTGGTCATATATACAATAGATTATTATTACTCAGCCATAAGAAAAGATGAAATACTGCCATTTACAACAACATGGATAGAGCTTGAGATTATCGTACTAAGCGAAATAAGTCAGAAAAAGTTGAGAACCATATGATTTCTCTCACGTGTGGGGTATAAAACTGAAAGCAACAAATAAACAAGACAAACAAACAAACAAAACCTCGTAGACAGTTTAGTGATTACCAGAGCGAAAAGGGGAGGTGGAGAGGTAGATAAGGGTAAAAGGGGTCAAATATATAGTGACAGGAGATTTAACTTTGAGTAGTGAACACACAGTGCAATATACAGATGATGTATTATTGAATTGTACACTTGAAACCTATATAATTTTGTTAACCAATACCACCCTAATAAACTTAATTAAAAAATAAAAAATGAAGTCAGGCCAGTTGATTAGCAAACTTAATTCCATCTGCAGCCTAAATTTCCCTTTACTGTGTAACCAAACACATTTACAAATTCCGAGGACTAGAATATGGACATCTTTTGTGCGGTTGGGGGAACATCGCTCTGCCTACCATATAGTTCAAGTTTTCAAGTCTGTTTCTGGTATTTTGTCCCACTGATTTGTCTATCCCTGTGCCAGTACCACACTGCCTTAATTATAACAGCTTTATAATAAAATTTGATTTTATTATCAAATAAAAGCACCATACCTCTTCACACATCTGGTGTTATTCTTCAAATTTTTCTTGAACATTCTTGCTCTTCTGATTTTCTATCTGAACTTTAGGATTAACTCATCATTAGGAAATAGGTTATGATTTTGCCATGAATACATAGTTTAAATTGGAAAGAATTTCTATCCTTATAAGTAAAGAATATTGTATTTATTCAATGTGTTTAATTTCTTTTATGTCAGGCAATGTTTTTAAAATATTTTTCCTATGTCTTTCATATCTTTTTAAAACTTGTTTATGATTTTTTAAAAAATCATTTATCTACGGCTGCTACTGCTGCAGTAGGTTAGAACAATAAGCATTTATTAACTCATAGATTCTGAGGGCCAGGAATTCAGAAGCAGCTTAGCTGTGTGATTCTGGCTCAGGCTCTTTCATGAGATTTAAGTCAAAATGTCAGCCAGGGCCACAGTCATCTGAAGGCTTGACTGGGGCTGGAGGATCTGGTTCCAATGGTTGTTGGAAGGAAGACTTAGTTACTCACCGGCTGTTGGTGAGAGACTTCAGTTCTTCACATGGGCCTCTTTTGGAGGCTGCTTTTGTGTCCTCTTGACATGGTAGCTGGCTTCCACCCACAAGGGATCTAAGAGAGAAAGGTTAAAGCCCCAATATCTTATATGGCCCAACCTTAGAAGTCACACACTGTTATTTCTATAATATCCTATTGATTACACAGGATTACCAGGAAGGTGGGAAGTTGGGGGGTCAGGGAACCATTAGGCCCATATTGGAGGCAGACTATCACACTTTTCTGTTGCTATCGTAAATGGAATTTTTTGTATTGTATTTTTCAATTGACCATTACTGTGATATGGGAACACTACTGATTTTTGTATGTTGATTTTGAGCACTAACTTGCTAAACTCTTGTTAGTTTCAATAGTTTGTAGATTATCTTACATTTCCTGTATAGTTTATCATATTGTTCTAAATAAGAAAAAAAGTATTTCTTCATTTTAAATTATACCTTTATTTTTTCTTGCCTCATTGTCTAGAAGCTTCAAAACAATATTGGCTATAGGCAGAGGTTTATATGCAGAACCCTCACTGACAGAGCTCTTGAGTGCTCTCTCACTGTGGTGCTTGCTTTTGGTCTGCCAGAGCCCCTGTGCTGTCACCTCACTATGGTATAATACTTCAGACAGCTTGCCTATGCAGGAAAAGTGAAGTTAAACTTGCATGGATGCAACATCCCTGGGGATGAGAGGAATATGTGTGTGTGTGTGTGTGTGTGTGTGTGTGTGTGTGTAGGCTTGCACTATATAGGAGAAGAAAATTTAGTACTCAGAAATTGAGTTCTTTTTACTCATTTTCATGAACAGTGACTAAATATCTGCAATAGTAGCAATGACCTTAGGTAGGAATTTAAACCCATATGATATTACTCAATACTAAGAGAACTAAGAACTGGCAAATCTTGGTTTGGAATTCTTTTCTTAGTTGTTGCTGTAGTTAGGTTTTAATTTTCAGTACTTAAATATGCACTGTGGCACTTACTAATTTTTCCCCTCTCCTATTACAGAAGCCCTTGTAGATCATTCTATTCATTTAAATAATTCAATAAACAGGAAACACCCATTATGTGCTAGGCATAAAGTATTAGGCATGTGAGACATAGTTGTAAACAAGATAGTATCCCCACCCTCATGAAATTTACAGAAGGGAAGACATTTAAAAATTAAAAACATGAAGAAGATTTGAAAGGAGAAGTTCAGGAGGCTGTGGGAGCACACAGCAAATGAACACAACCTAGTCCAAAGGGTCAGAGAGAGAAATCTATCCTAGGAAAGCTTAGACCTAAAGGATGAGTAGAAATTAGTCTTGTAAAATATAGCGAGAGATATGTTCTAGTCAGAATGACGCAAAAGCTGAGAGAAAAAGAAAAGCAGGGGACACTCAAAGAATGTTCCCCAAAAGTCAAAGATTATCTTAATCTAATGTAAGATATACCCCAAGGTTAGACAGGCCAACAATTGTAAGGCAGCCTGTCAGTTTACAAATTACCATCTATCCACTTTTTAGGAAGAAAAATAAATCTTTGTGGGGCAAAGACTCTTTAAACCAACATAACTTTTTGAAGAAGGAGTTCTAGTATTGTAATCAGATTCAAGTTTGTGGTGGCTGGAACCATACTACCAGTAGGTCTAGAAAATTCCCAGAAAGTGAAGAGACAAGAGCTTCTAGGGTTTGCTGTCACTCGGAGAAGCAGCTTGAGAAGAGTTGAGGGTAGAAATATTAAGTTTAGTGGATAACTGCCGTTTCCTTTCTTAGACTCTGGAAAGAAGAATATAGGCTTTGGGGCAAATGTATGTGGGAATGGAGCCAAGTCTTGGGGGAAAGAGCACTGTTTTGAGGGAGGATGACCTCACCGCCCTTCTCTCCAATTCTAAGCTCATCACTGGGGTTACTGCATTTAACCACAGAATTATTTGGGACTGCTCAAATGCTGGGAGGTGGCTGCTCAGATGGGGCAGCCCCGACTTACAGGTGCCCAGTGAGGATTCTCCAATTTCCCTCAGACTCTTGTCTTTTCTCACAATTCCCCTTCTCCAGTTTTGTCCCCTTTTCCTTCCTCTACTTCATGTTCTGTTTTTTTCTTTAAAAAGTAAAAATCCCAGCAGGAGCTGAGACTTCTAGGTTCCCCCAGAAGAGTGAAATAAGTAGCCAGAAACAGGCATTCAATATTTAAACCCTTTGTTAAGAAAAACAATTGTCATCATGGCTTTTCTTTCTTGGGCCAGGGGAGAGGAACAATGGGACTTTCTCTTTCACTATTCCACAGAATACCCTCCTGAGTTTGCTCTCTGGAGGGTGACAAACCCTTTTCAGCAACAGCTGCTTCAAAGGGTGTAAAAGTGGAAGCTTGGCTGGGAGACACAAAACCTCTCTATAGCTGCGAAACTAGCCCTGGTCAGAGGACTGGGAGCCCAGCCTTGTCCTGGGGCCCTCTGGCCACTCCTGCTGCTCCCCCTTGCCACTGGACTACCATGCTGCAGTGCCCACACTCCATGTCCTAATGGAACTCAGTAGACTCTAATTTTGTGTTTGAACATATTTGTGTGTGTAACTAACACTGATCTACCAGACTGACAGATTCTTGAGAGTGAGCACAAAGTCTCATTCCACCTCTGGTCACCACTGAGTCCTGACCAGAGAGAAGATGCTTGGAGGAGAGAGCTCAGCATCACCTGTGGTCACCAGGGGAAGGCCCTTGACTAGCAGTTGGGTTCTTTGTCACTTAGCTTTCTCCCACAGGCTGGTAGGAACATTGCATCACTTCTAAGTTTGCCTTGACTTTTTCTTTGGCCACATCCAGGGTCTCCGTGAGAAAAAGGAATGACAGGCTAAGGCTGGAGGCATTGTTTTTGTGATACTTAGAGTCATTTTCATTTTATTTTGTCTCTATTCACATCTTTACCCAGGCCTTTGCTCTGAGGGATCCATTTCTATAAGAATTGCATTTCTCTGTAGAAAAGTCAAGACAGGTACTAGGATTATCAATTCACAGTAAATAATAACAACAACAACGACAAATATTTTTTGAGTATTTTACTCTGCACCAGCACCGGGTTAAATGTTTCTCACAGAATATTTTAAGTAAGACAACATCTGCATAAGTAGGCACCCTTTTGAGGAAAGAGGTTTAATATCTTGCCCAAGGTCACACAACTGGCAGGCTGTACAGCCCAACTTCAAACTCAGGTCTTGTGGTGAGGAAAAAATGTTTCTATCTGAAGATGTTATTTTTCATACATAGCAATAACCTTTTACAAACAAAAATTAAACCTCAAAAAGCAAGCTGATTTTACAAAACACCTTTTTGTTGTTGTTATTTTCATCTTATCCTGGCAAAGAGCTATTTTCATCCTGTCCTGTGCCTGTCTCGCTTTCTTTTCCTGTCTGTAGTTATGTGCACACAATGACAAACAACTGGACCAAAATAAAAATATAGTAACACCCAGATTTAGGATGTCTTATATACATGCTATCAGGCATCTGGCTAATTAAACGAATCTGAATTTTTTATTTGATTTTAAACTTTTCATCCAGGATTATGGTTCTCCCGTGGGGCTCTATTTTGTGGTCAATCTTCCTTCAGCAAACTTGGAAAATTGAAGTAGATGAGGTGTGGTATCTACAAAGCTATAGATAAAGGTTTTTTCTGTTGTTGTTTTTTTTTTCTCTCTCTCTTTTTAAAAGAAAAACAGAATCTGTGCACCCATAACCATTTTCTTGAAGCACTGTTATTTATTTACCAATTAGCACTGTGAACTGGTTGATTTAATGATCTCTCATATGATTTATGCATAGCTTTTATTAATTGAGCCTATGGAGATAAAGGGTGGGTATAAATTAATGTGGAAAATATCTCTCTTGTCATGCCTTTAAGGAAATAGTTTTTTTCGACCGTTTTTGCCATTTTTCTTCCTTTAAGTGTTTCTTGAATTTTAGGTAAAGGGTTATGTAAGTAACCTACCCATAAGGGATGGGTGTTGGTTTGGACCTTTCACACTTATTAACACGGTTAACGAGACCTTTTATTGATCTGTAAGCTGATTCTTAATACTTGTAGTATTTCAAAAGGAGAAGGCAGTAAGTTCAAGTTAAAAGGCAACTTAGAATTTCCAGCATTGCCATCAGCCAAACAAGCTGTTGATTAGTTTTTCGGCTGTCTGCCTTTGATTCTGACATTAAGAGGAAAACTGAAATAAGTCAGTAGACACTAGGTAGTTACTCTAGAAATCTGGGACTCTGTCAACAAGTCAGCATAACTGAGAACATTTCCACCCTTCTCAGCTCCTGAGTCCCAGGTCAAAGCAACTGACTGTTTTTCCACTATTACTTTTCAACCTTGGCTGCACATTGGAATCACCAGGAGAGCTTTAAAAAATAGCTACCTGCCTGGGCCCTCCCTCCAGAGATTCTGATATAATTATTCTCGGGTGTGGCCTGGCCATCAAGATTATTTTAAAGTTCCCCAGATGACTCTAATGTGCAGTCAAGGTTGAAAACTACAGCTCTAGGGACGTACACAGAGAAGAAACCTGAAAATAAGACTTCCACATAAATTCCAGCATGTCCTCGGGTTGCAAATGTTTCTACTAGCCTGAATAATACATCCCAGGTGAATAATGTCTCACTCCTAGTGATTCTTTGTGTCCTGAGCCAAGAAGAGTTTCAGGAGTCACTTGAGCATATCTTTCTTTTTTGGAAGACAAAGAAAGTACCTGTTCTTATACCTAATTCACCTCCGAAAGCTCAGGACAGAAAGAAGCAGTGTGGTTGAACAGTCTGTTCACCTTCTCTGCCTGCCTGCATTTTAGAGCCTTTAGCTCTTACAGAGGCACCCTCACTTTTGCACATCATTCGTGGTTTTCCAGGAGTGGACAGAGGGTCACACTGAGTACAGGCATGCTCGCAGGTATGCCCCCTTGTGACATTTGTGGGATGCCTAGCCAGCGTCAGGGGTAGGTACCATTTGTGGGTAATGGAACAGACCCAGGTGATCAGAAAACCTATCTATACCTGTGGCCTCGTTAGCGACAGGCTCTAAACAAGCAACTAAACAAGGAAATAAGTGGAGTCACAGCTCTTGGAGTTGGAAATCACACAGTGTTTCAGGAAAAGTGCATTTTATAATTCTCACTTAAAAAAGTGGCACCTTTGGCAAAGCGAATTTACTAGGCAGTGGACTGAAAAATAGAAACTAGAATGCAAGTCTTCTGGTACAGACCGTATAATACCCAATAGTAGATCTCTACGTTGCTTTCTGTTTGGTTTTTGACTCTGTGGTATGTAGCCATTTGTTTTAGTGACCTTTACCTTGTGACCATAAGTTCACAGGCCCAGTCGATTCTTAGTTCCTCTGCACTACACTCAACAGATATACAAAGCTGAGAGCTGCAATTTTCACAGCAGGCTGGGCCTTACCAAAGTGATTTATGTGTTTTTACTTGGAGAGTATATTTTAATACCGAGATTTTTCTGATTATCTTTTTGTGTGCACCCGCTCACCACATGGGCTCTTAATTTAGAAAATATTCAGCAATTACATGTGGAATTGATACTTTACATAAAAGCAAAAATGGTGCCTGTTATGTATGTTACTGAAAAATTCGATGTCTTTTATTTTTCTGGCAACAGAGATACGTGACCCAAAGAAATTGCTCATTATTTTTCATTTTCTGTGAGATGAAAAGTTCTTAATTTAAAAGCAGAGCTGCCCCTGAAGAAAGGTCACGTGGTGGAAGTTTTGGTTTCAGTGGTCCTGAAGACTGTGCCAGGCACCAGAGGTTCTGCTGTGTACTCATAAAATTTAATTATTGATGACTCTGAATCAACTCTAAATTTGATTTAACTAAATCTAAAATTTTGTGAAATTAATTTCAAAGTCAAAATTAGATACTTCGCAGCTTCATGGAAAGTAATTCTTCCAGGAACTGCCACTTTGACAGTTGATTATCCAAATATTTAACAGTTTGTGTAAATAACACTTAAGTAAAAGTTTTGGGTATGTTAATGAATGGTGAATGGGTATGTTGGTTTGCTGCCTCGCCAAGTCCACCCAATGTCCACAAAGTTAGAATTTCAGCATGTTTGCCGAAGGGGCATTTTACAGTATAGAACAGTAATGTCAACCAACTGTAACAGATGGGGGTTAGGTAACTTTCCACACCTGCCTTTGCAATGGTGCATGACATAGGTTTTATTGAATTTATTTTAAAGGAAAAAAAATGACTACTCCCAAACACAAAACCATAAAGGATTTACGTCTGTATTAGCTTGGTCAAAACATTCCTCAAATTTGTCGTTGTCTGTAGTTAATATTCTTTATCACAACCACTCTCCAAATTATGGTGAACTCAGAGGCAAAAGCGATATATATGTACATAATAAATATAAAATATATACATATACTCATAGATACTACATGTACACATATATGCATATTTATATATTATTTGCTTTATAGAACAATAGACTTCCTATATATATAACATATAATATATATAAAGGAAATTGACTTAGGTTATATACATTATAACCTAATATATATAAAGAAAATTGGACATTCCTTTCCAGAACAAAAGTCTTGGTAGAGTTACTTTCTCTGAAAACCACCAAAAGGCACAGGAGAGTGAATGTTTCCTATGAATAAAAAGATAAAGATTCAAAAATTAAGGGTTTTTTCCTCAAAAGTTCTATCCTAAATTTTCTCCTTTGAGTATTAGAGTTGACACCCTGAAGTGTTTGGAAACAAATATTGTGCACTAGTTCTGGTAACTAAAAGAGAAATGTTTGAAAGAAAACTTTGAAGAAAATAGCCTCAGCTGATGTGAGGAGAGTAGCATCTGGTTAGTCTGCTTTGTGCCTGGCTCCTTCATTACAGGTAGATTAAAATAAAATATGTTAATGTGGGGGTGGCGCCATAATGAGAAATTTCATGAGATGTAAAACCAAAAACTGGAAGCCATTTAAAATGGCTTCTTTCCATCAGGACCTCTAGGGTACCGCTGGGAAAAATACTTGGCTGTGCTCTCTTCACACTCGCAGTCCCTCAGACTTCTGGCTGTGCAGCAGGATCTTTGAGTCAATTAACTTGCGAGAATATCCCAATATTCAGAGACCACAGATTCCTGCCACAATGGGCTGATAGAAGAAAAAGGTCATAATACCACATTTGCTCTCAGCATTTAAAAGTCAACATCATCAAACGGGGCCTTTGAATATTTTATTACTTTTCCCTGCCTACTTGGAACTTTTTTTCTCGGTAGCCTTCAGGCATGATAATTTTTTCTTTCCTTGGCAAAATGTATTGACATAATTATTAATTTAATTTTTTGATTGCTCTCCTTTGAGCACCAGCGGATTCCTGTGGATTTAAGAGCTTGTACAGTGTCAATATGTGCCTGCAATTTCAGACTTTCACAAATACTAATCTCATGCTCAGAAGGCTTAACACTCTTGAATTTCTGTGTTAAAGGTACATAGGGCCTCTGTTATTTCCCATGATTATGCTACATGAGTTCAAACCAGTTTCTCTGAGATCAAAAATTAAAAATCAAAGAGGTGTTAGGGTTGTAAACCACACCTTTTCACATTTCAGTGGACAGAAGAGATTTTCTGTGAAAACATGAGTTAAATTAATGACAACAGAGGTCAGTGATAACAAAAGATGGCTAAGTCATCAGTTAGCAGGTCCAGTGTGGGAAGAGAAAGTGAAGCAGAATAGGACAAAGACCTTTTTTTTTTCTATTTTGGCAAATTCCTCCACATATTTTCAGCAAAGCCGGAAGTCACAGAACCTTAGAATTAAAAAGGACCCCAGAGGTCATCGAGTCCAACCCTCTTGGTTCACAGAGAAGCACCACACTTTCTTAACGTCTCCTCCCCCAGCTTTCTTCTAAAAGAATAATGTATATACAGAGTGCATAAATGTTATGTATTAAGCTCATTTAAAATGCAGTATGCTTGAGAGTGCAAATCTAGAACCAGAGACAGGTGCTTCACTTTCCAATAGAAGTTCCTTACATCTACTATTTTGCAGCTAACATGCAATCACTTCTCAACTCAAGGCAGTGCACAAGCATACCTCATTTTATGCTTTGCTTTATTGCACTTCACAGACATTGCTTTTTTTTTTTTTTTTTTTTTACAAATTAAAGGCAAGACCCCCCACCAGCAAAAAGACTACAGCTTGCTTTATTGTGATTTTTGCTTTATTGCAATGGTCTGGAACCGAATCCACAATATCTCCAAGGTATGCCTGCGTTTCATTTGCTAAATACCTATTCCACACCAGGCACCACCCCCAATACATTATCATATTCAATCTTCAACATCCCTGCTGGAGTATTTTTTTCCCCATTTACACATGTGAAAAATGAGGCATGAAGAGATTAAATCATTTGTCCAAAATCCCATAGCTAGTGTTGAGATTCTAGCCATATTTTTCTGAATGAAAGTCCTTATCCTAATGTCACTGCCTCTTATGTCAAATCACTCTTACATGTGCCTTTCTGTTGATAGAGGTGCTTTTTGAGGATGTTTTAGGTTGGATGGTATAGAAATATTTCTTACAAGATTCGTATTGAGGTCAGGTTAATGGTGTAGGGCCAGCTTGACAAAAACAATGAAGCTGCCCTTCAAAGACAGGATTCAAGTGACAGACTCCCATGAGATTCCTTTTAACAAGGGAATCCTCCGTGCCCTGGATGAAGAACAACACTGATCTGCAGGATGTTAGAGCAAGAAGAAATGTCAGAAAGTCTCCCCCAAACCCTTCAATAAACTCATGAGAAAACTGAGGATCAGAGAAATTAAGACACTTGCCACCATTTTTAGGTTAAGACAAAACGAGTGAGTAGATTGGCAGGGAAAGGGAAGAGAAGGCGATTTCATTTACTGAGCACTTGCTGTATACCTAGTGCCTTTTGAATATCATTTCCTTTCATCTGTCTCCCTCACCGAGGGCAGAGATCCTTTCCATGATATTTAGGATGTATTCTTGTTGCCCATTACACAGCCATGGTAGATACTCAATAAACACCACTGATAGTTTGAGCCAGTAATGAATGAATCCCTCACCAACTTTAAGGAGAGTCTTACCATCTCTATTTTAAAAATGATAAAACTGAGATTCAGTGACCGACATAGCTGACCCAGGATCACAGAGTTTTTCTAAGTCCTCTGACTCCAGAGCCTACAGCCCCTTGCACACATCAGCATAGAAAAACATATTTCCAAGCAGATAAATAGACCTGAATATCAATTTTCACTGCCTCTCTTGCACTTCTTAGCAAGATCTGGAGAACAGACACCAGAGTGAGGTCTTTTAGTCCTACAGCGTCATTATTCTCACAAAACATACCGGGATCCACTTACAGTATGCTGTGAGGTATCATAAATAATTAAAAGAGAACTGCACATCTTAAAATAAATGAGCTCCATGCACTTGAACATAATGCAGCCTTGGCTTTCCACTATTTTGTTTCCAAGTCTCTCTGATGTGCACCCTGTTAGTCATTAGTCAAGAGCGTCTGTAAGATTTTCCTATGTCATGAGATGTCTGGCCATTTTTCATAGTGATTATTTCATGGAGCTCGCTGATTTTGTACATTGTGATAGTCATAATGACAGTGTAACCAGCAACTGTTATTGTCAGCCCAGCATTTTTCTCCTCTACTTCTTCTGATCATGTCACCTTCCTTCCTTTGAGAAATTGTCCCCCAATGCATGCTCTCTGGTGAAATATGCTAACTCCTGGTCAAAATTTGGCTATGTGAGGTTAACCAGGCCTGGTCTATCAGAATCACTTATCCCTTCTGGCCACTTTGATTGGTCCAGAGAAGGACAAATGCCTCAAGTTAGGCCTAACTGAAAAATTTTATATGTGGCTACTTACCACCCCCCCAAATCACATCCTCTCTCCCTACCACTCTCACCACCACCATAATCACTGCCAAGTGGAGAACGACGGTATGAAGTAAAAGAGAAGATGATCAGTGCGTAGGAAGGAGCAGAGCTTAGAGACGGAGAGAAGTTGGGGTGGGGGTGGAGTGGGAGGGACTGTGGTCATACAAGGGACAGTAAATGACATGATTTAAAACCCTAGAAAACTTGAAGCCAGTTCTTCCTCCCAGACTATTCTGTCAACTAAACCTCCTCCTCCTTGCAACCTTTCCCACTTGCTTTTCTCTGTTGCTCATGACTGCTCTGTGCATGTGTACTCTCTCCCAGCACACGCACACCTTCGTTGCTGAGCTGGGTTGACTCACTTTCATCTGTCACTTTTTGTCTATTTTACTGATGGCAGTGAGTACTGGACACAGATGGTGATTATTAAACCCTCATTGGCTACACTCGACTCAGCTAAAAGGGTGTGGAGCAGGCCTAAGAACAGTGTCATTCTCCAGCCTCCAGAGTACCTGTGCAAGAGAGGGACATGAGCTCCGGAGTCAAATGCTCACAGCTGGCAACAACATTCACCGGCTGTGGGATGTCAGGCATGTCATTTACCCTCCCAGAACCTAAGTTTCATCTGTAAAATAGCATGTACGTGTTCCAAAAATCGTAGTAGTTCTTGCTCTACTGCCTTAACTAAAGATGGCCAGACGATTAATGGGGATCTTGTGGCCACTGGGGACATGAGTTATCTAGTACAGCTACAGACAGACAAGACTAAATCACGAGGTAGAAGCCATTGTTAACCTTATATTTCTGCCACCCCTTAATTTTGCCCTTTTCTCTAAGTGGTTTAAGAGTATTGCAAGGTCTCCTAGGTTCAAAGTACATGCCATCTGGTCCTTCTTAGGCCTCCCTTCTCCTACCCCAACCAAACCTTTCTTCTTTCTCGGCTAGTCTAAAGAACGAATGAGGCTTCTGTGGTCCCTATTGCTAATGAATCCGTTCTTCTCAAATATGATTGCATCTTGGTGGAAGCCTTTTGCAGTCAAAATGCCTGAATCCAGGTGTTCCCAACATTTTTGCCATTTATAACACCTTCTATTATTCTCTCTTGTGGATAATAAATTTTGAAATTTGTATCTTCTCCCAAGGGTATAATTTATTTAGTAAAATTAACTTCCCACTTTATTAATTATAGGAATGATTGCCTTTAGGGCTTAACTCACCAGCACAACACAGTCAATGGCAATATATTGAGTCAGTTCATTTCAGGGCAATGGAAAGAAATTTGAAGATCTAATTACCCTGTTTATGATTCTGGCTGGGTTTGTTGGAATACTGAAAGTAATCCAAGAAGCCCTAACACGAGCTCCATTCTGAGAGGCATCCCTACTTTACCCATCCGCCTCCCAAAAAGTTGTCATTTCTGGTACCAGGCCCAGAAGAGGGCTAGCCCTTGAGTCCCTCATGTCTCACCTCCTAGGTGGTCCCTCTGTTAACTGTTACCAGCCCCTGGGGCTCCCTCTGCCTTCTCCTCATCCAAGCTTGCTTTTATCTAAGTTCAGCTGGGCCTTAGAGTACAAGTAAATCGTGCAGAACGCTGTTTCTAGCTGTTCCACATACCTAAGCATTACTGCACGTTCCTAATTGGACTTGATTTGGCCATGAAATTCCTTAATTCTGACTATATGTTTTCTCCCACCCATAAGATTCACAGGGGAAAGAATGACTCATTTTATATAAGCATCTCTTCCTCTGTTTTTTTTTTTTTTTTTTTCCCTTCTGCTGCCCCCAATCACCACTACCCCACCCACCTCACTGGAGAAAGTCCTTTAAGGGGATAAGAAAGGATACATTTTGTAGACGGCAACCTCCAAGCTGAAGCAGGCCTATGAAGCCATTGTTCTTGACACATATTTACCAGCCACGGGCCTGTGAAAGAAGCCTGGATTCCTTCAGAAAAGAATCTCTTTCGCTTGCCAGCCCCTGCTCATTAGTTGCTTTGTCCTGCCTTTGCCTCTACTGTGACCCTTACCAGAGCTGGTTTCCTGTCCACACGTTTTTCTGCTCAGGTTGGAAAACATGGCTGGCAAATGGAAAATGGTCTCCATTTCAGGAGTGTGGCGGCAGAACTTTTAGCTGTCCACTGTTG
The DNA here is from genome assembly GCF_000151845.1 of Pteropus vampyrus. Classification (NCBI taxonomy): domain Eukaryota; kingdom Metazoa; phylum Chordata; class Mammalia; order Chiroptera; family Pteropodidae; genus Pteropus; species Pteropus vampyrus. Next base: position 18,664,268 of record NW_011888783.1, on the reverse strand, counting down.
ACCTTGCCATGCTCTCAGCTCCCCCATCTTCCTTGGGGAATCTCCTCACCATCTAGGTAAGAAGCAGGGGCTACCCGCCTCTCTTTCACTACTGAGCAGCCACAGAGCAGCCCTTAAAAGAGGCCCTGCCAGGCTGGTGTCCCGCAGACTCTTGAGTCGACCAGGTAAAGACATGGGGAGGTAGAGTCATCAACACAGCAGCAACCAGGCCTCTTTTCACTCCCTGGTCCTCCAGAGTGCCCCTGATCCTGCCTGTGGTCCAGGCCGGGTTCTCTACCTTTCCTTTCCATCAATTCTTTGAGTCACTGAATTCCTTCCAGACAATTCTCTTTTTAGTGAAGATGATCTCAGTTGGTTTCTGATGACTGCAACCAAAGCACCTGACTGATTCTGGTACCAACCTCATGGTGAATGAATCTTCTGATCGAGTAAATATAATAGTGGTGGTTCCGCTGCCAACATTTCTGGCTCTGTGGTTCTTCTGTTGATTGTTCATTAACTAAAAAGCTTAGCGTTCTAATATAATGAATTAGAATAAGATGGCTAGAGAAAGATCAGGACAGTACCGGAGTAGGGAACAAACAACTCTAAAAAGGTCTAGTTGTGCAACTTATTTCTCAACATAGAATCTAAACATCATAATCATAGCATTTGGGGACAGCTAAAATGATTGATTTTACAGAAAATATTTGCTGTTTAATTACAGGATCATATGGGTCTTTGGCAACCAACAGATGCCAAAACAGACTTTAAGCACCATCTTGAGAAACTTGTGATTTGCTTAGTGTGCTTTTAATTTAAAGCATATGGCTTCAGATTCAACTGCAGTGTCCAAAATGAAGACATTAGCAATCACTCTATTGGAGAAAACACAGTGTTCCCAGATCTGGTCTTTTAGTCTGTGTACTCAAATGGTTCTGTTTAGAGGCATAAACACTAAGCAGCTCTCCCTGTTTTAGCTGGGTATTCCTGGTGTGCATGTGTCATCAAAGGACCTCACAAACGAATTCCCCTGCAATGTAGGGTGCTTGGCACCAGGGCCCGCCTCCATCCGGGTACACAGAGCACAGTTTGGTCACGAAAACCTAGAAGGCCCAGAAAGAGCATTTATTTCGTGCCAGCTCTTCCTTTTTCAGTTTCTCAGCCTCTTAGCCTAGCCTGATTCTTCACGGCCCAAGGGGAATCCAGCCATCTTATGTGGAAATTCAGAACTTCAGCCCTGCTTCCAAGACCCATCTTCGTGGTTATGGGCTGAGGACTCAGGTCCATTGAGACCACATACTGGTGAGGAATGGCCAGCGAGGATGTAGAGCCCGGTGGTAAGAACATGGGCCCTAGACTCAAGTGTGAATCACCTGGCTCTTTTCTAGTAATGTGAATTTGAGCAAAGTGTTTCAGTTTCCTGAGTTTCAGTTTCCAAATCCGTAAAATGGGGATAATCGTACCAATCTCACAGGATTGTTATGCGAATTAAATAAAATCACCCATGTCAGAGCTAAGAATCTAGTACCCAGTAGCCATAATAACATAATTAGGTATTATCTTAATTATTATTAAAGGCAGGACCTATGTTATCTCTGCCTCTCTGCTCTAGGCATGTCATTCCTTTGCTTAAATCCAATACCTATTTAATAAATTGCCTCCCACAGGCTGGGTCCTGTGTTTTAGATGCTTTTACATTCTTCTCAGTGTGTTGTGTTGCTTAAAAAATAGATTTAGATTTCTCTACTTCTTTTCTTCTGTGTCTTCACCCTTCCTGTCTTAATTACACTCTATAAGACTTTCTCCCCCATTTCTGTGTCATGTTCTTGATCATCATCTATCTCCTTACTACCCAGTAGAAAGGACTATGTCAAACTAAAGCATACAGTTCTGTTAGTACTGGCAGCGCCCATTTGGCCATACTCCAGGTAATTATGACTGTCTTTACATCAAAGGAGAGGCATTTCAGAAGGTGTGTTGAGTCTGTTTTATTCTCTGAAGAGAGCTCTGAGTAGTAAACATCTTCCTCTCAAAGATTTGTGATAGTTCTTTATACATTAGGCATAGTGATCTGCTGTTAAATGTAGATGTTACAAATATTCTTCCACTTTATTGTCTGCCTTTTAATTTTGTTTGAGATTTTTGTTTTTGGTTTTTTGGTTTTTGTTTTTTGTTTTTTGTTTTTTGTTTTTTGGTTTTTTTGCTGTTTTTATCTGCTTTGTTACTGTTAAAAGGGTTTTGGATTTTGGGTTTTTTCCCCCTCATTTTAATATAGTCAACTCAATAAATTTTCTTTTAGAGTACCAAAGATCTTTCCTACCACCTAATTATATCTTCACCCATATCTTTTATCATTTTAATAACTGTTCTAATATTTAGACATATATATATGTGTGTGTGTGTGTATATATGTGTGTGTGTGTATATATATATATATGTCCTTAAAATGTTTATCTTTATCTAGAATTTACGTCGTCCAAATGATTAACTTCATGAATCAACCATCATTGTTCACTATTTTCCCTTTTTGGAAAGCTTGCCTTGCTATCTATAACAGTGATGGCTCAGTGGAAGGGACTAGTCAAAGAATGCAAAAGCAGCCTATTCGATATGAGCAATAGAAAACTCTGAAGACAATTGCTTCCTTGTTTGTATAGAGTTTAATGATTTGTTGTGACATATTTTAATGGTTTAGCCTTTTAATTAAGTTTCCTGCTGCATTTGTAACAATATTTTAAATGCAGAGTGAATCCCTCTTAATTAATGGCGTTTGTCTTCTCAAGAGTGCTGAGGCAGAGAAAAAAGCTTAAGATTCACTCTTAGGTCCTTTTCACTTTTTGTTTTTGCTCTTCTCACTCTAACCAAAGTTTTCATCACCTCAGCTTGGACTACTGCAGTGTCCTTTTTGCTTTTCCTTTTGTCCCTCCTCTAATTCATTCTACATGCTACTGCCAATTACTATATGTCATTCTCCTAGCCTCCCAGGGCTCACAGATAAAAGACAAAACTTTAAGACTGACTTCTAAAACTTCACAACCAAACTTTATGTGTTTCCAAACAAATCTCCACCTTTCTGCCCCTGAAACCCACCTTCCTAATTAGTGGTGATCTTAGGGGAAGCCTGCGAGCACTTTGTTTCCATGATACATTAATCAGGTCCACGAAAAATCTCCCCCAAAGAAAAGGAGTATTATTGTTGAAAAATACTAATTGTCCATGTAATATAAAGTGTGAAAGCATCTTTAGAAAACTTAGCCATTTTGATAAAATCTAGTAGTATATTGTCCAAAAAGATAAAATAAAATACCATATACTTACTAGGTAAACCATTTGAGAGCCCATATCATATTTCTTTATTCTAAAAGATTGTTTTCTAAATATCCTACAACTTTCATATGTGTTCTCTCCTTATTATTCCTATGGCTTATGCTTATTATTCCTAAACTCTAGGGTTACTGATATTCCAGATGTCGTAGGTGAAAGAGTCACAAAAACGCCAGCCATCTTTCTTATCACAAACTATGAAAGTAGTAGTTATTCCCAGTCTAACCTTCTTTAAAATTTGAGATAACGATTGTTTAATTAACATTGGATAAAAGTATTGTGTATTCTTGGGCAAAGGTTTTATGTAATCACTTAAGTAACTTTTTTAATGTTTTTCAAATGCTAAGGAAAACCTACATGTTCATCAATGGAAAATTTGTTAAATGATGGCACAGCTATAAAAATGTAATACTGTGAAGTCACAGTTATATCCATATATGCCTATGCAACAGCCTCTATGTTATACTGAAATGTGAAAAAAGCAAAGCACAGAGTGTAGAAATATGCTCACATTTCAGGTGTTTTTGGGTTTTGATTCTGCTTTAAGGACAGGGGCTATACCCTTAGAATTGTATCAGGACAAAGTATTTCACACTATACAATAATGCTAATGGTTTCCTCTGGAGCAAGGATTTAAGGTTCTGGGAGGATTTATTACTCATTCTATAATCTTTTGTGCTATTTATATTCTTTCCTATACCTAAAGTGGGTGAATTTTTCAATTCAGAATATTAATTAAACATTGTTTTGACTAAAATTTGTAATGAAATTTTACTCTCATTTAATAACCCTTAAGCTAAGATGGAAGTGAATTGTACTAAGAGATACAGAAACCAACTAGGTCAGTATTTTTAAAGTTAGAGGGAAAAAATAAAAACTTCTTAAACAGAAGAACATTCTTCGATGACTGCATATTTTTCAGAACTTAAGAGACAAAATAAGACAATGCAAGAATATAAAAGCTATATTAATTAAAGTAACCTAAATAGACTCCTTCCAGAAATATAGAAAAAGAAAATGGAAAAAGAGGCGGTGCTTGAGGAACATGTTATTTCAGAAAGAGCCACATAAAGCAGATGTGCAAGATTATAACCGGTTAGCTAGTTCGCAAGCCCACGTTTTTGCTGATGGTAGAAAACAATCTGGTAGATGCCAGGTAAATTCAATCACCTCTAGGATTTTTCAGAGTCTCTCTTTAATAAACACGGTTGATTCTGAGCTCTCCTGCCTCACCTTTCTTCTCTTTTCCCCTTCTTAGCCAAATTTTAAAACATCTTTTACTGTACCTATTGCCTATATTTCCTCTCCCACAGAAGGCCTTGGGTGCATCGCCGTACTGAAACACATGTGTCAGGGTCGTGGAACACCTCCAGGTTGTCGGATCCAGGGACCTTCTCTGTTCTTTTTCTTGTTCCACCTCTCACGGCCTTTGTAAACCATTCCCTTTTCCCGGAGTCTGTGTAGACTCACCCTCCTGGCTTTCCCCCAACCTCATGGCTGCTCTCTGTTTCTTACTAAAACCTCTACGTGCTAAGGTTCCTCAGGCATCCTAGAACCTTTTATCTTCTCCCCGTATTCATGTTCCTCAAACCTGAAATTCCATTGATATGTCGATGACTCTCCAGTTACTATGTCCAGCTCAGATCATGTCTCTGGATTCTAGACTTGCTTCCCACTTGGCATCTCCATTCAGATGTTTCACAGGCATTTCACACTTAACATGTCCAAAACTGAACTCTTGGTTTCTTCACAGCCTCAGAAACCTTAATCTTTTTTTGGTGTCCCTATTTCAGTAAATGGCCTTCCATCCACTCAGGGACCCAAGCCGGAAGTCTGGAAGTCATTCTTAATTGTTCCCTTTCTCTCACCTCCACGTCCAAGCCATCAGCACGTTCTCTTTTTGACTTCCACACATATCTCGATTTTGTCAACCTCTTTTTCTCTTCACCACCACAGCCTTGTCTGAACAACCATCGCCTCTGACCTGCGGGAGCCTCTTCACTAGTCTTCTTTCTTCCATTCTTGTGCCTCCAAGTGTGTGGGACTCCTACCTGAGATAATGATCTTTCTTGAAGAAATAAACTGTCTTACATCTTCTTTCTTCCCATTCTCCTTCAGTAGCTTCCCATCGACTTAAAATAAACCTCATATTCCCTCCAAGGCCATCAAAGCCCTGCATGACCTGTCCACGGCCTATTTCTCCACCTTTATCTCACATTATAACCCTTTTCTCACTATAGTCTAGCCACACTGATCAGATCTAATCTGCCTGGAAGACATGAATATGGTGTTTGCATGTGCTGTGCCCTCAGGCTGGCATGCTCCTCCACCCCCACTCTTACCTCTCTGCACATGGCTGGCTCTTGCCATTTGTTAGGCCTCAAGTTAACTGTTACCTCTTCAGGGGCGCCATCTCCCTTCACCCTATTTTTTTAGTTCCCTCACCTACATGATTCTGATGTAAAACACCTAGTTGTTTCTTAGTTTGCACTTAATCATATTTTATAATAATTTACCTGTTAAGAATTGAACTCCATCATTAGGATGAATTAAATCTTCATGAAGGCAGGCATTGTGTCTGACTTGCTCACCGATACATCCCTACAAACTGACACATGGAAGACAATAGATTATTAATACCACTGTGGATTTAGGAATGTGCATTTTTTTTGCAATCATTTTTCTAACTTCACTATGATGTTCTTATAAAAAGAAAATAAAGTAATAAATATGTTCTCTTAATAAACAATTATAATTTGGAAGTAAAGGCATTCATGAGTAGAAATTTATATTTCAATTTTTCAAAATTATAATAACTTGAATCATATGAGATTGCTGCTATTAGATCACTCTTTACTACCAAATGGCAATTTCATAAGGTGCAAAGTAATAAATAGTTAAAATAGACATAGTTTAAGCCATTGTGTCAGGATAGATTAGATTATGCTGCAGAAACAAACAACCCCCACATCTAAGTGGCTTACAACCACAAAGGCTTATTTCTCACTCATGCTACATCACTATGAGTTGGCTGTAGCTCTGGTCTATGTCAGCTTCTCTCCAGGCCCAGGTTGATGCTGTAGCAGTTTCCATCTAGATCATTGCTGATAGTTGTGGTAGAGACCTGACAAACCAATTGCAGTTTCTACCCAGAAATACACACATCCTTTTGAGATATGTGTGTTTCACCGGACAATGGAAGTCACATGGCCACTCCTTCATTCAGCAGGGTAGGGAATGTGAATCTTCTGGGAGAGGCACTTCAGGGGCAGCAACAGGAATATTTACTGTAAAAGTAATATAACCTACTATAGTAATCCTGAGTAGCTAATGCTTTGACCTGGTAGTAGGTACCTAAATTTCAGGTATATGCTCTAACAGTAAATAGTGGCTTCATGCCATTTGGCCTCTTCGTAAAAGCAATATTATATAGTAAAAATATCAACATTAGTGTCCTGACTTGTATTTAGCATATTATAAGTAATAATTTAGGTTTATTGTATCTAACAGAAGCTCTAGGTTAAGGCACAATGCTTTGTGTGGGAATATAAAGAGTGACAAATGTTTCTAATTTGAAAGATATGTTTTGTGAAGGGGAAATAATATCATTAGGAGTCATTTACTGTTTTAAACTTTTACACCTTTAAAGTTACCTAGAGAAAAAAATCCAAGGACATTTAAGAAATTTCAAGTGTGTTTCTGAAGGTTTTTTATTGTACTAAGTGTGATGATAAAGTTGCAGGCAATAAGTTAGTGTGAGACCATATAGGTTCTGGGCTAATTTCATTGCTTACTTATTAAGTATTTTCTCTTTCTTTGAGATACAGATATTTATAGTTTATAAATTCCAGACTTCTTAGTACAGTTCGAGGGATATAAAAGAACTGATAATCAATAAATAGACATTAAAAGGATAGCACTTGTAAACATTGCTTTGAGTTCCCAGTGGGATTATACAAGATTGGAAGATTCACAATTCACTAAGAAAACTTTCCAGAAGTGATAAACAGAATGTCTGATACTCTCATCTTTCCTTCTCCAGAGCCAGTACTTCATATTCTTATTACTAAGTTGTCCTTCACATAGAAGCTCTTGGAAGGACATCACCCAGTAGAAAAAAAACACATAACTTTAATTGTGGCCTCAGTGTGCTCCAACTGATTCTTTCAAGCCTGAAGTGGGTTTTTTCTCCATGCTCTTAGTCCATCTCTCATGAAATTAACCATTGATCTGAAAGTCAGAAATGCAAATCCAGAGAAAACTGGAAGCATTCCAAGGCCCACAAATAAAAGGTAATTACCTAAGGAAAACTACAAGAAAGACTTTTGTTTTCCACCAAAATCTCCTCCCCAGGCTGTTAGCTATGTCGTACATGGGCCCAATCGATACATTAGCGCTTGAGAACCAAAGTCCCTTGGAATAAATTAATCTGTCAGGGAAAGAAATAAACAAAGAACAAATTAACATGTTTTAAGACATTGCTTAAATTTTCATAAATATAGACCTTGAGATGGGATGATGAGTTCCCAGGAGCCAGACCTAATATTTGGTTGTAATTAAGAGTTGCTCTTTCATGTTTCCTCTGATGTAGGTGGGAAATTGCCCATGTGCTTGCTGAGTTCCTTGCTCATGCTTCCTCACAAATGCCTGTTTACTTCATTAATAAGAAATAAATGTCTCACAAATTACACTGGTGCACTTAGCTTGTTTCACTTCTAGCTAACATTAAAGTAACGAAATGCTGTAGACACACACATGTACCATACAAGCAGGTATTCCTTCAGGAACCTCCATTTATTAATGTTTAGTGACTGAAAAGGATCTAATGACCTAATGCATGGTAGACTAGACCCATGCATAGGCTTTGCTCCTCCCTGGGTATAGGTAGGGAATGTCAATGCTGATGATTAGCAGGAAGGCTAATAACACATTAAGTTACTCATTTGTAAAGACTATGTAAGGGCTCATTTAGATACAAGAACCAGAAACCCATCTCAAACTAGCTCAGGCCAAAATGCAATTTATTGGGGTTCAAAAATGTCACTAGGCTGTTGTTTTTCTCTCTTTCTCTTTCTCTCTTCCTCCCTCTCTCCCCCCACCTTGATTTCCCTCCCTCTCTCTCTCTCCTCCAACTCTGTCCCTTTCCCTCCCTCCTTCCCTTTCTCCCTCCCTCCCGCTCTATCTTTCTCCATTTTTCAGGGCTGCTTACCCCTTTGGGGCTGTCATTTTCAGTATTGGTAAAATGGCCACTGCTAGCCCTGAGCTTATATCCACTAAGTAGAATTTGAAATCCCAAAGGACAAAAGGCTCTCTTTCTTCCAGTGTTCATATCTCAGCTCTCCTAGAGGATCTCCAGCCCTGCCTGGCTTGTGTGCCCATCCCTGAACTAATGACAGCGGGTGGGAAAGGGGAATTCTCTGAGCCAGGCCTGGGCCGCATGTTCAGCCTTATTTGGGAAAGAGGGAGAGGAGAGGAGACCAGCCACACCCAAATACTTGAAATGTGTTTTCCATAGGAAAGAGGAGGCTCTCTTATGAAAGCAGAGGGGTAGAGATATTAGACAGCAAAACAATCAAGGTCCACCTGGAAAATTTTATTTCCATCATATCCACTATGCTCAATTGCTGAATGCAGCAAATTTTTCAAAAGGGGAGGCCAAAACAGGATATCTGTATTATACATCAAGTCTAAGCTCTGTCGACAAAATTATTACCCTCTATCGGGTGGTCAGTAATTTTCTATCAAGTTATAAACAAAAACTCCTGTGGGTCTTGAATAGCAGAAGTGAGACACCTATATGCATTCTTTTTTCCAACAGTGGTAGCTTTCTCAAATAAAATGACTTTCTTTTTATTTCCCACTACATGTTTCAGTATTATTCTACTTCATGAAATGTATTTGCACTAAATATACTATTACTTACTATTACTAAATCATTCCCAGGAAAATGAAACAGAGTACTAACTTTTTATCAGTTGAGAACTTTGAAAATGCTAATTTCTATGTTTGAATATTTTCATAACTCAGCACTCTTGAGGATTTTGCATTTGGGTAGTAGATAAAATCCGAATTGCATATTTTGATATGAGATGCCTGTTCTAATTATTGAGCAATTTATATATTGCAAAGCTAGTTTATATAATTCTCAGTACATGGAGACAAAGCTGGAAATTTACTCTTCAAAGCAATATTATCACAGAAAAGAAATGAAAGTCTCTGAAGCAAGTAGCTGCAGATCTGGGAGACCAGAAAGAGCCACTGAGTCTATTTGCCTCTTTCGGAGACAGGATAAGCATAGCTTGAGCTCTGCTAACCTTTGCGTGGGACTCACAGATTAACCCCGGCCAACAGCATGGCAAATTTATCAGAACTACAAACAAAACATGGACAGAATTAGCAGGTCAGCCTTGTTGGCAATTAGATGAAGCCTAGAGCCTCGTGGAACATAGAAATGGCTGATTGAGAACAGTCT
>NW_011888783.1:18651840-18654440 GCF_000151845.1 Pteropus vampyrus | reverse complement strand
GGTGGTCAGTAATTTTCTATCAAGTTATAAACAAAAACTCCTGTGGGTCTTGAATAGCAGAAGTGAGACACCTATATGCATTCTTTTTTCCAACAGTGGTAGCTTTCTCAAATAAAATGACTTTCTTTTTATTTCCCACTACATGTTTCAGTATTATTCTACTTCATGAAATGTATTTGCACTAAATATACTATTACTTACTATTACTAAATCATTCCCAGGAAAATGAAACAGAGTACTAACTTTTTATCAGTTGAGAACTTTGAAAATGCTAATTTCTATGTTTGAATATTTTCATAACTCAGCACTCTTGAGGATTTTGCATTTGGGTAGTAGATAAAATCCGAATTGCATATTTTGATATGAGATGCCTGTTCTAATTATTGAGCAATTTATATATTGCAAAGCTAGTTTATATAATTCTCAGTACATGGAGACAAAGCTGGAAATTTACTCTTCAAAGCAATATTATCACAGAAAAGAAATGAAAGTCTCTGAAGCAAGTAGCTGCAGATCTGGGAGACCAGAAAGAGCCACTGAGTCTATTTGCCTCTTTCGGAGACAGGATAAGCATAGCTTGAGCTCTGCTAACCTTTGCGTGGGACTCACAGATTAACCCCGGCCAACAGCATGGCAAATTTATCAGAACTACAAACAAAACATGGACAGAATTAGCAGGTCAGCCTTGTTGGCAATTAGATGAAGCCTAGAGCCTCGTGGAACATAGAAATGGCTGATTGAGAACAGTCTTTCCAAAATAACTTATAATATCACGTAGAAGCAATACTTTTAACCCATGACTGGGAAAACTTGCTTAAATAATCTATCAGTAAGTCATATATCTTAAATGATGATGCTTTTTTTAAAAAATTTTAAAAGGCATGATCCAGAGTCATTCATCAAAACATAATCAACAACAACCAGCTCCTGGAATAATATTTATTTGCAGCAAAACTTCACCATTTGTACAAAATGGGAGTCTCAAGGACAACAGGACTAAAGGGTACTACAAATTAGGAATGGAAGCAGGAATATATTTTAATATTTATCTTTGAGGGCTTCATTCCTGGAAATTAGAGAGGACAAGGTAGAAGAATTCAAAAGCCTCCTACTATTGTGTTCAAGAAAATAAAATTTTAAAAAAAGATGACACACTAAAGAGACCAGCAATGATATTTTCTAAATCTTTGAAAATAGTAATCTTGGATATAGCACAATTAATTTCCATATATCTTCCCTTATTCATAAGAAACTTGTCAGATTTTTTCTCCTTGTATCTTCAATAAGGTGCTTATGGATTTATTTTGCTTTGCAACACAGAATATACAGACCGAAGCAGGGTTTTTTCCTCCTCTGTGGACTCCATTCAAATGTACGCATTCCAAATTTCATGAATCAGTTTTTGAATCCCGTTTCTTCATTGGTCCAAGAATCTTTCTTGAAGAATAGAAAAATATTTTGTCCTGAGCAACCTAGTGGATCCCCAGGCCAGCTCTCATGAACACTGAGTGAGTCCCACCCATGTAGCAGCAGTGGACTGCTGGGTGACAACATCTATTGATACCTGGGCAGTATAACAGAGCCTGGACTAAGCCATCCCTGCCCTACAAAGCTGTACTTCCACCAGTTAGTATAGACATTAATGTTTCCTGCCTGTTACCTGGTCCACCCTTTGGTCCAGCCCCCATGAATTCAATACTTTTACAGGGAGAAGCATTTATCTGGCCAGGAGAAACCTGGTGGAGCAAGGGCCACTGTTGGTATATATTTGCATTGGAGGTTTATAGGCAGTGTTATCAGACCTTGGGAAATGAAATCCAACAGTGTAGTGCTCAGGATCTTAAGGACAATGGGTTACTCATTGTGCCCTGCCCTACTATTTTTTTTTTTTAAATAATCTTCACTTTCTAATATGTATACCATATTATTCATTAAACTTATTGTTTATTTTGTCTCTCCCTACCAGCTGGTGAGCTCCTTGAGAGCAGAGATCTTTGATCACTGCCACAGCTGCAGTGCCTAGAAAAAGCCTGCCACAGAATAGGCCCTGAATAAAACTGAGTGAACAATAAGGAGCAGATTTCACCATCAGGGAGAAAAGGACACTCTGACCTGCGCTTGGCAATGGAGCCAAGGTTAGAAGGGAATCGTGATTCTGAGTACAGCATGGCAACTGATATTTGAACTCATCCCACCAATATGAGCAGGTCTTGTTGAGGAAGACACTGAATGAGAGATCTTATTAAATTTCCTAATACTTTAGGGCACAAACAACCCTTTCTTAGCAGAGCATGACAGAAGCACCTGATATCTTCCTTCTCACTTACAAAAGACTCAAGCATTGTCTTTTAAGAACTGAAAGTTCCCACAAACTGGGTACAGGAGAAGGCATCTATCTTTTGGTAGAGACTCATGCATAGCAGTTAGGACCAGGATGACAACTCAGGGCAGCCAGAGCAGATGACTCTGGTAATAGAGCAGAAAGGGCTATAGTCCAGCCTTTTTCTCTCCATCCACCTGGACTTTTTCAGTAGGCTCCAACCAGCTCTCAGCCCGTTTTTTCAAACTTTCACAAACTAGTCTACATATCAACAGCAGAT
>NW_011888783.1:18648569-18651790 GCF_000151845.1 Pteropus vampyrus | reverse complement strand
TGAGTCCCACCCATGTAGCAGCAGTGGACTGCTGGGTGACAACATCTATTGATACCTGGGCAGTATAACAGAGCCTGGACTAAGCCATCCCTGCCCTACAAAGCTGTACTTCCACCAGTTAGTATAGACATTAATGTTTCCTGCCTGTTACCTGGTCCACCCTTTGGTCCAGCCCCCATGAATTCAATACTTTTACAGGGAGAAGCATTTATCTGGCCAGGAGAAACCTGGTGGAGCAAGGGCCACTGTTGGTATATATTTGCATTGGAGGTTTATAGGCAGTGTTATCAGACCTTGGGAAATGAAATCCAACAGTGTAGTGCTCAGGATCTTAAGGACAATGGGTTACTCATTGTGCCCTGCCCTACTATTTTTTTTTTTTAAATAATCTTCACTTTCTAATATGTATACCATATTATTCATTAAACTTATTGTTTATTTTGTCTCTCCCTACCAGCTGGTGAGCTCCTTGAGAGCAGAGATCTTTGATCACTGCCACAGCTGCAGTGCCTAGAAAAAGCCTGCCACAGAATAGGCCCTGAATAAAACTGAGTGAACAATAAGGAGCAGATTTCACCATCAGGGAGAAAAGGACACTCTGACCTGCGCTTGGCAATGGAGCCAAGGTTAGAAGGGAATCGTGATTCTGAGTACAGCATGGCAACTGATATTTGAACTCATCCCACCAATATGAGCAGGTCTTGTTGAGGAAGACACTGAATGAGAGATCTTATTAAATTTCCTAATACTTTAGGGCACAAACAACCCTTTCTTAGCAGAGCATGACAGAAGCACCTGATATCTTCCTTCTCACTTACAAAAGACTCAAGCATTGTCTTTTAAGAACTGAAAGTTCCCACAAACTGGGTACAGGAGAAGGCATCTATCTTTTGGTAGAGACTCATGCATAGCAGTTAGGACCAGGATGACAACTCAGGGCAGCCAGAGCAGATGACTCTGGTAATAGAGCAGAAAGGGCTATAGTCCAGCCTTTTTCTCTCCATCCACCTGGACTTTTTCAGTAGGCTCCAACCAGCTCTCAGCCCGTTTTTTCAAACTTTCACAAACTAGTCTACATATCAACAGCAGATTAATCTTTATTAATCTTGCTCTCATACTCAATAATTACTTTTAAGAGGCATAAAAATAACCTCTCACCAAGTTTTTATTTGGAGCACTGAACCATCCTGTCTGCTGGCACTTAGATGTCATGCCTGCTAGGGATTAAGTTGACTTTCTCTAGCCTGCTTTGCATGCTGGTCACCACTGGCCACTGCCCAAAACTCAGGCCACTCTAGTTCCCCTGTGCTCTCATTGATTATCCTACTGTTTTCTGGTTTCTTCTCCTCTAACCTATCTCTTCTACTGGCCACTATGTCCCCTAAAGTCTTCTTGAGTGGAGCCCCATCCAGCAGGACCTGGGGGTGAGGGAGGGGGTTGAGGTAGAATCCACATTCTGCTAACTTGCTCTCTATGCTGCTCTTGATCACCCTCTCTTCCTGTCATCTACTGATCTCATCTTGGTCACTTCACATTCGATGAATGTGTGAGTATTTAACTTATTGTATTTTCCATTCCCAAATCTCACCACCAGCTAGAGTGATTTTTCACAGCCGTCCAGTCTACTTAACTCCTAAACTTTACAGCTCCCTACCGCTTCATGTCAATGACCTTTGTCTCCTTTAGACCCAGGTACCTACTTCCATGGGTACACTTGACCTATCAAAAGCTATTCCCTATAGGACCACAGCCTTCTCCTGGTTCTTCTGGTTTCTCACCCTCATCTATTATTCCACTGTCTTCCAAGGTCTTTGGCTTCCCTTCTACCTGCTTTCAGCCTAGACTTGAATTCAGTTCCTCTGACAAACACTCAGTCCTTCCACCCACTACCCAGAATACCTAAGCACCAGATTAATCCTTCCTCCTCTAACATTACACCCAAGCTCCTAAGTGTTATTGCTGAAAAACATACCTATATAGTCTGGTGCCACTCACAAAATAATCATCTCCCTTTCCAGCTGGGGCTATAACGCTTCCCCAAATACTAGTTCTGGACCAGGACCCACTCCCATTCCTTTCTGCATCCATTCCAAGCTTTCTCCACTCTCTTCAATTCCCTTACTCTTCCATCTCTCCCACCTGTATAATGTAAAGGGAACGATAGGGCATAACAAAGGAGGGATGGGGGCATGGCTTCATAGTGTAGTGCTTAGCATGTCTGCTTTACACACAGAAGGTTCGCACCCCAGGTGGAGCCATGGACCATACCCCAGGAGTGCCAGGCCCCAGGTGCACACCAAGAGCTCATGGGAAGAGATGTGCCACCTTCAGAGATCCAGTTCTTAAGGGGAGACCACAACATCCAGGTCAGGGGTGGAAGTGTGGCAGGTGGCAGGGTGGGGAGAATTAAAGAGGGGAAAAAAAATTCAAAAGAGGCATGGGCTTTCATGCCAAATGAATCCTGAGTTCTACTCTCTGCTTCTTAGTTGAGTAAACTTGAGCAAGTTAGTACCAACAATCTTCCATATTAAATTAATAGAAAAACCTTTTATGAAATTTGAGTATAAGATTGGGCAGTAGGCACCAAGTTTGTTTGTTTGTTTGTTTGTTTGTTTGTTTGTTTGTTTGTTTTACCAAACAATTTATTTAAAAGAAACCTCTCCATTCCCAGGAACCCATAACTCTAACCAGTGCCGTGTTTCCATTATTTAAAAATCACATTCACATAGTCACACTTATATACCTAAGAAAACTAAAAGTTTCCATGAGAACTGTCAAAATCAGCATGAGCCCAACTAGAACTTTAAAGACAGCATTCACCCACACCTTATGCCCACAATGTTCTATCTCTGGGGATTTGCATGTCTCTTTTTAAACAAGCTTTGTTCTCTGTGACTGGACCTTGAATTTAAACACTATCTCTGCTAGGATGACAATAATGGGCATAAATTTATCCAGAGTTTAGGATAGAGTGATTAAAAATGATCCAGATTCAACTCTCAGAATCTTGCATTTCTGCTGGTCTGTCAACCACCTTGATTATTTCTCCAAATAATGTCCACTACCTGGATCAGTAGTCAATGCAATGTCACCTGATCCTCCCCACAACTCTGCTGACCCTAAATCTGAGTCTATCATGTCCTAGATCTTCCCTGTTTCTTTTTCCCCATCTCAGGCATCTAGAAACTTGCCAAAAGATTTATGAGGACAACTTCAGCTAC
>NW_011888783.1:18628600-18648519 GCF_000151845.1 Pteropus vampyrus | reverse complement strand
GCATTCACCCACACCTTATGCCCACAATGTTCTATCTCTGGGGATTTGCATGTCTCTTTTTAAACAAGCTTTGTTCTCTGTGACTGGACCTTGAATTTAAACACTATCTCTGCTAGGATGACAATAATGGGCATAAATTTATCCAGAGTTTAGGATAGAGTGATTAAAAATGATCCAGATTCAACTCTCAGAATCTTGCATTTCTGCTGGTCTGTCAACCACCTTGATTATTTCTCCAAATAATGTCCACTACCTGGATCAGTAGTCAATGCAATGTCACCTGATCCTCCCCACAACTCTGCTGACCCTAAATCTGAGTCTATCATGTCCTAGATCTTCCCTGTTTCTTTTTCCCCATCTCAGGCATCTAGAAACTTGCCAAAAGATTTATGAGGACAACTTCAGCTACTGATCATTCTCTACAACATTAGAAAAGTACATTCCTGAGAGGAAATTTTTTTTTTTTTACACGCCTATAGCACCTGGTCTTCCTAGGTGGTCTCCCATCCAAGTACTAACCAGGCCCGACCCTGCTTAGCTTCTGAGATCAGACGTGATTGAGCGTGTTCAGGGTGGCATGGCCGTAGATAAATAAGTCAGACAGAGAAAGATAGATACCATATGATTTCACTTATCTTTGGTATCTAAGGGAAAAAAAGAGCAAACTAATCAAAAAACAGACTCACAAATATAGTGGACAATTTGGTGATGGACAGAGGGGAGGTGGGTTGGGAGGCTGGGAGAATGGAGTGAAGGGTTAAAGAAGTACAAATTAGCTGATAGTTGGGCACAGGGAGCATGGAAAAGGGAATGCAGTTATCATTAATATGATGACTAAATGGAGGGCCAGGGGAAGGAGGGAACACTTTTGAGGATCGTTTTATGAACATTATAGATGTCTAACCAATGTACTGTATACTTGAAACAAATTTTAATAAATAAATTTATTTTTAAAAACTAAAGGTGTACTGAAGACTAAAATTAGAACCACACGATAATGAGCTGAAAAGCAAATTTTTCTTATGAATGCAACTATAATGTTAAATGATTCTTATAATGAGTTAGCAGCTCATTCTAAATTAGAATTATAATGTATCATAAATATCACATTATAAGGCTTCTTTATTCTGTAAGTCTAACAATCTATGATCAAAAGAAATAAAATTCTGTATTTAAACATTTTTTCTTACATATTTATAAATAAGGTGGAATAGGAGGGGGACCCAAAACATAAAAAGGAAAAAAAAAGAGAGGCACCTTAATGAGTAATGTAAACCAAGTTAGTGACCAGGTTTATGCAATATGTGACATCTGCGACTGCCACCTCTTTGTAAAATTGCCTTAGAATGACCTTAGAAAGTGAGTCCCGGTTTGTTTTCAACTTTCATTGTGTCAAAAATTACAACTTAAAATGATCAACTTGGGCACAGCCTAAGTAAAGCTGTCTGGTTTTCTCTTTTTAGTTACAGATCATACTGGAGTGTATAAAATACAGTTAAATATGTTATTTGGTTCGAGCCCTGCCCCACACTTCAGGCCTCACACATGTTCATTAACTTATTATCCAGCATGGACGTTCTGATCACTAGCTACTATCAAACCATTAGACAGAATTTCCTGGGTTGGTTCCGCCCTAGTGCCAATGAAAGGTCCATTATGGCAAGAGATTGGCCTGGAAATGTGGCTCCTTGGCCCTACTCTCAAAAAGGAAGGACCCACTTTGAATATAACATCACTATTCATGTTTGCATCTGCAAAAAGGGGTCTCCATGAAGTCTCTTTTTAAAAAAAAGTCCATCTTCAACAGCATCTTTCTTTCCAGATGGTGCATGGAGCCAAGCCTGTCAGAGACCCTTAGTCTCCTGCTGCCTTTTAATGCTGGTCCTTGATTGCTAATGACCCCCAGCTGGACTGGCTCCCCAACCCATTTAACCCCTCTCTGCTGGGTCCCCATCTCATGCAGGGTGAGAGGCAGTGAGAGCTGGAAGTCGGAAGGTGCCAAGTCAGCCAGGACCTCCTGCTCTTTCAGAGCTAGTGGCGCATTTCCCGGTGCCATCATGAATGTCCAAGATTGTTTCAGTGAAGAGCTCCTGTTAATATGGCTTTCTCTTTATTGTCAGATAAATGCTACCAGGTTTCTGATTGTTAATATTTTATCTGACTAAGCCAAGATAACAGAGTCCCTGAAAGAGTGTTTCCTTTAGGGTTCAAGAGTTGAGGACTACTGATATGAATCCCCTGAAATATGTTTGGAAACTTAAAACTAAATTGCACTGAGACTATCTTTTAGTCTGGTCAAACTGAGTGCTCAGGGCAGCTCATATGTGTCAGTATACAAAGTCACTGCAAAGAAGCATGAGTGAAAACAGTAATTAATTTCCTCGCCAAGACCTAAATCACTGTATAACTCAGGACATACCCATTCTCAGATATGCTGGTAACAGCTGCAAGTATTTAATTTTGTTAAGCTTGGCTTGTTTTTTGTGACTTTCTGGAATGTGCTTATAGCTATAGTGGTCAGGTGACCCAGAGAAGGGGAATTTAAAAGAGAAAGAAAGTTGATGGCATTAATTTGTTCAAAGATTTTGAGTCTAGTGGAGGGATTCGGGTCTCATCTGCCCTCCTCATGACAAAATAACCTTCTGTGAGAATAAAAGGAAGGGGAGGGCGTGAGAGGTCATCATTCTGTTTATTGTTTCCATAATGGATTTTCATTAACCTCATATAGGATTGTAAGAAAACAAGGCAAAGAAATTTAGTAGTTCTATATGACCCTGAAGAACTCAACTCTTGATCTGGGCAGAGACCTGAGAGCTCATTACTTTTATAAACCTTTAAATGTTTACTGGATTGTTGGACCAAATGTAATTTTACAGTGTACTAAAGAAATTTTTCCCCAAATGAAGCACAAGATAGGAAAAATAACCCAAATGTAATTTTTTTCTGTGTATCTTTGTTTCCCCTAGATACTTCCTATTTTATTGGCTTTTTTAGAGATTAAAACTGAAAGAACCAGGGTGATCTAATTTTTCTCCACTAATGCCACATTGATTTTACTTTTGCATCTCATTAGTTTAATGCAAACAAAATCATAATTGTGATTTCCTTTTGGTCAATTATTCACATTCTTTACTATTTCTCACATACACACACATACACACACCTGCCAATCATTTATGTGTATAATCTCCCCCAAATCAAGTCGGTCATACTGATGACTGCTCTCTCTATCTAAAAATATTTTAGAATTTATGAACCTGGGTGGGTGTTTATGCAGCTGTCCAATACTGACTTGTACATTGCAGTTTTTGCTCACAGCTGGGAGAAGTCTGAGTAGATGAGGTTAAAAATGCTGTCTTTTAGTCCATCAGTAACCAAATGATCCAGAAAGGGGTTTGAATGAGCCTACCTTGTGTAGCATTGACCTTCGAATGAATTGTGTTAGAACAGTGTTCTGGTGTAGTTGTGGAGAACTTCCCCCCCAACCTCCCCCCCCCCATCTTAGATGCATTTTGATTGGTCTTTTTAAAATTCTAACAAGCCAGTCGAGTCGACAGCATTTATGTCCATTTCTCAGATGAGGCCCTGAGAGGTCAAGTGTCTGGAACTCTGTGGCCATAGCATCATAAAATTGGAAGGGACTTTAAAGGGGCTCTTGGCTAATGTTTCTCATCCTTTTTCTGCTTTCACACTGGTTTCATGCAGCAATCTTCCATCAGGCACATCTCTCACTGAACCTAGACACACACATTGGGAAGGAGCATGACTCCAAAAAGAATAGCTCAGAATCTCCGGGCAAAAACGTGTGTAATGTACCATATCACCAGCCTCTGTTGAAAAATCACTGTATCAGTCTAACTCCTTTATCTTCCAGATAAAACACAGCAGTCCAAAGGGGTAAGCAACTCACCCTAGGTTACATACCCATGAGTTCCAGAACTATGCCAAGGTCTTCTGACCCCGAGAACAGTGCTCATTTCACTACAGTTTGGAGCCCTTTGCACACTAACAGCAAGAACTGTAACCAGGTCCCCAAGTTAGAGAGTGAAGCAAAGCTGGGGATGAATGTCCCAGGATCATCTGCCAAAAGGAATCAAACACTGCGTCACAATTAGTTTAGTAAAACCAGCACTATCTGGTGTCCCATATCCTCAAGTATTTAAAATGTCATTCCAATCTTCAAAGACATTCTTTCATTCCATTTTTATCTGCTTTTATCCAGGACATTGTTTCCCAGCTCCCAAGTAGTTCACTAGGTGATTTGCATCTCATTAGGAGCTCCAAAAATGACTTCTTCCAGCCTGCTGCCTGGTGTTGTAGGTCTGCTCAGCATCAGATCCTGCTCTTAGATTTTGCATGTGAACATTTTTGAAAAAGCTGAATTAATGCTGTTTTGTCACTGGGTGCAGTTTGAGTGGCCAAAGTTAGGGAACAGCCATTGTTGGGGAGGGTACAGATGAAGTCAGTCATTCCCATGTGAAACACCTGGCTGGAAGGGAATATTGTGAGGCCTCAGGATAAGCAGTTTAAAAAAAACTCCTAGAAGCAGAGAGATGGAACATGATGCAAATCTGAGTACCATGCAAAGTAAAGCAAAAAGAAAGAAAACCCATGGCAACCCATTGCTGATTCTGTATAACTGATTCTACCATTATAGCTTTTAAATATTTTCAACTGGTTCCAACCCTCCTGAGACCCCAGAGTTTTTGCCCGACATTTGAGTTTTGCTTTAAAGAGAGTCTCTTTGGGTCACAATAGCTTTTCAGCTTTGACATTCATTTGTATACCAAAACCTCCAGAACAGCACTGAGAAGCAACATACCTCTGGAAACCAGAGATAATGTTTCCATGGTCAGCAAAATTGTTCTCTTGGAATAAGAGAAATTATTTTTCCAGTGTCCAGGGAAATTAGTGTCTGCTTTGGGCTCAAGCCATTCGATGCAGCTTCCAGAGCAAAGCAAATGCCTGACAATACCAGGATCCCTACTGGGGATGCTTGCCCTTCCCAGAGTTCCTTCTGCCCAATCAAAACTTCTCTGATCCTATGCCAACATTTCAAGATGGCAGCTAGCTAATCTGCAAAATCCACCTAAACTCTTAAGAAAGGGTTAAATCCCTGGGGTTTTGTTTCTTTTTCTTCTTTTTCAACCCTGGCTACAGATTTAAAACATGTGAAAGAGGAGGGTCCTTTTTTAACAATGCGATGCCAGAGCCCTGCCCCTGACCAAATGAATTAAGATCTTCAGCTGAGAGGCCACTGAGTCTGTATTTATAAAAAACCCTTCAGGTGATTCTAGTCTGTAACCAGGGTGGCAAACCACTCCTGTATAACAAGAATTACAGCTCCTTAGCAGTACCTGCTCTGTTCAGGTGTCATGTTTTCTCTGTCACCCTCACTACACCACTACTTGAGTGACTACCATCACCAAGTTCAGACCTCTAATAAGTGCTGGAGGTGGATTCATAATCAATTTTTTCTGACTTTGCTTTTTTCCCCCACAACATTCATATTTCTCAAAGTATGGAACATAGGCCTCTGGTGATTTGCAAGTTGATTTTAGGTAGTGTATGGATGCAACATTAAATGACAATGAATCATTTAGATGATTCCTTAAAATCTTTTAGATGTAAAATAAAGTTACTAATTTTTCAATTCTCAGTTTAAATTCTTTAAATTAAGAAGAAAGTCATTGTGTTAGTATGTCTCCAAGTATTCTCACATTTACTCACCTCTCTTTTTGACAAACCTTTTAAAAAGCCCAGAACATTCTATGGGGAATAGAATCTAGCTCAAGTGTGGTAATATTGTTTTATTTTCATTGTATTTACTTTCTGATTTACTTCTGCTTATAGCAAATGTTGTCACTGCTTTTCCATTTACAGTAGTAAATAGTTTCATTTTTTAAAGAAATGTATATAAGTAAAAAAAGAAATTAGTTGATTTTAAAAATATTAAATAAACAACAGTACAGGTTCTTGAATGTAGGGAAAAATGATTAAGTGGTAGACGAATGACAGAAGTTTGAGAAATACTTCCCTACAGCATGCTAATTTTTAAAATAGGCATCTCCACACCTGTCAGCCAATGGGACCTCTTGTCTACCATGTCGTCACAGTGATAGGCAATGGCTAAAGAGGAATCCTGAAACACAAATTGCTAATAAATATGGGAAATAAAAAGGGGAGTCCATTTACCCTCTCGATCAATCAATGAAATGCAAATCAAAACAAATGACATGCCACTTTTTCAACTATTGAATTCAACTATTGAATTGTCAGACTTTTACTTAAAGATGCTGTTCCATACTGGTGGTGGCCTTCAGAAATGGGTAATCTCAAGTACAGATAGTAGAAGTATATTTTACTGCATACTTTCTGGATGGCAATGGGAAATACAAATCATAACTTTTAAAAATATGTATGTTCTCTGACCAATAATTTCACTTATAGAAATGTATTCTAATAAATAATGTGGATTCTAGATAATCAAATTATGAATATGTTCCTCAAAGTATTACCTATTATAGAAAAACGTTGCCCCAAATAGAAAATTATATGTTAATCATGGATCATTTAATAAATATCGTACAACGATTAGAAAGGATGCCATTTAGACTAATCTAGAAGACAGTTAAGAAACTTGTTCTGTTACTATTGTGGGGATGGGATAAGGGGGTGGAAAGAAGATGGACTTTTCACTGCTTAATTTATTTGAACATTAGTTTTTACTTTATAAAAAATTTTTAAATGCAACTGTAAAAGAAAGATACTATTTTAAAGTAAGTTAATATGGAAAAATATTTATGACTATTTTTAAAACAGGAAAACTGGAAAAACAGGAACAAATTATTGCTATCGATGAATATTGATTTTTTTAAGAAGTGAAAATATATTCCTAGAAAAATGTTGAAAGAATATTAAGAAAAAAAATACTAATGAACTTTGTTTTTAAGAGGCTGACTTCATCTCCCTCCTTGTTAGACTGCAGTTTCCCCAGAGGTGTCCCAGGATAGAAAAGGCCCTCTTCCTATTGCAAGCCTTGGCAATAAAATCCCAAATGACAGCCAGAAGCAAAGAGTGGGCCACATAAATAGAACAAATCTTAATAAGAATGGTGAAGTTACCATTCATTCATTCATTCATTCACTATTTGTTGAGTGTGTGCCAAACCCTGAACTGTGAAATAGTTTCAAGGGAAATTATTACCACTTCCCTAACTAATAAGAAGAAAATTCCGCATAGACAGTTTACAACTCCACCATCTTCCACAGGTGCTAATTTAACTCAGGGATGGTTTCTTTGTAGAAGTTTTGCAATTTTGAAGAAGATTGTTCATGACATAACATGGCAACTGGGAAAATTTGTAGTTTTCCTTTCATCTTAAAAAGGAAGATCTGAATTGCATGCACCCCAGGAGAAAATCTCTCTTTCTGGTTGTATGTGTGTTTTACAAAAGCCCACTGAATTCCTTAGGCTCTCCTGAAGGGTGAGGTGAAGACTTAAGAATATCTCAGTTAACAACAGCAAAAAAAGGCATCATAATAGAGGCTTTGGCCTTGACTTTGGAATTGAGAATCAAAAGACCTGAGTTCTAGCCCTGGCTCTGAAGGGAGACTGACAAAGGGGCCCAAGTTCCCTGGGCCTCAGACCCCTCAGATATAAAAGCAAAGGGCCTTTGTCAGCAGAACATTGGGAAACCTGATGTTCTGCTGGATTTTGCCTCTAACTTGCTGTGTGATCTCTTAATCTCCCTATGCCTCTGTTATCTCTTTGGGATTATTTATCCTTCCCAAAATGAGATGAAGTAAAGAAAAAGATACTTTACAAAATAAGATTTGCTACATAAAAACGAAATGGAAAGGAGAAGAAGCACAGAGCCAGAAAAGACAAGTCATCTCATTGGAAGCTATTTCGAATAAGTGTCCACTGGAGCATGGTCAGCCATCATTGAGGAGAAAGATCGTTCAGCTGACAGCTGGGCTATTGTCACCTCTAAATGCTCTGAGAACTTTGGTCAGAGAAATGATATACCTACCTCCCTTTATGCACAGAGTTGACAGAGCTCTATAAATTAATCATATAACTCTAATTCTATTTAAATGTCCCCCCACCCCCACCCTAGGGTATCTCTCTTAACTCTATTTGGGATTTCCCATCTGTAAATCTAGAACACTGAATACTTTGTTTGCTTCAAGGGGCTATTTTACTTGGCGAGTGACTCTGGGAATGCTTAATCCACAAATGGCAATCAGATCAACAGTCTTACCGCTCAGAAAGTATGCCTGCTGAGGCCCACGGGGAGGGTGGTGCAAAGAACTAGGGCTCTCTTAGTGTGCTCTCTCCCAGGAACCCTGCTCACTGCCTGTCCATTCCCCAGGGGCCTAGAATCCATATTACCCACCAGGCCAGGAATAATTGAACTATACGCCCCATCCTGCCCTCTATCGTGGTTGTTCTTCCCTCATTGCAGTCCTGCTAGGAAATTTACCAAAAATGGCACATTTGTGGTGGGTGATGAAAAGTGAAACACTAGAGGACAGTGTTAGGAAAGAGCATTTGTAGCCAAATTAGCTGTAAATCAACTGGTCAAATAGAGTAGAGGAAGTCATTTCCTTCTTCATCTCTGAGACCTTAGGGGAGAATAAAAAGCCTCAGCTATGATTTAAAGTTGTCCTTGGATTAAGGTTGCCAGAGTTGGGTGGGGTGGGGAATTGGGAAGGACACTCAGCTAGATTTGAATTTCAGATAAACAACCAACCGCTTTTAATATATGTCCCAAATATTACACAGGATATACTTGTACTAAAAAAAGTATTGGTGGTTTATCTGAAATTCAAATTTAACTGGGTGCCCTGTATTTGATCTGGCAACTCTAGCTTGGATATACCTGCATGTTCAATAAAGAGAATTGAAATGTTAAATTTCCAAACCAATTGTTGGAAGTTGTGTAACAAAGCCATCAATTAATTCAACTATTTGTTTCTTACCAAAGGCTTGGCCAATTGTGTAGCCACAAAGTGTGATGATTTGGAATTAGAAGAAAGGAGTATGCATTTCCCCATGCTCCTGAAACTCTATGCAGATTTCTCCCATTTTTTCAGACAACTCAGAAGAGAAGGATACATTCAAGGTCTCAAATATGAGATCAAAAGTGCAGAGGGAAAAAGGTTCAGAGATTCTTGAAAGAGAAAGAAACCTATGTTAAATGCTAACTGGTATTCATTACATAATATACTTTTAACCAGTTTCCCATTTAGAAAAGAAAATTGTCTCTCTCTGCCAGCGTTAATTTAATTTTATATAAACACACTCTTTGAGGCTGAAGCAAATCTGACTGGTTTTCAATGTGAAAATAAAATATAAAAACTGTTTCTAAATAGAACTTGTCTCTAATCCTAATGTAACAGAAATATATACATAAATCGGATTCATCAAATGAGTCATTGGCTTACAACTGTTAAAGAATGATGTTCACATCATTTGACATTTTCAGCAATTGAGAATTATTACATTTGGTAAATAGAAATACCACTACTGAAAACAGAATACTATAAATAGAATGATGTCATTCGTTTCCAATGACTATCGATGTACTAGGGTGATGCGAAAATAATAATAAAAGTGATATATTTCATGGCAAACTTTGGGCATAAAGTTAGGACTGTAATCTGCAAGTTATCTCGGGATAAATGCTACAGCCACAAGCACTGCCAGCGAGTGTTCCCGGGGCAAATGGGAAATGGTTTAAAAAGCATATAGGGAGGTAGCCCCCACGTATTAGCCCCCATGTATTACAAACTGGAGAGTTTGGCTTGGCTTATAGACATTTATGTGAGCTGGAATTTGGCCATTTCAAAGCATGTCTTCAAAGTAAAATAACTCATACTCTAATGTGTATCTTCAAACGTGGATTGCTCAGTTTATCTATATATACTTGTCAAGTGAACTAGGTAATTGTCAGATAACCATACTGTTTTGCATTTCATAAGCAAACTGATTGAATCAAAAGCCAACAGACAGTGGTTCAGGCTTCCATTCTGACATAAGGTTAGCTCTCCCAGCTATAGTTTCTTCATCTATTGAAAGAAAGAATAATTTTTGTCCTACATGCCTCACCGAATTTATATTTTTAAATTTTTATCAGAAAAATCATGATAAACTTATCAACGTGCACTCATTTTGGGTTTAATCAATGTGCTGTATGCTATTTTGCTGCTTTTTCTGAATTTTGAGTTTGCATCTATCACCACCATACCCATATTTATCCTTGTTGATCGATGCTTTCATGGTACGACATTATAGTTATCTCAAAGTTAACTCCTCCTCAATTATTAAATACTTAGGTTTCTAGATTTTTTCTACTACGAAAAGTGTTATCATATCCATTTTTATACAGATTGTTTTTTCCCTTTCGTTTTACTTTGTTGGGACATATTCAGCTTTTGTTATGTATTGTCAAATTGTACTTCAGGAGAAGTGCAGCCTGTGGACTCACCGGTGTACCTGGAGCATCTCCCACAATGTCTTTTGACATTTCGATTTATCCTAATCAGTAGAAAGGCAGTAGTAATTGTTTTAATTGAAGCTCTTTGTCAGGGTGGCTAAATATTTTTCAATATCTCATTTCATAATTGCATTTCAACATATATAAATATTTCTCTGTCTTCTCTTGGCTCAGGCTTTCCACATTATAGGTAGTAGACTTTCATATGCATGTATTTTTCCATTTGTTTTTATCTTTCTGTTGCCCTTCTTTTCATCTTAGTTTTGTCAATGTCCATCATATAAAATATTTTACTCTAATATAATTGAACTCATTCTCGTCACTAATAGATAGTCTATTTCATTTCATTAAGATAGTCTATTTGATTTCCTTCTAAGGTTTTATGAGAATGTTTAAGTATATAACTCATCTGGAATTTATTGTAGCCTGTGAGAATCAAGAGGTATACTGAGAAAAGTAAAACATTTAGAAATTTCTTAAAAAACTAATTTGAGTCCAGCAGCACTAGCTTGTGGCCTTAAAAATGTCACTTAACCTCTTAAAAATCAGTGTCCTTTACTAGACTGAAGGCAGAGAATTTGTCTTACTTCTCTTTATCTTCCCCACAATATCTAGCAAAATACCTTACATTTAGGATAAATGTTATAAGGTCTGTATTTAAGTTATATTTTTTTGCATATTGCTATAAAATTGTTCTGACAGCATTTATTGAATCATGATTCATTTCCAATTATTTATTTGGTTAATTATGATTGGCCATATATCAATGACACTCAAATTTGTTCCAATGGCAAAGCTCATGGAAGTTGTAGCACTCTTTATAAAACATCATGAAATATGGAGATATTAAAGTTAAAATAATGAAAATTAAAATTTGGTGCTAAATCAGACACCAGCTTACATCAGATTCTAGTATAGTACATACACTTATAGTCAGACACCAAGAGTTTTTCTTTACTTTATAAGAGAAATTTTAAAATTGAGAAAACTCTATCTAATAGTTTTAAAATTGAGAAAACTCTATCTAATAGTTTAACTCCTTCAAAGAATCAGGAAAAGAACAATCACCCAAGGAACAGCAAGTTGTTCAGAAGTTGAAAACCACATCTTATATTAAGCATTCCCAGTTAATAATATAAATAAAAGCCTCTGATCAAGTGTAAACACTATATGAGTATGAAGTCCAGCTAAACTAGGCTGAACTCCAGCTGAACCCCAACACTGTTTAAGATCAGTCTTTTGAGTTGCCAAGGCTGGAATTCCTATAATATTAGAAAATCTAAAGGAGAGTAGGGGTCAGCTCTCCAGTGCATGTTCACACCAGCAGCCTTAACTCTAGACGCTTCTGTTTATTAATCTGTAAATCAGAGCAGATAATACAAAAAGACCTCACAATCTCATGTTCTACCATATTACAGATATGGATTTTGCAAAGCAAACAGGAGGTAGGTATGTTGGAACCGTCAGGAAAAAAACATTTCAATTCTGGATTCCTTGTATTCTGAGGATGATGCCACCGCAAGAGGATGGAGTCCTGTCCTCTGCACAGAGTTCCTGAAGATGTGAACAGGGATGTCTGTTAAGGCCATTGGAACCCTCTGCAAGCAACATCATTTTGCTATGCGAATTCATATTTTTTCATGGAGCTTACTTTTACTTAGACCTTTGACTTTTAAAAAGAGTATTTCTTGTTAAGAAAGACAATGTGTTATAGTTTTTAAAAAACTGCTAGAACAGGAGATAAAAGATCTAGGATTGGGTCCCCACTCTGCCACTTGATCTGGGATGAGTCATTCAACATTTGTAGACCTTAGTTCCCTTTTTTGAAAAAAAATGGGTATTTAGAAGAGATGTTTCCTAAAATCCTGTGTGGTTCTAATAGTCTTGTTCAAACATAGATATGTTCCAATTCAAAAAAAAATAAAAATGCAAAACTTTATACTTAGGAAACTGATAACTCATTATTCATAATGGTCCTTGCTGAGTCATTCTTCACTTAAAAACTCCCCCCAGACTTTCCTTAAATAGTAGGAATCTCTAGTGAAGTTAAACTGTGATTCCAAGTACAAATCAACTCTTTATTATGAAGACTTAGTTTATGACATGTAAACTTGGTTCAGGAAAATGGTATCGCTTCTCTAGACTATGAGCAATATTTATGAGCAATATTCTACAGCAGCTGTGTGTGTGTGTGTGTGTGTGTGTGTGTGTGTGTGTGTGTGTTGTGAGAAGTTAGAACTGTGAATTCTGATTCAGATATAGTGCCAAAGAATAGCCAATTCCACAAAAATCACCTGCTTGGAATGGAAATAAATCATAACTTCATTGGACACATGGTTTCTTAATCTCTGGTGTACTCTTGGTCCAGGGTTCTGAAATCAGGACTAACACGGAGGAGCTGCTCCATGAAATCGTGCAATCATCCTTTCCTCTACTCCTTTGCACTGCCTCCAGAGACTGCATGGATCAATGGCATTGTTCAAAGCATTTCAGTAAATACTAGCTCAAGCCATTTTCCCTCCAAAATGTATCCCACCAAAAGGCTTGCTTCCCATCTACTCAAGAGTGTGTGTTCCTGCCGTCTTTGAACTCTCACTGTAGGATGTGGTACAAACCATCCCAGATCCCCTTCATTGTCCTGAGTTATCTCACTAAGAGGGCACTTTCTACTCCACAAAGGCTGACCACCAACCTCTACTTCACCAGCATGGACACTTTTGACTACTGATTCAGATAAGAGAGATGAAGGCAAAATTGCTGACGGTGGCCCTTGTTTATTTACACTTAGCAATCTTTGCGTTTGTTTTTTTAGGATGATATTTCTCTTAATGATAGCAAAGCTGTAACATGCCCATTTAAATGAGACACAGTTTTACTAAGTGCATGTATGTAAAGATCAGTTTTTCACTTAATTTTCCCCAAAACTTGGATGGTTTACAGTAAAGTTTTGCTATCTTGTTGCAGGTTCAGAAAATGATCTTGCACAGAAGCAGCGAACACCTCGCCGAAGATGTCAGCAGCCCAAAACGTTGAGTAGCCCTGAGGACACCATGTACTATAACCAGTTAAATGTGAGTTCAAAGTGGCCATAAAGCTGTTTCACTGGCTTTGTTTCCAGTTAATAATTCTGTTATTAATACCTGTTCCAGCCCCTACGGCCCCACCCCCACTCTCTTATGCTCTCCTCTTGAACATGTGCTTAGGCTCTTTATCTGTTGCTTTCATGTCAGGATGTCTGCCTTCACGGTGAATAATTGATGTGGTTTATCAAAGACGAGCAAGATGCATGCTTCATCAGGCTCACTTGAGCCCTTTGATCAAAAAAATTATGCTGTGACTTCTGATATTATCAGCATCTGCTTGCATTCAACACAAAATCACTTTGAATTAAAAATTAACGACTTGCTGCTTTGCTTTGACTGTGTGTTCTTGGCCCTCTCCACAGGGAACTCTAGAATATCAAGGGAGCAAGAGGAAGCCAAGAAAACTTGGGTAAATATCTGTCTTCTTAGTTCTAAGCAACTGTAAACAGAAGGGGTCCTTTGTGATATTACAGAAAATGCAAAACTTTCCAGAGAGGCTTCTAAAAACTATGTGGCGGGGATAAGTGCCACTATTATTGACATTGGGAACCACTTTTCACAGTAGCAAGTATACGAAACTTGAATCTATGCTGTCTGAAAAGGCTGGAATTGCCATCTAAGGCAAATGTTATTCCTCATCATTTTCTCAGGGAATTGTACTGCCTCATAATTGGAGACATGTAGAGGGTTGTATAAAACTCTCCCGCAAAGAAGAGCGCTCCACACAGCGCAAACAGTCTGCTTCCCCCACATTACCCTACCCCTGGGCCTTAAAGGTACACAAAGAAAATTTTCCCTCAACAGTTAGACAGGCGACTCTAAGGAGCTTGGGCTCATTTGATTGTTAGCCTCTCAACTGAGAACAGCAATGAAGTAGGTAATTGGTACTAGTTTGAGAACTGGAGGCAGTCAGAAGGGGAACTTTCTCATCTTGAGGGGACCAGACGGAGACAGACAAGGTAATTCACAGAAATCAAGTTGCAATATGATCACAACTTCCAGACACCACTAAATCAGGCCCGTTCTCAGTGGGTGACCCACAGTTGAAAGGCTTTGTGCATCGGACTCCAGATGCCCTGTGCTTGGGGACCCTGAGCTACACTAAGCTGTCCTTCCCCCCAGTGTTGAGACCTCACTCTGTTCCAAGTACTGACACAAACTAGCCCCCGTGGTGACTGTGGCATTTATTTTCTTTTTCTGCTGAAACTCTTTTCCTTGTTGCAGCCAAGTCAAAATGCTTGATGGGGAAGATGAATATTACAAATCTCTGTCACCTGTGGACTCCATCCCCGAGGAAGATAACTCAGGCCACACTTTCTTTTTTCCCTCATCCTCAAAAGGAGCATCTTTTGCTCAGCACTGAGCTGTACTTCTTGTCCCCCAAGTCTGTCGAGGGTAAGAACAATCATGGTAATTGACTGATTGTCATGTACTAAGAAAGCACTGTAATGGAATCAACTTCTTTGGACACGTACTGGAGCCTTACTGAACAATTTTTAGATTCTTAACCATTTTCTCTGACCTCTGTCACCCTCCCCACATCTGCTGTGCAGCATGAGCTGGATAATCCCTTCTTTTCTCTTGCCATGAGTCTCTTGGGGACACTGAGCACATGTAATGAGAGTAATAAGTATCATTCATGCCCCCACCTAAGAAGGTGACAATCTCACCGTAGCCGGTTGTGAACACTGATATTTCTTTATTTTTCCCACCACGTCAATCCATGCAGAATCTGCCCCTGTGAAAATCCGGGAGATCTTTTTCTCCTTGCCTCTCCGCGAGGTCTCCTTCCCCTCTGCTTGATTTTCTACCCTGCCTTCCTCTCCCCAGGGTCAGGACTCCATGGCCGAATGCTCCCACCCTAGAAGAGTACACTCGAGGTCTCCTAGGCCAGGATAAATTTCTGTTTTTAGAGGGAGAGGCCTAGATTTTTTCAGATTTTTTCTATAAGGCAAATGAACCCCCCTCTTACTAATTATTATGCCTCTTTATTTTGCCTCTTTATTCCACCTTGCCAAGACACCCCTATCACCTTAGCAGTGAAAGAAAGGAGTGAAATGGGAAGAAAATTTGGCCCTGTTAAAGTCCATGTCACATTGTTTTATTGTTTTGCGACTTTCCACTTTCTGGTTAGCTGTTTCCACTAGGCTGTGAGGGGCTGCAGGGGAAGCATCTCGTCTGATCCCTCTCTGTGTGCACAGAGCTTGGCACTCAGCCTGGCACAGAGCGGACATCCGGTAAATGCCCACCCTTGAATGAGTGGAAAGACTTAGCTACACACACAAATCTGATAGGAAAGTTACTTTGAATTATATGTTTATACATGACTAATCACTTACACCATAAGCTCTGATTTTTCATTCAAGGTTAGGCTAGTTCTATTGTAATGATGCTATACTATATATTATAATTCTCAGTACAATTCAATACAACAAAGATTTTTGGAGCAACTATTCCATGCAAAACAACATATGAGATTGCTGTGTGATATAAAAAACCAACAAGACCCTTTCTCTAGAACAGATGTTCTCAACATTTTACTTACTTTAAAATATTTGGCAGCTAGAACACATGGGAGTACCCAGATTTGGAGTAAAATAAACTTGAAGAAATAGGAAAAAAAGCTGTTATCAGAATTTTAAAGGAGAGCGTTCTAATAAACATTTTACAAACATAAATAATGAAATGGGGCATTTAAAGATCTCAGAAATTGTAATTTTATAAGAAAAAGAAATAGAGCCAATTATTTAATTCTTATACTTTACTTTTTTAAAAACAAGTCTTGATTTTTTTCAATATCTTTGCCCCAAAGGTATGTTTATAAGGTATGCAAGTAGAGCAGAAGAAACACAAATTAACTTTATTGTTTAAAAATAATATCTAGAACATATTGATTTAAAACATTATTACTATAAGTGTTTTTGGAAATTTCACTTTTATCATTGATTTGTCTACTTTTGATTTGATAATATTAAGCTGCTTTAAAATCTGTTAAATGGAAATGTTCATGACTTTCTACTCATCTGTGTTCAACATAATTGTATACTTGTCTTGTTTTTAATTAAAATATATCTATAAATAAAGTTTAAAAGAAAATACGAGTAATTATAAAATCATAATTCAGAAGCTCTGTAATAATTAGTCATTACCACAGCTATAACTCTTAACAGTACTTTAGAAATGGTGTTGATATCTGCTACAGCATAGATAAGAAACTGTAGATACTATTCTTGGGCTAGGCATAGTGCCACAAACTCAAAAAAGCAATTCTTAAATCAAGTAGGTGAGAATAATGTAACCTAGAATCTCATAAATGTCTTATTAGACATATCAAAGTAATATGTGTGTGGCAGAAACAAAACAAAAATCAAATAGTCCAGAGAGTTTATAGCAATCTTCCTCTTTATGTCCCTACCCCTAGAAGCAACTATTTTTTTTATTGTTTCTAATCTAATTCTTTTAATCATTTCCATCATGCCTCTGAATAATTTGCTTCTCTGTTTTTGATTTATCATTTCAAACAATATCTATTCTCTCTCTCTATGAAAGATATGTGTTTATCTCAATTCTTCCTCCCCTCTCTCTTGCTTCTTCCAGTGTTCATAATTTTATGTTTAAATTTTTGTTGGTTACCTTTTAAACTTTAAATTATATAATTAAACACCTATTTTTTTGTGCTAGTGACTTTAGATAGTATCTCTATGAGGATGGCTGACATGAAGAAAATTATCAGGCTGAAAAGTAATGTCAAGACAAATAGAGTAACAGACCCTAAACAAAACAGAAATAATTCTGACAATAGTACACTTCTTTTACAAACCTCACTGTAAACCCTTGGTTCATGTTCTGAGCTGCTGGGTTTTCGTTTTTTATTTTGTTTTTGTTTTTTGTTTTTCCCATTTGATTCATCTGTAGATGTGCCTTCATCCACTTTTTTTTAAACTTTCTTTATTTTTAAATATAATACATACATAGAAAAAGGCACAGATTAGAAGACTCAGCTCAATAAGTTATCAGAAAGTGAGTGTCTAGGTAACCACTCCTACAGTCAAGAATAGGACATTGTCAGCACCCTAGAAGCCTCTCTCATGTCCCTCCTTGATCACCACCACCCCCACCTCCCTCCCCAAAGATACGCACTCTCATGACTTCTGTGATTTTCTTTATAGTTTTACCATTTACATACATCCCTATAGTTAAATTTTGGGCACTTAGAGGTAAGTTTCGGGAACTTTATATAAATGCAACCACATAGTATGTAGTTTTTTGGATCTTATTTCTTCTATTCAATGTTATATTTGTGAGTTTATTTCTATGTTGTGAAATGTAAATATAGTATATTCATTTTTGTGATTCCAGTATATGAATATGCCATAATTGGTTAACCCATTCTATTTTTGATAGACAAATATGAATTGTTTCCAATTTGGGGCTATTTTGGAAATTGCTACTAATATTGTCTCTTAGTGTATATTTTCATGCATTTCTGTTGGCTGTATACCTAGGATTAGAGTTGCAGGGTCCTAAGGTACACTTCACTTCAGTAGGTAACGCCAAACTATTTTCCTGAGTAATTGTACCAATTTACAGTCACACCAGCGGTATAAGAAAGCTCTCACTTTTGTACATTCTCAC
The DNA here is from genome assembly GCF_000151845.1 of Pteropus vampyrus. Lineage (NCBI taxonomy): Eukaryota > Metazoa > Chordata > Mammalia > Chiroptera > Pteropodidae > Pteropus > Pteropus vampyrus. The sequence goes on along the minus strand of NW_011888783.1, from coordinate 18,630,297 downwards.
CAGCTGCTGCTGTTATGAGTCTTATTCCGTGGTCAATTGGATGGGATATGTGATTATAGCATACATATCACCGATTAACAATGATATTGAGCACATTTTTATGTGTTTAGTGGCCATTTTAGATATTTTTGTTACATGCTCATTTTTAATTAGTTAACTTTTTTCCTTTTAATTTGAAGAAATATATTATATATTTATTGTTAGCTATACACTGTTGCAAATATTTTTTCCACTAAGTGGTTTACCCTTTCATTCTCTTAAACTGAACTTTTCAAAAAAAAAATATTTGTAATTTTAACATAGTACTATTTATCAGTCTTTTCCTTTTTGATTAGTGCTTTTTTATGGCCTGTTAAAAAGTCTTGTACTCTAAGGTCATAAAGATATTTGCCTTTAGTATTTTCTGGAAGCATTATCGCTTTGCTATTCACATTTAGATCTTTAACCAACCCAGAACTGATTTTGAAAATGGGTACAATAAGGGTCAATTTATATGTTTTCTGTAATAGATATTTAACTGTCTCGGCCCTGATTAATGAAAAGACCATTCTTTTTCTACTGCTCTAAAATACTACCATTTCCATTAATAAAGTGTTCATGGGCCTGTTTCCAGATTCTCTATTCTGTTTCATTGATCTTTTTGTTATCCTTGTTTAATACTGAACCTTTATAATAGGCCTTGGTGTTTAGCAGAGCTAGTCTTCTAACATTGTTTTTCTTCTCTAAGAGACTCTGATTAGTCTGGACCCTTTGCATAATTTAGAATCAAATAGTCAACTTCTGGGGAAAAAAAACTGTTGGGATTTCTTTGGAAGTATCTTGAGTCTATAAGTCAATTTGGAAGGAATTGTCATGTTTATAATATTTAATTCTTTAGTCTATGAACATAGTAAGTCCTATTTAGTTATTCCTTCTCTTCTTTCAATAATGATTTATAATTTTATGTAAGAAATCTTACACATATTTTTGTAATCAGTCTGCTAAGCTGACCTGGCTAAGTATTCCACTACAAGTTTAATTAGGAGGATTAGAAGTAAGACTCTTGCCTTTTTCCCAATCTCAAAAGGAAAACTTTTAATATTTTAGCATTGATTATATTTGCTGTTTCCTTTCTATTCCTGAGAGTTTTTCCCCTTATAAATGAATGTTTGATTTTATCAAATACTTGGTTTTTAATTTAAGTAACCTATGATTTTTATCTTTTATTTTATTAATGTAGTGAGTTACACTGGTTTTCTAATGTGAAACCAACCTTGCATTCTTGCAATACATACAACTCTATCATATTGTATTATTATTTTACATATTGCTGCATTTGATTTAATTTAAATATATATATATACATATACGCACATACTCATGATGAAATTATGAGAAATAAAAGTTATGTAAATTTTTATTTCTCATAATACCCAATTTGTCTTTCTCTGGAAGAGTTTGTGTAACAGTGACATTAATTCTCTTTAAATTTTTTTAATTCACTAGGGGAACTATTTATGCCTACATTTTTTATAAGAGAAAATTTTAATTATGGGTTAAATTTCTTTAATAACTTCTAGATTATCTATATCTTCCCGAGTCAGTTTTGGTAGGTTTTATTTTTCTAGAAATTTTTCCATTTCTTCTACATTTTTAAGTTTGCTGAGAATTAATCAGAATACCTCTTAAGATATTTTTAACATTGTAGAATCAATCTA
>NW_011888783.1:18610617-18628125 GCF_000151845.1 Pteropus vampyrus | reverse complement strand
TATCTATCTATCTTATATATTCCTCCTTGATTATATTGCACTTTTATAGTGTATTTTAATTTCATATATATTTTATATCCCACAAGACATTTATTATTATTTTTATTGCTCTTCATGTCTTCCCACATCTCTGACTTTCCATTCTGAGATCTGTTTTCTTCTGCCTAAAGAGCACTTATTAGTGTTTCCTTTAGTGTGCGTCTGCTGCTATAACTTTTTGTTTAACTGAAAGTCTTTATTTTGCATTAATTCTTGAAGGATATTTTTGATGAGTGGAGAATTCTATATTGCCAGTTATTTTCTCTTAGAATTTTAAATATAGCACTTTATTATCCTCTGGTTCTCACTATATCTATTGAAAGGTCAGCTAAGTCAAATTACTGGACTTTTGAAGGTAACCTCTGTTTTTTCCTATGTTTTTAAAGTTTACTCTTTCTTTGGTTTCTAGTAGTTTTACTATGATGTGGTCCTCATTCATATTTTCTTATTCTCTTGGTTATTATTAATTGCATGTTGAAAATTATATTTGTAAAATTGTTTGTAAAGATAATTTGAGGCCCAGGCAATATTCCCTTCCTCCATAAAACGGTAATATGTCCTCAGGCATTGATAAATCAGGACTACTTTAATCCAACTTCAGAGCCTGGGATGGTTTGAAACTGACCTGCAATTCCTGTGAGAGCACTACATCTAGTTCACTATCTCCTAGAGTGGAGTGTTTTGCAATCCCAAGTCAGAGTGTGTGTGTGTGTGTGTGTGTGTGCATCTATGTATGTGTGCACATGCACGTGTGTATGTGTGTCGAAGGGTTAGGAGTTTAACACTCCAAATTTTGTCCCATTGCCTCCATACTACTCAGCCTCTTCTTAGTTGTCTCTTCTTAGCATCTTATCTTCTTTTTAGTTATCTCTTTTGGAATTGGCAAATATCTCCCAGAAGAAAAATTGCCCCAAATGCTGAGCTATCCTCTCAGAATTTCTGTCTTCTCCTAGACCTTGGTTCAGTATTGCTTCACTCTCTTGCCATCTTTCCAATGCCTTCTATCAAGTGCATTTTAAATTTTGTCCTAATTTACTATATGACCTAATGAAAGGAAGTTTGAAATTACGTAGTCCTTTGTTACTGAAAGTAGATGCCTTCTTCCATCCATTTTTCATCTTCCAGAAATATGTTGAAATCTCTTCCCTTGATGATCCCCTCTTTGATTCTCATTATTATTTTGAGTTTATTCTTTTTATTTTTTCTTTACTGCCATTTAAGTAAGATCTCAGGAAATAAAAGATACAAACGTATGCATGCTATAACTGCCATATCGTAACTGGTCCTGCTTAAAATTATTTTTTCATAAATAATTTACAAATACTACCATTTGAACTACAATTTTTATAATAGCTTTACTGAGATATAATTCACACACCATATAATTCACCATTCTGAAGTATGTAATTCAATATATTTGAACCGTTATTGAAAATAAATTATTTGTTCCACATCTAATGACTAATCTCCAGGTATTACTGTTTTAAGACACTGTTGTTGAGCTGATCTAGGAGCTTACAATACAGAAGGGGAGATATGATACATGCTAGGATATTTACTAGGACATGGTAGAGTAAATAAGATCAGAGGAGAGAGCATGAAGGAATGTTTCATGAAGAAATTAGTATTTAATCTAAATCTTGAATAGTGGGTAAAGCAAAAGCAGGACAAACTGGCATCCTATAAAGTGAGACACAAAGGCTACTATGAGCCTTTTATTTGTATTAGAAAAAAATGCTCTTCCCCTCCCCGTTCCAAGCACCCTTGCACAATTGGGACAACAAAAAGTGTCCTGGAAGAGTCCAATCAGACAGAAGCAGCAGGAAAATTCAGGTCCCATTTTGGTTTGACTGGTGCAAAAAACATAAACAAAAGGTAAAACTGGAGAAGTTGATTGTGGAAGACTTGGAATGCTGTGCTAGGAGTTTGTTCTCTACTGGGCAACAAGGAACCACTGGGGATTTTGTTCAAAGGAACACCATGAATGGAGGTGGGATTTTTGGAAAGAGCTTATTGTTGGTAGTGTGAAGGGTAAAAGTGAGAGGCAAGGAGATCAGTTAGAAGACTTATATGGTAGTTCAGCAAAAGAAATGAAGAACTAAGCTAGAATAATGGAAGGAAAATAGAAAGGGACATGAAACCAATATATCCTGCAAAATATCATTTACATATTGGATGGTAGGGACTGCAAAAGGAAGGGGTGGGGAAGGGTAAATTAAAGATGAGCCTATGCAGAAGAAATGGGTTAAGACCTGGAACTTATTTGTGCTTTATTAACTCAATCAGCAGACATTGAAAGGTAGTTTGGTCAGAGCTGTGTTTGTTGATTTTTCACACTACTAATGTTGATTTGTGGGATTTCATAAGGTATTTATTCCAGTTTCCTGGTGACAGTTAACAACATAACCTTCAAGAGAAAGAGACTATCATATCATATATACCATTTTATATGTATTTCACTGTTCAGAGATTATTCTTAAAATAAATGTTTAAAGATTCCTTTTTTTTAACTTAGATATGATACCTCTTTTCTATGTAGCTATTATTGAATTATATTAGTCTTCATCCTAAGTCAAATTTGTGTGAAGTACAAATTTTAAAGGGATATTGGAAATTTTCTCCTAAATATGTTCTTACTTGCATCCATGACTCACTCACAATACTGTATCCAATCACACTCAGTGATCTGAATCATTTGATCGATTGAGGACCTCTCAATGAAGCCACAGACTGGTTATTGATCAGGTTAATTTGTTGAATGACTGACATGATCATCAGTTCAGACTGTGTCTATGTGTAAGCACCAGTTTGTCTGTTTTTACTAAATTTCCCAGCCAAATTAGGTTTTCAATATACTCTATTTATGTTAAAGGTAGAGAAGGACTTTGCATTTACACATAACATACATAAACCAGTGAAAATCTATAAGTAAAATGAAGGATTGGGGAGAGCCTATGCTTATTTTTTTTAGTTGGGTAATTCTTCCCATTTATGTAAACCTCTGGTATTTACCATTCTCCAAACCAGCCCCTTGATCAATGACAGCAAAGAATGCTAGTCTTTTGAGTCACTCAGAATGTTTTCTTCATTCACACACTCTTGTGGTTTTACTGGGCCATGAATCCTTCACAACAAAAGGAGGGGAGCAAAAACAAGAGAAGTCTTACTGCAACTCATCCTACAACATTAAAACCACAGAAAATATCTCTATCAATTAGCATTCCTTTGACAAAATTGGATGATTAGATGTCACTGGCTAGTCTTAGGGACATAAAAATGACATATCAGTGCCTTCTACACATAACGGTTCTATTTTGGAACAGTAAGAAGACTTAGAAAATACTCAGGCCAATCTACTCTTTTTATAGATAATAGAGCAGAGGTCCAGTGACTTGTTCAGGGGTCACCCAGTGAGTCAGTAACAAAGACAAAAATCTAGGTCAGTTTATTCTACATTCTGGGCTCTCTGTACCAAACTATCAGGTTTCTCAGTGATGTCATACTGTCTAAAACCAGCCTCATTTGTACATAGAACAGGCAACTTACTTAGAAAAGAGATGTTTTCCTTCTTGAAAATATTTCTCTAAATAATTCTCCCAATATTTAAGATGTTGATACTAGGCCTAGTGCAGATACTTACAAATATAATCTGAGGATATCTGAAGCCATTATTTAGATTAAAATATTTAATGCATTTATTTAATGCAATTTACTAGCATTCTCCTACATAATCATCACACCAGCTATGTTAAGTAGATAAAAGAATAAATGAGAAGCTCAGAAAGGTTACATTACCTGACCATGGTCAGAGAGCAATATGCAAAGCCAGATATGTCAGAGTCCTAAACCATACTCTTTCCAGGAGCCAAGCAGCCTGTCATTACACTGATAGTGAAATGACAGTCTGCCTGGGGCCAGAGTAACCGAAATGCAGTTTAATATAAAATATGCTGATGCTTTTATACAATTTTTATCTGAGAATAATGTAACTAACATATATTGAATATTTATTAAATACCCAGTCCTGGGCTTTATCCCTAATGTTCTATTTAATCTTCACAATAACCATTAGATAAATGTTATCATCATTAGAAGCATTTTTACAAGAAACTGAGGTGTGTAAATGGTCAATGACATGCCCCAGGCCGAGCTATTCGATGGAGCAGGAATGTGAGCCTTGATGGTTTCAAACCAGATGGTTCTTTGATAAACTACTCTACACTGCCATATCACAGCTGCAACCTCAATAAGAGGCCTGCAGAGGGGGCCTGGTGGTGACCAGATTACCAAAGGCTCAAAGGATGAAGAGATGGGAAGAAACTTGAAGCTTTCTGACAGCTATTGGTTTATGAAATATAAAATTATTGGAGGTCTTTTTTGACATTCAATGTTATTTTATATTAGTTTCAGGTGTACAGTATAATTGTTAAACATTTATATAATTTATGGAATGATATCCTTGATAACTCTAGTACCCACCTGACACCGCCTGTAGTTATTACAATATTATTGACTATATTCCCTATGCTGTAGTTTACAACCTCTTGACTATTTTGTAACTACCAATTGTACTTAATCTCTTCACATTTTTCACCCAGTCCCCCACCTCGCCCCTCATCTGGCAACCATCAATTTGTTCTTTATATCTATGAATCTGTTTCTGTTTTCTTTGTTCGTCTGTATTGTTCTTTAGATTCCATATACAAGTGAAATCATATGGTACTTGTCTTTCTCTGTCTAACTTATTTCATTTAACATAATACCCTCCAGGTCTATCCATGTTATCACAAATGGTAAGATTTCATTTTTTATGGCCAAGTAATATTCCACTGTATATATGTACCACATCTTTATCCAATAGTCTATGGGCACTTAGATTGCTTCTATACCTTGGCTATTGTAAATAAGGCTACAATGAACATAGGGATGCATTTATTTTTTCAAATTAGTGTTTTGATTTCTTCAGATAAATACCTAGAAGTGGAATTGCTGGGTCATATGGTAGTTCTATTTTTAATTTTTTGAGGAAGCTCCATACTATTTTGCACAGTGGCTACACCAATTTGCAATCCCACCAACAGTGCACAAGGGTTCCCTTTTTGTTCACATCCTCACCAACACTTGTTTGTTGGCTTATTGGTGATGACTTATTGATGAAACCCATTCTGACAGGTGTGAGATGATATCTCATTGTGGTTTTAATTTGCATTTTTCTGATGATTAGTGATGTTGAGCATTTTTTCATACATCTGTTGGCCACCTGTATATCTTCTTTGAGAAATTTCTATTCAGGTCCTCTGACCATTTTTAATTGGATTGTTTTTTAGATGTTAAGTTGTATGAGTTCTTTATATATTTTGGATATTAATCCCAATCAGATGTATCAGTCTTCTCCCAATCTGTGGTTTGTCTCTTTATTTTGTTGATGGTTTTCTTTGCTGTGCAAAGACTTTTTACTTTGATGTAGTCTCATTTGTTTATTTTTTTCTTTTCTTTCCTTTGCGACAAAAGTGTTACTAAGGGTAATTTTAGAGAGTTTGCTGTCTATGTTTTCTTCTAGGAGTTTTATGGTTTGGATTTTTTACATTTAAGTCTTTAATCCATTTCGAGTTCATTCTTGTGTATAGTATAGAAAGGCAGTCTAGTTTCATTTTCTTTTTTTGCATGTGTCCATCCAGTTTTCCCAACATCATTTATTGAAGAGACTGTCTTTACCCTATTGTGTATTCTTGCCTTTTTTTTGTCATAGATTAATTGACCATATAGTCGTGGGTTTATTTCTGGGTTCTCTCTTCTGTTCTATTGATCTATGTGTCTGTTTTTATGCCAGTACCAAGCTGTTTTGATTGCTATATAGTTTAATCAGGTAGTGCGATACTTCCAACTTTGTTCTTCTTTCTCAGGATTGCTGTGGCTATTTGGGGTCTCTTGTGATTCTATATAAATTTTAGGATTATTTGTTCTAGTTCTATGAAAACTGCCACTAGTGTTTTAATAGAGATTGTTAAAATTATTGGAGGTCTCGAGGCAGAGTACGATAGTCTTGACAGGCATTTGCAGAGAAATTTCTGATTTCTTGGTGAAAATTAACAAAGCAATGGGAAAAATGGTAGTGAACCTTCTGTTTGGAGATCATCTTGAGCCATCTTTTATCTCAAAGAAGAATGCATAAAATTATTGTCACAATCTATACTTTTGTTATGATTAGTTTCTCAAATGAGTTAACTTCTTAGAATTGGTCCTGAAATAACAAACCAGGAAAAACAACTTTGTTGGGGATTGATGGACAGTAAAAATTTGAGGCATATTGTGCAAAGGCAATCATAGGCACAAAGCACAGAAAGCCTACGGACATAGGAAAGCTGAAAGCATAAAGGGAAACAGGAAAACTGAAAAAAAAAAACAAAACTTCTCTGACTATCATTCTAGCTGTAGCTCTGACTGTTAGAACCTTAATTTAAAAAATCCAGTCAAATATCTAATTGTTGTAGGAATATAACTCTAAACCCATAGTGTCTTTATTTTCGAGTCTTTTATTAGAAATAGCATGTTATTACTACGTCACAATGCTTTTGGTTAACCGTCATTTCTACTTTCATTCACAGAACTCTCAGTCTGAAAAACATCAGCAATAAAACTCATCAGCCTTTTGCCTCAGCTACCTAGTATTTAATATTCAGGTGATAAAATAAATAATATCGACTTTCTTAACTACTGATGGGAAATTTTCCTAATCGTGGCCATGTAGGGAAATGGCAGTTCTCAAGACTAACAGTTGACAAACTACAGCCTATGGGCCACATCTGGCCCACAGCCTGTTTTTATAGATAAAGTTTTATAGATATACAGCCACACCCATTCACACTACAACAGCAGTTTTGGTAGTTATGACAAAAACCTGACAGCCCACAAAGTTGAAAATATTTACTGTCTAGCCCTTTACCAGAAAAGTTTGCCAACCCCTGCTCTAGACTGTTACTCAGAGAAATGGAGGAAAAAACTTATAACCACTTTTCAGTCGTTTGGGAGGTACCAGATTGGTTTGGCCTTGTGAAAAATCCTTGAACAAGAAGCCTAGTAATATAGTTCTGTTGCCTTTTTTTTTTAAGTTGCATTATTAATACTATAACATATAAATGGGACTATGTAATATGAGCCAGTGAGGTAATCCTAGCTAATGAATCATATATTGATCAATAACTGTGCGAAAAAAGTGGGTAGTACAGAATGGTTAACAGCTTGCCAAGCACCCTTTGAAAAGAAGGGCAGAAAATATGATTGGAGCAGTAAGAGAGGAAAGGAACTTTCAAAACTGTAGTTTCCTCATCTGTCAAGTGAGAGTATTGGGCTTCTCTATGCCTGGGTTTCCAAGGGCCTTCAATTATTAGCTTCCTTGGCTTTTCCTGAACCACCAAGAAATCTCAAGACTTAATGTCCTGAGATCCAGCATCCTGCATTTACTCCCAGATTGAGATGTGTTCTTGAATGGTATCATCAACTATCATCAATCCACTGAAGCATCTCTTCAGTGTTCTAGGTCTCTCTGGTTACCTATTACTAGTTTAACATCCTTAATTTCTATATGTATAATATATCTGGATGACTTAACAACTTTTAATTATTGGCGTATTCACATCTTTCCCCAATACTTATAGATACAAGCTAAATATAACAAGAAACTATTCTCATTTGAACACTGCAAGATTCCAAAGTTCTATAAGGCCTCAGCAGTATATTTCTGGCAATGTTCTTAACAACTGACTGCAGATTAACCAATGCATTTTGGGTCAAGTTAGTTTTTCTTATATGTAGTGGTAATCATCTCAGTAGAAGCAAAATCAGTTAGTGGAGAAGTATTTGAGAGATTTGATTGGAATTCTGTGAAAACACTTGGTTCAGTTTCCATCTTCACTGGGGTTCACTTCTTTCCCCCTGAAGATAGGAAGGAAGGAAGTAGGTGTCACTGACATTAAGGATTAGTTTTGATTTTGTTCTTCTTCCTTCCTGACCCTTGCCCCACCCCCATCTGAAACTGGAGCCATCGTGATGCTACACCAAGCTAGAGGTATAAAAGGTGGGGTCAGGTCATGATTTGTCATAGAAACACTTCTTTCTGAACAGCATATTGTAAGCTCCAGTTACTCAAGTTATGTCATGGCAAGTTATATGTATAATTCATTTCTTTGGGGAAAACTAGTCCTACGATAACAGTACATTTTATGTACAATCTGTCAGCAGACACTAGTTTGGTAAAGAGTAAATATAGAACCAGATTTATAGAAACAGATTTAGCATATCTTAATAATTGATTATTCTCTTGGTGATTTATTATTGTGAAGGCATACAGACTGATACTGGGTGCTGAGGACTTCAAAAACATCAGACCGAAAAGTGAAAAAATTCAATTCATCATCTGGACATTGTAGTCTCTAGTACACCAGTCATCATCTGGTTTTTTCCAAATAGCATCAGCATGTTCCCAAGTCTTAGGAGGACAAAGCACCCAGACTTAAAGCTCCACTTGTCAGTCTTGTTTTTGGAGTATGTAGACATAGCCCAACTCATAGAAAGAAAAGAGGAGAACCTTTAACCAATGAGGTAAGTCCTTGTTAAATTAAATTTCTCTAACTTAGACAGAATATACAGGACTTTTAGTGGCTCAAATAAAATTCTCTCTGAATTGTCAGGATCTTATTAATGAATAAGTCTGATTACTTTAGTAGCTTTTCAAAATTAAGGGTTCCAGAGAATAAGACCTGTCCTCAAAGCCTGAATGTAGCAATTCACTCTGATAAAGTAGTGTGTTTAGTAGTTTGTAATGTAATCCTGCTATGAATTACATTGTTTGTATTAGTGACTTAATTATCCTTATTAGAGTCCCTTTTATATCAGATGATAATATTTTATGTTGAATAAAGTATGCTTTTCTTTTGAAAAACTATACTATTTAAGCTTTACACAAAATCAGACTAACTGTCCACAGCACGCACACACCCATTCTAAAGAGCTGAAGTTCACTTGCACCCACACCATTACACAAAGCAATGTAAAATAGCATGAATGTTTTAGCATGTAGTTCACAAGCTAACACTACATGGGAAAATTTTAAGAAAAGAACAAATAAAAAAATTGGTGGTGAGGGCAGGGTGGTGTATGGGTATATGTCCGTAATTCCTAATAATGAATGTCTTTCCCTTTGGATCTTTCTCTGTTATTGAAGAAGAGAAGAGAGATCAAGGTGAAAATATCAAGGAATAAGAACAGACAAGGCTAAGATGAAAGAAAGTTTGCCAACCACCTGTCAGATAGGAAAATCCTTACAGTTCATGAGCATCTAAATTGCTTAAGATTTTTTACAGAGGGACATAAGTTACATAAAGAAGATAAATTGCCTGAGTCTTGGATTCACAAAATCTCTAAGACCACCAAAAGCTATTTAAAATAAATGTATGAATACATACATCTCCATTTTTGCTTTATAATCTAAGCTGGAGAAAATTTACTGCAGCATTATTATCTAGGCCTCATTACCTCATGGTTAATTAGCTAACATTTGTAAAGTACTTTGAAGATGAAAAGCATCATATAAATGCTAAGAATTATTAAATAATATGAGAGGAAAATCATAAAATAGATACATTGTTAACATTAATTTGTATTTTATCTTTTCTTATTATCTGCTCCCTAGCATTTGACATTTGGGGCTGAACTATATATAAAGGCTGAGGAAGTTGCCACGTTTATTATAGCTGTGAAATATGTGAAATACAATATTAAACTAACTCCAAATACTGGCCAAAAAAAATGAGTCCAGAGAGATCCCCACTTATACTGGTTAAATAGTTTACTAGTTAAATAGTTCTTCCCCTCCAACAGTTAGAAGGAAATGTGTGTTAATTTGGAAGCAGTTAATAAGCATTTCTGCTTTATTCAAAACAATGCAAAATATACTAATGAATAGTAAGATCAACTGAACCATGTTGGTGTGAAGCATATGATTCTACTTTGTACTCACTGTCTAGTTGCAGATTCTGCTGCTGAATAGCTCAGGACAGTATATTATGTAGTGTTGACTGTTCCCTACATTTTGCTGTCATCAAAGCAAGTTATACTTTTCTCGAAGCTTCAGTTCTACTCCCTGTCATCTCACCTCCTCTTTCCTCAATCCTAAATGGACAGAAGGATGGACAGAGGCAAACCTGCCTTAGAAAGTCTTTGGCAGTCTGCCAGAAACTGATCTACAAAGAAAAAGCTATAGTCAAATATTCTTAAAATATGTTCCACAAGGAAAGCTTTCAATAAAACAGGAAACAATAGATCAAGTACATTCAAAGTATTTGCAAAGTGTTTAATTGGGTAAGGGCAAGTCAAACTCTTCTCATTACAGCAACGTCCTTGTTGTAAAGCCGACTTCAGTGATACTAAAGTTAATCCCAAGTCCTGTTACAGGAAACTCATCCTTATTAAAGTAACATTAAGTGCTCCTTTTTTTATTGATCTTCCCCTTCAGCTTAATGATAGAAACTTACTGATGTTTTAATAATAACCTCACAAGCTTTATCTCATTTTACTTTGCCTTGGTACTGAAAGATGCAGTGGAAACTAACTTAGCATAAACATTTTGCAGATGTTTTTAAAGGCGGGGTGGGGTGGGAGAAGAGGGAGGAAAGATTCAATTGAGCTGCATGTTAACAAAGATGGCTGAAAAACTAAAAGATGAAAGGAAGGCTCCAGTGTGAACATCAAAGAATTGTTAATGACAAGAAATACCATTAGGGTTAGCATCTCTTTTGTTTCAACCCTTTCACACCTGCAATGTGTGGTGAGCTAAACCTTTGTTCCAAAATCTGAATTACCTCCATTAGCATTTATAGAAAAAATGGTTGCAAAACAACAGAAACATACTTTTGGCTCTCCGCTTTTGCTTGAAAAGTCAGAAATTAATTAGGTATCTGTGGATTTCCTTCTTCTGGATACTGCATGTAACTTTAGAGACTGTAGAGGTGTAAGGTAATGGGTTGCAAATAAGCTTAGATGAAATGTGAGAATAGCTTTGTAACTAAAAAAAGAGAGGTAATATAAGCAACATGGAGGAGCTCACATAAGCAGCTCAGGCATTAGCAATAGCAAAATCAGAGCGTGAAATTCAGATTAGCCCTCCCCAGGCTGTGAGAGGAAGGGGGTATTGCAAGACTTGGCATGGCTAAAGGTGTAACCTGTTTTATTTGGCCCCTGAAAAATTTTAACAGATGGTGGGACCAGCTGTCTTTTTCAGCCATTTAATAAACTCTTCGGTGGTAACAGTTTGGAAAGTGGGGGTTTTTCGTTTTAGGCCAGAGGAGAAAATAAAGAAATCTGTCCCATATTGTCTTTGCCAAGTAGTAAAGCCTGGAAACATTATGAAAAGTTAAAGGGGAAAAATCGAATCAGCTATATTATCATCATTTTATTTTTTAAGGGAGCGGCAACGAAAATAAATTCTTCTCTGCCAAATTAGCTCACTGACTACTGGCAAAATGTATTTTGTATTGTGTCTATCTGAGATTGTGTCCTTCTCTGGGATTTTAATTTTAGTCTTTCAAAAAGTAATGCCTGGTTATTGTGTTTAATGCTTACTGGCAAATTAATAGCATTTAAGGCTACTATCCATAGCATTACAAAAAGAAGCAACTAAACATTTTTAGAAGTTAGTACTTATAGATGGTAAATACTTTTTCATGATGAATGAAAGGATGTATTTTCTCCACTTACTTAATTAGTCTAAAATGGCATAGAATCCTCTTAACTGTGTCATGTAAATTTATAGAGCCCAGCTCCAGACCTCAGGGGATAGAAAAAATGCTCATGTCAAGTTCTTTTCAAGACAAGATTTAAGAGATTTGCTTTTATGAAATACTTTATAAAATTGACAGGGGGGCTTTTCCGCCAGTTAAACAGCAACTCTCGATTATGTAAGAGAATTTATTTACAAAGCTTCTCCCATAATTGGTCATAAATACAACTACAAATTCTCATGATTCTTGGCTGAGCAACAGCCACTTCCATTTGACAAAGCTTTCTTCTATCCACAAGCCTATTATAGATTCTAATATTTGTCTCAAATAAATTACAACAATAAAATATAAACTCTTTTTAAATTGGGAGAAATTAGTCACACCTTTTTAGATGCCTAAAGCATATGTAACTGTCATGGTATCTAGTAAATCTTTTTCTTAGCTTCCAGCTTGCCTCCTTTTGGAACTGCTAGTGATGCTTGGCTTCTAAACAGTTAGCAGGGGTAGGTGACGGGGAAAGGAATAATGAATAATTCTACCTGAAATAAGTTATCTCACTTATCTAGAATAAGTTAGTTCAGTTATCTAGCCAGTTACCAAAATTAACAGAATGTCATTTCTCATTCCCCAATTACCATAATTTGTGAAATGCCTTAGATAAGTTATAGTTCTTCTTCTGCGATTACTTTCTTTAGTCTGTCATACCAGACCACCATTCATTCAACACATTTCCAATGAGAACCTACTTTGTGCCAAGCACTGTGCCAGAAGCTGGTGATACCAAAGTGAACTAGATAGACAAGACCACTACTCTCTTAGCACTTATATAACCTCATAACTTCATCATACAAAAAATGACAGAAACGCTATAATGTTTAGACTCAAACTATCCAACTAAAAAAAAAAAAAAAATCTGACGTTGCAGGTAAGTTTGACAATTAAATGTAGGGGAGGAGGGACTTGTCCTCCACTTTCAGTAGAAAGCCATTAAGGAAGAGAGGTGGGAGCAATTGCCATTCTTCCCAGCCACCCTTACCAAAACCTCTGGCTTTTTACTGTATCATTTTTGTTTTCTAGTCACTGGTTTCAGACACTTCTCATTAAAGTATGATCATATAGAAATTATATGTACTATCCTTATACATTATAGTATGTTTTTCTAAATTATTGGGACTAAACAATTTCAAAAGGGCAGGGGGGAATGGAGCTTTAGAGAAACAGAAGCATTAATACTATATCTGAAAACTAGGTTTAGCTCATGACTGGAAGGCAGATCTTATCTACTAGTTCCAGTCCCTACTTCCAAAATTTCATCACTTCTATATCTGTCTGATGAGCCACTTACAGCTACCAAAGTCAGTTTAAATACTGACACCAATTCTATCAGATTTTCCAGAACGTAGAAATGTAGTTCACCATGAATGTGAGAAAAGAATGACAAAATTGGTGTAAAAATCCAACTAAATATGTGCTGGAAAATTCTGCTGGTTCTCTATAGAGTATTATTTATACTTTTTTTTTTTTTCAATAGCATCAAATCAACAGGTAACCTGGCATTAGTGAACAACGTGGAATTTGGGACTAGTTGCCGTTTTCGGTGTCTCCAGGTTAACAAAGTTAGGATCCCAGTCTGTCAGAGAGGCAAACACCCTGAGGATGCTGGCTCAGCTGTGGTTTTAGACACTGCCATAGACAATCTCACCTTCACAGCGGCAGGAAGGTCCCTAGCATGGTCCAAGCAGTAACCAGCAGAGTAGTCCATCGACAAAGAATGCTAAAGCAGCAACCCTAGGAATAATCTCAATGACACCCAAGTAGTAGTTCTGGTAATAGTATGAGTCCACATATTTATTCTGCTTCCTTAACATATTCTCATAAATAAGTGCTATATTTGACATCAATATTTTTTGCACTAAAAAGTTTCTCCTGAGAGTAAACTGTAACATTCCTAGCAAAGACAAAAGCAGAATTTTATTCTAATGAAAAGCCAGGAATGCTAAAATAATGAAGCCCATTAAAAGGTGATAAATAAATAAATATTGACTAATAAATTTCCTTAGGATTGTCAGGAAATGTCATTAATTTGAGAATTCTCCAAATATCCAGGGAACTCTGAAATTTAAAAAAATGCAAGAAAACTTTATAATTTAGCATTTTCTACAAGGATAAATTATTTTCTTAAATTGTATAATCGGTAACAGTTAAATTCTTAACATATAAAGGAATAGTTTAACAAATTAGTTAACAAATTAGAGTACATGGAAAAATTAAATTATCTCCAGTTTAATTGCTATAATTAATATAATTACAAACATTCAAAAGAGATGGAATACTTGACAAAATAGATCTCAATTTCAATAATGGCATCCAAAGGATATTTATTGAATACTTGCTGTGTGACAGATACTGTACTATAAATAGAATGGTGAACAAAACTGATAACATTCATCTGATACAAAGAACCAAAAAAATATCGAGGGTGACAGGAAAGGGAAAAAAGAAGAAAACAAGAAGGAGGAAGAATAAAGAAAAGAGGCTATTTACTGCTAGATATTAAAATAGGCTATAAAGTTACAAAAAAAAAAAAAAAAGGAATTTTACTGGCACCAAAATAGACAAATAAGGAATACAACAGACAGAAAGATATGACATAAACACAAGTATATCTAAGTAGTTTTTATGATAAAGCTGAAATTACAAATCCATGGAGAAACGATTCAATTAATGGTGATAGGGAAAATTGATTAAATTTTTGGAAAAAAGAAAGTTTAGACTTTGCCAAGAACTGTGAAGTTCTCAGACCTTTACTCTCTTGCAAGCCATCAAGTTAGCCTGACATAGTTTTACGGATGTTGGCAGAAGACACAACTCCTGTGTGAGAGACAAAACTGCACTAGCTGTAGCCAGAGGATCAGCATTTGCACCAAATACCCTGAGCCCCAATTCCCATAGGGTGATGCAAAGAGAACCAAATTTTACTTGCACATCTAGTGGAGTGTATCATGGAGAGGAACCCCAGACGTAAGAAACTCATTTCTTTCGTAATGGACAGTAAGCCTGCCTGAGCTCTCCCCTGAACTGAGGGATTATCTTTGTTATATTGGATAACCTACCAACCTGCCCTCTGATCCTAAGGGTACACCATCCCTATTTTCCGAGTCTGTTCACTATGCAAACATCCTTGAAAAGACAGTTCAGAACAAAGGCAGTCAGTGCCTACGCTCACGAGGTGTGCAGCAACACGAGATGTGTAGAGAATTGTCTCCTAACTGTCATTAACTAGTACTTTATTTTTTTTAATTTTTTTTTTATGGTGACATTGGTTAACAAAATCCAATAAGTTTCAGGTGCACAATTCAACAGTGAGGCATATATAATGCATTGTGTGTTCACCTCCCATAGTTAGATTTCTTTCTGTCACCACGTATTTGACTCCTTTTATCCCATCTACCTCTCCCCTCCTTCCTCCCCGCTCCCTGCTCTGGTAACCACTAGTCTATTGTCCATATCCATGAGTCTCTGTTTGTCTTGTTTGTTTGTTGTTTTTACATTTATATCCCACATATAAGTGATATCATGTGGTTTTCAACTTTTTCTGTATGACTTATTTCGCTTAGCATGATTATTTCGAGGTCCATCCATGTCGTCTCGAATGGCAATATTTCATTTAAAAGAATTCTAGATAGATTAAAGAAAGCATTCCGAGAGAGAGAGAGAGAGAGAGAGAGAGAAAAGAAACTAAAAAACTAGGAGAAAATACATATAAATGCTTCCATACTTTTCAGTACGGAGACATATCTCAACATAAGGTAAAATGCAATTTAAAGGGAAAAGAATAATGAATTTGACTAGTTCATAAAAATTTAAAGCTTCTCTATGTCCAAGACACTACAAAATAAATTAAATTGTGCAAGGAGAATGGGGAGTTATTGTTTAAGGGTACAGAGTTTCAATTTGGGAAGATGAAAAAGATCCAGAGATGAATGTGGTGATGGTTGCACAACAGTGTGTATGTACTTAATATCATTTAAGTATACACTTAAAATGCTTAAAAATGGAAAATTTTATGTTGTGCATAATTTGTGATAAAAATATTTTAAGTATTAAATTGCAAATGTAAGCTAGAAATAACATCTGTTGTTATATGATAAAGGCTAATATTGTTACTATATTTTCATTCAACAAATATGTATTGACAGTTATGATGCACTAAGAATACAGTGAAAATCAGGACACTATAGTCTAGCCTTCAAGAACCATGAGAGTTCCTACAAACTATTAAGAAAAAGAAAAACATCCCAGAAAAGAATAAAGAGACATACACAGGCAGTTCACAAAAGAATTGATACCTAGAAAAAAGTGATCGACTTCACTAGTAATAAAATAGAAATTACAAATAAAACACCATTTTCAATTTCACAATGGCCTTTTTTTTTTTAAAGTGCTCAGTGTTAGAGAGAATGCTGGGAAATGTGTGCTCTCAAATTCGGCTAGTAGGATTATAAATTAGCATGAGCTTCCTGTCCCGCAACCGCAACCGGAGTATATATCAAAAGCCTTGAAAAGATACTTAACTCCTCACCCAGTTTTTTCCCTCATAGGAATGTATCCTGAAAGAATAGTCTAAGATATGTGCAAATGTTATTCATTGTGGCATCATATATAATAACAAAAAAAAAAATGGAAATGATTTAAATAGTAAGGCATTAATTAGGTATAATGGTATAACTATACAATGGACTAATATAATTTATTCTTTAAAATGGCTCATAAAGATGGAAAAAGAAGCTTGGCTATAAAAAAGCACAAAGTGACACTATTTTCAATTTTAAAATAGGTCTGTGGAGCCATGAAAAATATTAGAAAGACATATACTAGAGAATTGGCAATGCTTTCCTTTCTGTATTGAATATTTAGTAGTTGTTAATTGGAAAGAAATGTGTAAGAGAAGAAAGTAACAGGCTCTTTTCAATTCATTAGAAATTCATGTTATTTATATTTGAAGAAACCTAATTGTAATATAATTTATTCTTTAATGCAAAATGCTTTTTTGTGTTATCTTTTTACTATTGTCCACTCCTGTTTTAGATCATTCTGTTTTCTATTAAAGGGTTTCAAGGACTGGACTTCTCATCAGTTACCCAGAGGAAACTTAATAAACCACTTTATTAAGATAATAAAAATTATGACACACTATGATAATGGACTATTTTGTAACTAATAGAAATTTAAATTACATTAATTTTAAAGAAATACGGAAAAACATTTACGGTAAAATATTAAGATCGACAGGATAAGGATATACGATGTCCATTATAGTTTTCACATTGTAATACTAGATATGGGAGCGTAGGAGGTAATAGAAAGGTGACTAGAGATGCACTAGGAGGGTGAGATGAATAATCAGGTTCAACTTCTATGTTTTTATTTGAATTTTCAACAAGTACAAAAAAGAGGGGCTATGTGAGTCTAGGAAACAGATTAATATTGTGGGAGAAAATTTAGATGATTTAGACCAAGCCTCACTGGGGCCTGCACCTTTTTGGTGTCACCACTTATCAAGGGGTACAGCCTCAGCTTTGCAAGCTCAATTCAGTTTAATCAATCTATCTAGGAATGATCTGACTCTAGAGGGCTAATAAATATAACCCAATAATTTTCAGAATGTCTTAAGTGAAGAGTCAGTCTTTTTTGT
>NW_011888783.1:18598295-18610567 GCF_000151845.1 Pteropus vampyrus | reverse complement strand
TACACAGGCAGTTCACAAAAGAATTGATACCTAGAAAAAAGTGATCGACTTCACTAGTAATAAAATAGAAATTACAAATAAAACACCATTTTCAATTTCACAATGGCCTTTTTTTTTTTTAAAGTGCTCAGTGTTAGAGAGAATGCTGGGAAATGTGTGCTCTCAAATTCGGCTAGTAGGATTATAAATTAGCATGAGCTTCCTGTCCCGCAACCGCAACCGGAGTATATATCAAAAGCCTTGAAAAGATACTTAACCCCTCACCCAGTTTTTTCCCTCATAGGAATGTATCCTGAAAGAATAGTCTAAGATATGTGCAAAATGTTATTCATTGTGGCATCATATATAATAACAAAAAAAAAAATGGAAATGATTTAAATAGTAAGGCATTAATTAGGTATAATGGTATAACTATACAATGGACTAATATAATTTATTCTTTAAAATGGCTCATAAAGATGGAAAAAGAAGCTTGGCTATAAAAAAGCACAAAGTGACACTATTTTCAATTTTAAAATAGGTCTGTGGAGCCATGAAAAATATTAGAAAGACATATACTAGAGAATTGGCAATGCTTTCCTTTCTGTATTGAATATTTAGTAGTTGTTAATTGGAAAGAAATGTGTAAGAGAAGAAAGTAACAGGCTCTTTTCAATTCATTAGAAATTCATGTTATTTATATTTGAAGAAACCTAATTGTAATATAATTTATTCTTTAATGCAAAATGCTTTTTTGTGTTATCTTTTTACTATTGTCCACTCCTGTTTTAGATCATTCTGTTTTCTATTAAAGGGTTTCAAGGACTGGACTTCTCATCAGTTACCCAGAGGAAACTTAATAAACCACTTTATTAAGATAATAAAAATTATGACACACTATGATAATGGACTATTTTGTAACTAATAGAAATTTAAATTACATTAATTTTAAAGAAATACGGAAAAACATTTACGGTAAAATATTAAGATCGACAGGATAAGGATATACGATGTCCATTATAGTTTTCACATTGTAATACTAGATATGGGAGCGTAGGAGGTAATAGAAAGGTGACTAGAGATGCACTAGGAGGGTGAGATGAATAATCAGGTTCAACTTCTATGTTTTTATTTGAATTTTCAACAAGTACAAAAAAGAGGGGCTATGTGAGTCTAGGAAACAGATTAATATTGTGGGAGAAAATTTAGATGATTTAGACCAAGCCTCACTGGGGCCTGCACCTTTTTGGTGTCACCACTTATCAAGGGGTACAGCCTCAGCTTTGCAAGCTCAATTCAGTTTAATCAATCTATCTAGGAATGATCTGACTCTAGAGGGCTAATAAATATAACCCAATAATTTTCAGAATGTCTTAAGTGAAGAGTCAGTCTTTTTTGTGAAGTCACAAAAGTCTATGAAACACAGAGTGAGTTGTTATAGTGAAGCCAGGGGCTGGGAAAGCCCAAGCTCCTTCTTTTTCCGATGCCCTAATAAAGGACTTCGACTGAACTCCTAAACTTTTAGGCAAGTTGAACCTCCGTCTGCCTAATCTTGCAGAAGACAGAAATATAAAATAGAATAGGAGTTTATTGTCAGTAGGAAAATCTATTAAGCAAATTCTAAGATCAAGTTAAGATGACCAAGGAAGTCAGTGAGTTAGAGGAGAAGCAGACACCTCTCTCAAAGTGCTGACCGACTGAGAACCACCTGCATTACAGCCATAGCAGACAGAGTATGGTGCTTACAGAGTCCCAAGCTCTATTCCAAGCTTACTAATCAGGAATCTATGCTGAGACACACTCTCCCAGGAGGAATCTGTCTCAAGGAAGAGGGTGCGGTGTTATGTTGGTCTGGTGCACCAGCTCCATCAATTGTCTCTTGCCCCCAGGGATGTGTTTTCCTAGAAGGCAGGACCTCTGAGCACCATCTTCTCGTGACTGACAGATACTTCATTTTTCAAGATTTTTTTCCAATATTCTACCTCTATCTCCATAGTCCTCTGACTGTACAACATTGTCTGAGGTCAGACAAAACGTCAATATCAGAATACCGTTATGTTACATGTTCTGATGAGCGTTGGGAAAAACATCAGTCTCATTGGCCACATTTCCAAATAATTTCTTGGTACTTTGGGAGATTTCCAAAGATGCAATAATCTCATACATACTTGTTTCAATTCAGAGGGAGATATGTTCTTATGTTGCTAATTTGGGCAACATATTCTACTGGGTTCTGAAATCTCTCTATATTGATAAAAATCAATACTCTAAAACTGAACTACTAATAGAAAACAAGAACAAGATACATCAAAACTCCTCTCTTTCCTGGCATTCCCTTTTCTTTGACCAAAATAAAAACTTCTAAAGAAAGGGTAATATCGAAGGCACTGCTTTTTTATTTCATTTCTGACAGCAGGATTCAGAGCCCAAAACTTTGCATTAATTATATTATTCTTTTGGTAATAAAAGACATGCATCTAATTCTTTGAAACAATTGTGGCCAGATGGAAGTATAATGCAAAAATGCTAGTATCTATGAAAGTTGTTGGATTCATTGATCTGGGGACCATAATTTGAGATTTCTCTGCAAAACAGAGCGTAGGCAACAACAGTGAAGGTTTTAACTCTGGTTTCCCAATCTCTGTCACTGAGCCTCAGCCTTGCCCTGCTGGGGCTACCGGCTCCAGGTGGAAGAGCAATTTGGTCTCCCCTCAACTTAATCCTCGCCTGTCCACAGAGACCTCACCGAGGTGCCAATTGTAAGGATGGCTGTGAGTTTCAAACACCTGTCCACTAGGATCTGGACTTATACCCCCAACTCCTTGCATGCGGCCACAAGACAGACATCAGATGGTAGCAACTTCTGGTTCCTCCTGAGTAGATCAATTACATGGCATCCAACAGCCCCCTGCTATAGCTTCCATATTTTCCGGATATTTATCAGAGTGTGGAGTTTTAAATGTAGACTAAAATAGCAAACAAATCTTCAGGAAACCTTGCTAGAATTACAGGCAACATGGTTTTAGTTTCCTTTCATTTCATTCTCACAACAATCCTTTATTCTCGTCTTTATTTATGTATATTATAATTTTAACTAAAATTAATTTTGTGCGTTGTTCTAAGCCCTTTATATTTATGCATTGTTTTAATCATCGTAACCCCATGAGGTAGGTACTGTCATTATCCCCATGTTACAGATAAGAAAATGAGAAGCAGAGAAGTTAGTGTCCAAGGTCACAAAGTCGTAAATGGCAAAGCTGGGATTCACCCAGGCAGTCTGACTCCAGAATTGGTGCCTAAGGTATAATACCAATTATTTTCCCCATTTTACAGATAAATAAATCTGTATCTGAGGTTACTTGATTTACCAAGTTGCTCAACTCGAACTTGCCTTTTCTAACTTTAAATCCTGTTTTTTTCTGCTCTAACAGTCTCATGTCACTTGAGTCATACCTTTATCTGTGTCCTCTCAATTTGTCATATTTACTTTGAGGGCTCACTGTGTGACCAACATAGCTTTAAACCTCCCAGCAGAATGAGTCAGAAACTAACTCAAGGCTCTGCATTCTGGCCAGGCTTCCCTGGTCTCAACCACCCTGAAATAGGAGAAGATTAGGACTTTCTCAGGAACTAACTGCCCATGGAAGCTAACAGAACCCTTGGTTCATTTATTTCTTCTTTCATTCAACATAAGTTAATGAGGGCCTACTGACAAGGACCATGCTAGACACTCATAGATACAATGGTGATCAAGACAGGGTCTCTCCACTGAGGAGTCTACAGTATACATACTAAGAGGCAATTCCAGTATCCAGCAGAAAGTGTCATAAGAGGGACAGTTAAGCTAGGGTGTTATGGAGTACAACTGGAGAGACACAAATCAGTGGGAGATTCCCAAGAGAAAGTAGAACTTGCTCAGCACCCAGCACGTACAAAGGGTCCACCCAGTAGGATGTCACTGCACAAGTTCAGTACAACTTGTGAGCAGGATCTTAGGGGAGGCGTCGTAACAGCTATTGAGGAGTTTTAAGCCAGGAACTTGCGTGACCTAAATTCAGTTCCCAGCATAGTAATAATAAGTGCTAATATTTATTGAGCTATTCATATGTTCTAAACTTTTACATATTATATTTGTCTTAGTCAGCTTGAGTTGCTACAACAGAATACCGCAGACTAAGTGGCTTAAACAACAGAAATTTATCTCTCAAAGTTCTAGAGCCTGGGAAGTCCGAGAATTGCTGGCTAATTCTGTTCCTGCTGAGAGCTCTCTGCCTAGTTTGCAGAGAGATGCCATCTTGCTGTATATTCGCAAGGCAGAGAGAGAGAAGGGGAGAGCTCTCTGGTCTGCTCTTATAGGGACAATAATTCCACCATGGAGGCTCCGTACACACAACCTCATCTAAAACCAATTACCTCTAAAGGCCCACCTCTAAATATTATCAGACTGTGGATTAGGGCTTCAAAATATGAATTTTTGGAGATCACATTTGGTTCATAGCAATATTCATTGCGTTCTCACAATAGTCCTATGAGGTTGGTCGCATTTTATAGATGAGCTGACGAGGCATAGAGAGGTCAAGCCGTAAAGTGATGGAGCCAGAATTTGAGCCCAGGCGGTCTGACTCCAGCACCCATGCTCTTATTTACTCTTCTAGACTCCCTACCACACAGCACAGTGTTTAATAAATGTTTGAGATATTTGGTAGCTACTTTTTCACTTTCCCTGGTCCAAGGTTTCGTAGTCCTGCTCCCTTTGTAATAACTTGAGAAGATTTTTTAAATGTTTATCCCAGAGAAATGAAAAATTATGTGCTCACAAAAACCTGTACATGAATGTTTATAGCAGCCTTATTTGTAATAACCAAATACTGGAAACAATCATTATGTCCTTCAAGAAGTAAATGGATAAACTGTGGTATGTCCATGCCACGGAATACTATTCTGCAATAAAAAGGAACAAACTCTTGATATATACAACTTGAACGGCTTGAGGGCATTGTGCTGCGTGAAAAATGTCAATCTCAGAAAGTCACATACTATACAATCTCATTTATATAATATTCTCAAAATGACCAAATTAGAGAAGTAAAGAACAGATTAGTGGTTGCCAAAGTTTGGGGATGGCAAGGTGTGGGGGCATGGTGTGACTATAAAGGGTAGCAGGAAGCCGACTTGTGATGATGAAATAGTTTTGTATCTTGATTGTTGTAGTGGCCACACAAATCTACGTATGTGATAAAATGACAGAACTACACATACTCTTTGTACCAATGTCAGTTTCCTGGTCTTATGTACCACTGTTATGTAATCATCGGGGGAATTGGATGAAGGGTACATAGGGCATCTCCATACTGGTTTTTCAACTTCCAGTGAATCTGTAATTATTTCAAAATTAAAAGTTGTTTTTTAATGCCAATGCTTGGGCCTCACAGATTCTGATTTAATTAGTCTGGTTACCAGTATGTTTGAAAAGCAGCCAGAGTTGAGTGCTTCTGAGCCAGTGCCTAGAATCCCACAGTTGGAAGCACTCTTTTGAGTTGAGATATTGTCTTCAAGAGCCCCTAATAGAATGTAAGAGGCAGCTTATGAGATTCGCTAGCTGTTACCTGGCAGAGGACATGTCCCTGAAAGCCCAGGACACCAGACAAATCCTCATTAATTATGAGAGGGGGGAGGGATGTCCAAAAGCAGAGGAAATGATCAGCAAACTGCAGCGTTAAATTCCCAATTTTCTCCTTTGGCTGGCTCTTTGCTGATGTTACCTCCGCAGGTCTGAACCCAGATGCCCACAGATGGATCCCAGGTCATGCGTTAAGGCTTTCTTCCCCCACTAAAGGCCCCAGTTACCAGGTCCAGTTTCAAGGCCTTGTCTATTTAATCTTTACCATGGTCTCACAGGAAGGGTCACCGAGTCCCAGATGGCCAGCACTGATTTACCATGTGATAAACTGTCTCTGGGACAGACCTCATACGGAAAGGTGCCAAGCATGTTTTCACCACCTTGCAACCCAGTGTACGTTAACATTTTCAAAGGGGTTGTTAAATTGGTATTGATTAACTGCAGGTCAAGAAATCAAGCAGTTATGAGTGGCAGCTGGCAGCTCAGGTTTCCACTGAGACTCCAAAACCTCCAAAAGGGTTTCAAGGCAAAAGAGGGTGTAGATATTGGTTGTCTGAAGCTCCCTATTTTCCCTGAGACCAAGAGCGAGATGGGAGCCACGTGTGCCCCCACATTAACACAGCGGCCACCCACAGAGCCTCCTGGGCAGCTGCAAGAGTAGAGAGTCCTGGAATGCATTTTCTGGTAGCTGCATCTGGGTAAGTGGCAGACTTCCTGGCTGCCTCTTTTTTACAGCCTCTTGGCTGTCTGTGTGCAGAGATGTTCTGGCAGCTGGGGACCTGCCTTGGGGCGGATTTGGGGTCGGAGTCCTGATGAGTGGCTTTGTTCTCTTAAACATTATTGTCATTCGACTCACCTATTACTGTGAATAATTTGCTAATTTTGGCCATAAATACAAATTCTTAGACAATCTCCAGTAATGTGCCTTTTTATGTCGATGGGGGTGGGGGGGAAGTTTTTCCCTGCCTTCTCTTTGTTTGATATGGAAATGAGCCTGATAGCTTTAGAGCCAGCCAGGAGGTAGAATGCGGGAGAGAAAGAAAATTGTGTCCTCCATAAAGGTGGCTTCTGCTCTCCTCTACAAGTCTTTGAAGAATTAGTTCGTGGAAAACAAAGACTCAAGATAAATAAACACCAAATTAGAATTTCTGGGGGTGTGCATAAATAGATTCTGGGTGTCTGTAAAACATATTATGTAATACGTGTTGCTTAATATTGCTATTTATGAATCATCTGGGACAAGGCTTCCTTGTGAAGGGAATTAACTGGGTTGAAAAGTAAAATCTTCATAAATTACGTGAACTTCTGGGTCCATACTTATATTATTCTGGTCAAGGCATATCTGTCCCCAAATATCCAGAGCCGCAGCAACTATAGGCAAATGAGTCCACGTCCAGCAGAAGTGCACAGGTGTCCCTACTCTGGGCTTCCCTGTTCTCTCCTGTTTTAATTATTTCCCTTTTAGCAATCCCAGCACCCCACCTGTTCTGCTTACTTCGCGTCTCAAGAAAGCTTCTGATAAAATCACTTGCACTTGTTGAAGGGTTGGTTGATTATACTTTGTTAGGCAGAGTGTCAGTCAACAGTTGGTGTAACTAGGCATTTGCAATTTAAGACTTTCGGCCTTTGTCCTATTTTCAGGTATTTCGAGCATGAGTGGACAAGTGGGAGTGGGGGACAATAGAGGACTCCCAGACTTTTCACTAAACTTAGTTGACTGGAGGAGGTGGGTCTGAAGGCAACTTGATTTAGCTGCTGTAGGGCAGAGGTATTTGCACTTATTAATCCCTAGCGTTTTTTAAAACCTGTGTCTCTCATCATCGTGGAGTTCCCATCTAGCTCCTCACTTTCCCTCCCCTCTTCATCTTTTTTCTCTCCCCTCCCTCCTCTCTTTCTTCCATTTTGCCACCCACTCCTCCTCCTCTCCTGTCCTCTCCTCATACCCTAACTCCTTCCAGTGGCTCTGGCCCACATTGCAGGCACGCATTTTGTTTTCCAGCACAAATGATGCTACTTTTCCTGCTACTTAATGCTATTTTATTTTATTTTAAATTTATTTATTTTAATTAGTTTCAAGTATATAGTACATTGGTTAGACATTTATATAGTTTCTAATGCTATTTTAAGTCCTGTCACCCTTCTTTGGGAATGTCATGAAATGCAGTCCCTCATCTTCTGTGGCAGAAAGACTACTTGTGCTGACGGTCCTGAAAGCCTGAGTTCGGGCCCAAACTCAGACACTAACCTGCTGGGTGGCCTTGCATGAGTCACTTCACTTCTCTAGGCTTCAATTTCTGCATCTGAAAGATAATAGACTGGATTTCAAGGCCAGTCTATACCCTAAAATTTTATGATCTTATGAACAGAAGCCAAAAAAAGTTCTCTTAATTAAAAAGTGAAGAAAATGGGACCAGAGTAGCCAAGAGCTTTGCCCAGTGTCACACAGCTGTGCCTGTGTGCAGGCACAGGGGGCCGGACTTCCTACTCTTTTGTAATCAAATGTTTCCTGTACTGCTTTTATAAGAAAATGGTGTTAACTCTTCAAGTTATACCAAGAGCAGAGCAATACATATTTTTGTCAGTTGTTAATTAGGTTAGCAGAGAACAAAATAGACATATATTTTTTTATAGTTCTTCCTTTTAGATTTAAGACATCATATTCTTAAGTCGTTGAGGACTAAAGACTTCCATAAAGGCAAGTGATGTCAAAAGTTATTAAAACCCTCTCCTGGTGCTCGGATGGGAGTCCAGGGCCTCACCCAATTTAACAGATGCTCCCTGGTAAAGAAAGACAAAGATGCCCTTCCTTCAGCAGGAACACAGGAGTGGCTAAAGGTGACCTTCCTGCCCTGAGCCACACTGAGATACCCCAGGCTGGGGTTTTGCTTAGCCTCTGTCCTAAAGGCAGTTTATCTAAAGTGCTTCATAATAATGGTGAGACCTGAAGACACCTTTCTAAAATATCAAGAAAACTTAATGCCTGCTGCATCTTAAAAACCTGTCCTAACAAGCATGAAATATTGCCATTATAGGTAAATAGTTATTCTAAAGGGACAGCTAGGTTAAAGTGGCCCATAGGTATTCAAAAGTCATTGAATATTAAACCAGGCAACAATGCCCTAATTTTTAGCATCTATTACAAAAACAGGTAAATAAATTCCCACTTACTACTGCCAGATAAAGTAATTGAGTAACTGAAAAAGTGCCGCTGGTACAGAGTCCAGGTTTTATATTTAAAATAGAATGTTTATATCAAGTAAATATTAACCTCAAAAATGTCCTATGTTTAATAGGAGTTTCACTGTGTGGTTATGAGTAAAGGGAAATGATACCAATAAACACTGTTAACATGAACGTGTAGTGTCATATATAAACATTGTCAAATCTTATGGAGCTTGTAGAAGGCAATGTTCATGAACACAGTGAATCTACCACATGCCTAATAACTACTTTATTGTACAAGAGAAATTTTAGATGGTTGACTTTAAAGTTTGCCTCCACCTTTCTACACACACACACACACGATGTAGCCTTATCACATAGTATATGACTTTAGGGTTTAGTTATATGTATTTTATTTGTATGAACTTATTAATTTGAAGACTGGTGATAATCTGTTCTTAAACTGAATGAAATTTCATCATCCTGATAATCGGCTGTTCCCATGCCCTCCTTGGTCAAAGAAGAGAAAGTGAGAAGGAAATTCCTCCTTGGTTCAATGGTATGTAGAGCTGGCCTGCAGATTAAGACCTCTCGAGGACTGGGCAAAAATCGGCAAACTTTGAGACAACACACACACACTCTAAAATAATTAAATCCCTCGAATAGTTAGTTGTTGGAGAGAAACAAAAAAGAATACACCGGGATGCTCCTCTCAAGAGACCC
This sequence comes from Pteropus vampyrus, assembly GCF_000151845.1. Lineage (NCBI taxonomy): Eukaryota > Metazoa > Chordata > Mammalia > Chiroptera > Pteropodidae > Pteropus > Pteropus vampyrus. The sequence continues at coordinate 18,601,083 of NW_011888783.1, read as the reverse complement.
TCCTCCTAAATCATTTGAGATTTGAGAAATAGCTCTCTCAGGAGATTATATATTGATAAAGACATATGATTTGTCATTTTTGTTGAATATTTTACTAGAAAAGATCCTCCTTGCTTCTTTGCAATGCACTGGAATAGTGGAAAGACAATATGCATCTGTAATTTTGTGGTATTAGGTTACATGACCTTCAAAATATTCAGAACAAAATTGCTAAAATTGCAGTTTAAGGTACTGTGGGAAAGGAATAATTAATTGGAAAAAGGAAAGCTAAGAAGGCTTCTTAGAGTAGCACTGTTCAGTAGGATGTAGCTATTGAGCACTGAAATGTGGCCAGTGAGACTGAAGAATGGAATTTTCAATTTAATCCATATTAACCTTAAATGTAAATAGCCACATGCAGCTATTGGCTAACATATTGGACAGCACAGTCTTAGAGGGTGTAAGATTGAAACTGGGCTTTAAGGAAAGAAACGTAGGCATTTGATAAATATAGAAAATTAAAATTCCAAGCAAAAGCCAGTGCCTGTGTAAGTTCATGGAGGTAGGAAAGCTTTAGGCATGGCCAAATGAAGATCTATCTGGTAAGATAGGAATGAAAAATGGGTAGTAGGTTAAAGTGGAAGATAAGGTAGGAAAATTCAAAACTATGTGGTATCTCGAATTCAAAACTATGTGGTATCTCGAGATCATACAATTATTAATTCCATATTCAATGGGGAAACATTTAATGCTTTTGGTCATGGTAAACATATAAGCTACTCGGTGTTTTAAATAATCATCGGATAATGTGCAATATGGATGTGAGGGCTGTTTTGATTACCTAATGCTGTATAATGAACCACCCTACACATAGTGGAGTAAAACAGCAGCCATTTCATTGTACTCGTGGGTTTTCTGAGTCAAGAATTTGGACAGAGCACAGAGCGAATGTCTCATATCTGCTTCATGATATCTGGCACTTCAGCTGGGTAACTCAAAACAGCTCGGGCTGGAATCATCCTGCCTCAGGCTTCTTCACTCACATGTTAGTTCCTGGGCTGAGATGACTCAAAGACTGACTTCAGCTGGAACTGGTGACCAGAGCATCTATAGGTTGCCTCTTATGTGGCCTGGGCTTCTCACAGTTGGGTTCCAAGAGGTAGTGTTACAGGGAGAACATCTGGAGAGTAAACATCCCAAGAGAATCAGGTAGAATCCACGTGGCTTTTACTGACCTAGCCTCAAAAGTCACTTATGGTGCATTCTATTCATTATTAGTGAGCCATCAAGGCCAGCCAGATCACGAGATGAACGATATTATTGGAATCATCTCTTGAAAATACAGTCTTCCATAAAGGCCATGAAATGGGAGTTGAGAGATAATGAAGGCTTCAACCAAGAAAATTTAAGTGGGAAAAGAAAGGAGTAAAAATTGGATGTCAGCATGGAAACAGAACCAGCAATGATGGAACAGGGAGTAAAGAAGGAGGAAGCCCAGGCGAGTGTGAACCTGAACCAACTTTAAAATCGCCAATCAAATCTTATGAAGATGAATTGGTTGGAAAGTGGGAAGAGGGGCTGTCTCCTGGGGATATATTTATTTTGGAGATCTAATGGGACATTCTTGAGGAGATATCAAGGAGTAATTCAGGGCTGGAGTTCTCAATAAAGGCCAGAGTCAAAGCTAGAGACAGATTTGGGAGTCATGAAAAACAGATGACCAAGGGATTGCACGTAGTAGGAATTCAATAAATATTTATGGATATAACCCACTGTAGCTGAGACTAGAGTGGCTGGACCAAAATTAGTGTTTACAATGAGACGAAAGAGCATTTCAGTCCTTGGGGAATTCCCTAAAGGGGAAGTGAGGGTCTAGAAATGGAGACCAGGAAATAAAGAAGCAACTTCATGATCAGCAATTGTAGCAATATTTGGATTGGCTCATTTAGTAACTATTCCAATATCTTTCTAGGCTAGAAAATTGAAAATTGTATTTCTCAGACTCTCTTGCAGCTAGAGTTCCAGATATATGATTTAGATTATGCCAATCAGATGCAGCATACCAAATTTGGAAGGCAGAAGTAAACAATCACGAGATAGAAATTGTGTTTCTGCTGTCCCTACTAGTAAGTACAGCTGCAGTACATTTGTTTTTTCTATGACAGCAGTAATGGAGGCCCTAATGTCACTGCTCCCTTTTGCATGGTTTCCCTTTCCATGGTTATAGTTACCTGTGGTTAACTACAGTCCAAAAAAACTTAGAGAATTCCAGAAACAAATAATTTATAACTTTTAATTTTCATGCCATTATGAGTAGCATAATGAAATTTCAAGATGTCCCTCAGGGAACATGAATCATTCCTTTGTCTAGTGTATCCATGCTGTATACACTACCCACCTACTAGTCAATTAGTAACTGTCTTGGTTATCAGATCAACTATTGAAGTATCACACTGCTGGTGTTCAAGTAACCCTTATTTTACTTACTGATGGCCCCAAAGCACAACAATAGTGATGGCTAGCAATCTGGATATGCCAAAGAAAAGTGACAAAGCGCTTCCCTTAAGTGAAGGGTGGGTACAGTACAATAAAATGTTTTGAGAGAGAGAGAGACCACATTCACATAACTGCTATTACAATGCTATTACAAATTATAATGATATATATAATTGCTCTATTTTATTGTTAGTTATTATTGTTAACCTCTTACTACCTAATTTATAAATTAACCTTTATCATAGGTATGTATGTATAGGAAAAAACATAGTATATACGGAGTTTGGTACTATTGTAGTTTGGGGCATCCACC
>NW_011888783.1:18574384-18597430 GCF_000151845.1 Pteropus vampyrus | reverse complement strand
AAAACTTCTTGGATCTGGACTATAATCCCTAAGGCAAAAACCCATCTTTCTCTTTGGTTAAAACAGATAGCAAACCCCTCATATGGGACTGACATTTTCACCACAAGGCTAATAACAAACTGTAATGTGGCCAGTAAATCATTCTAGATTTCTTATTTAATAATATCAGTGCAGACCCACATATACATTTAATTGTTTTTCCAGAAACAGAAAAAGATTTGCATTCACTCAGAGAGACACTCTACTGTCATGGTTAAAAGGTTGTACTCTGGAGTAACATTATCTTGATTCAATTCTAATAACAAGAAGTAGAATCTTAGGCAAATTACTTAATCCTTCTGTGCTACAATTCCTCCATCTATAAAATAGGGTTAATGGGAGATTTGGCAAGATCCCAAAGTGTTGTGATTGGCAGCAGCATCATGGTTCTCCAGCCATACAGTCAGGTAAACACATTCTGGATGTAAGCACCTACGTGCACGCAGACAGGGCAAAAACTTTGGCTACCCAACAGGCTACTACCAACAAACTGGAGCACATTACAATCCAAACCCATGACCTCACTAGCACTCCTTTCTCCAGCCCAAGTTAGCCAATCCCACCCGCTTCCATCCAAGGGTGCTGGACTTAGAGCGTTGGAAACAAAGAGTCCAGAGTTTATCTGCATCTCTTAATACTCACACAGAATCTTTATTAGGCTTGCATCCAAAGTAATTTTTCCATATATTAATGCACATTTTAATTTTATTGCTATGTCTAGATCAAGTTTCCAGAAATCTAAATGTGAAAGAAAGGTTTATCATTTTCATCTCTTTTAAGCAATGCAAACACAAATCGACAATAGGACATGAAGAACATTTCCTTTCGATACTCATGTTCCCTACAGCACTATAAAAATAATGTATACAAGACTCAGTTCTTTCACTGTGTTGTGTCATCTCAGGATGCCATTTCACCTCTTTGGGCCTCACCACCTTCATCAGCCCTCAGTATCCTCCCCATGATTCTGCGACCCAACTGTGGCTTCCTTATATGATCTCTCTCTTCTTCAGTACTATAATCCAAATTCTCCAAGGGCAGGGCCCGTCTTTAACTCTGGAGTCCTCTACTGTGCCTGCGTTCACCTGGACATATGTCTCTGCACTCAGTAAAAATTTGATTCCTTGTGCCTAGAAAGAAAGATGGAACAAAGCCGAAGAATGGTACCTTGAGCTTCTGCAGGCTCCTACCATCACCTTCCGTCCTTGGACTTCTCTGTGCCTTTATTCTTCTGACATCAAGTGGTTCTTGTCACAAATCAAAACACAGGATCATTTTGAAACATGAATACTAATGGATAAATAAGAAAAGAAATGTTGAATAAAGGAAGTTTGGCACTATTTTCTCCTACAATATGTCTTTTGTAAGGGGGCCTTGTCTATGCCTAAAGATTACTCATATCCATAACAGTGCTGTTGAAAACAATTGTAAATGCCCCAATGTGGGAATCGAATCGGATGAGATAAAAGATCCCTCCTAAATCTAGATGTCCACTTCTTTATTCATTCTATACTGATTCAGTTTTGAAGTTTAAGCTTAAAGTTAATTCAAGGTTTCCAGTTGAGGAAATTTTCAAAATCAATCCAGTGTTTTCCCAAAATCCCAGCATTATCATGTCTTGCCGCTGAACACCCTGGGCCAGTTAATGATCTAGCCCATTTCAGACTCCAAGAGTTAAAGCATCTGTGATTGGGTCTGCAGCTTAAACTTCAAAACCACTCCAAGTCCTCAAAGTTAACTTAGTCTCAGATTGTAACCCTTCCCCCACTCGTACCATTAAAAAAAGATCTTTCAAATTGAAGGAGCAAAGTTTGATCCCTTCCATGTCGAGAGCCAAAAACAATAGGAGCTTTCTGTTCTAGTACTTCAAAAGGCTGCCTAGTGACCGCTCTAAGAATACTTGTTTGTAGTGACTGAAGAAATGCACAGGCATCCTCCTGCCACTCAGCATCCTGTTAGCACGAGGGAAATTCTGCCCCCTCCCCTACCAGCACCTTAATAAAGCAACGACTGATATTGTATTAACTAGGCTGATGCAGGCAACTGGAAGATTTAGCCTTTGGCAGAGAAGGGGCCAGACCTGGGCGGTTAAGCAACACCCTGCTGTAAAGAGCCAATGAATTAAGAATTTGTTGAAATGACCTGAATAATGTGTAGATTTTTTTAAAAAAATCAGATAGAGATGGGTGACTGGTTAGATTGATTCCAGAGGCGCGAGTCCCCGATGGCTGCAAGAAAATGCCTGAGGCGAGGTACCATGCTCAGGGGAGAAGTAGCAACCCCAGAGTTCTCTGCAAACACTTTTTTTTTTTTTCTGAAGTGGATCCCGGAGCGTGCAGAGCCGGTCCGCCCCATCATGCGAGTGCCCCTACGGGTTCACCTACTCGCCTCTTTTCACGGGTGGCACCCGATGCTCCATCACCCTCGCCCGTGAAGGAACTGCAAGGCAAACTTCTCGTCTTGAAATCCTAGGGCTTAAAGAGCTGCCTGTAGAGTAGATCCGAGGTAACAGCAGCCGCTGAGGGGCTGCTATTCAACCTCCCCGCCCTGCGGCAGTTAAAAGTTTGCTCCCCATTTGCCTCCTCCTAACCTCCCACTCTGCCGCACCTCCTCCCTCGGGCTGGAGGACCACAGAGGAGTTTCTGGGTCCTCGGTGCACAAACACACCCACCAACAAAAGAAAGCGCATTAAATCTTCCCTCCTGTGAACTCAAGCCCCAGCGGATACCTCTTTGAACTGACCCCCGCCCTTCAGCCCAAGCGCCGTCTGGGGCGCACCCGGTCCTCCCAGGCTCCCTCCCTCTCTCTCGGCTGCGCACTTTTGCAGCGCGCTTGGTCTTTGATGTCTCTTTACATTATGGCAGAGCAGCCACACGCTCTTCCCTGGTGCGGGGCTTTGTGTAACGGAACTGACATTTGGCCTTGATACCTGGATCTCTTGGTGATTGCAACAAATTTCTAAAATAAATATTATACTTTGATCTCCCGGCATTGCATTTTTAATGGACGCTGCGAACATTACTTCATTAAGAATAAGATTTTCAGGAGCACCGAATGCAAAGGGAGGGAGGCTAAACATCCGTTTGTAAAAGTCTCTCCGAACTTCATCTCAGGCCTGGGAGGGCTGGAATCCTGGCAGGTTTTCACGAATGATGGTGAGGCCAAGAGCAAGGACTTCTAACACTCAAGAGGGAGCCTACTGTGGCTGTCCTGGCACTGCCCTGAAGACTGCATGTCTTACGTTGTCTTTTAAGCCTACAAGCACTCTACAGGTGAGCACTAATATACCCCCATTTTACACATTGGGGAAACTGAGGCACAAAGAAGTTGAGTAACTTGCTTATCAAAGTCACCAACTATAAAGTGGAAATCTGAATTTAGATTTTCAGAGTCGAGCTCTTAACCACTTAAGCCACCACTCTCTTTGGCCCTGCTGGCCACTGGTGATGGTTTAATTAGCCAGCGGGGACATCTTGGAGGAAGTTTTCTATAACAACTACGGGGATGTGAATTAGCCTTTCTTACTTTTTTGTTAAAATAGCGAAAAGATTAGGCAAATGAGAATGTCTTCCAGCCTGCTTGGCTCAGCCTCCCTGGGACCGGGGTTGGGATTGGGGGTGGAAGAACTCAAAGGAGTGAGGGAGCAAACATGCTAAGTGACCAGACCGGCTTAGAGAGCGGGGGCAGGTGCTGGTGTGGTGGTGCACCAAAGGACTCCTTGGCCTCTGATTTGCATCCAGGAAAGGGCTCCTTCCGGTCCCAGGCTCGACCCCTGGACAAGGTATGGAAAAAGGTAGGTCTGCCTGGCCTTGGAGCAAAACAATAAGTCTCGTCCACTTCACCCAATACCAAAGCACCCAGACCTCATCTTCAGGAGCCAGAACACTTTGCCGACCTATGCGGTCACTCCTCAGCGTTCTTGGAGTGACACCTTGTTGGGGAGAAGGGAGGCGTGCGATGACGGGGCGTTCGAAGTGCTCGTAGTGTTTGAGCCACGTGCGGCCCATTCCTCTCAAGATGTTTCTACTTCGCTGACCAGCCCTGGGCATGGGGGAATGTGGGCATTGTGGCATTATGTTCCGACCCTTTGGGGGATGCAGGGGGCACCAATATACAGCGCAGACTCTGAATCAGAAGCCGGTTGGAGTTAGATTACCCAGTCTGTCTTCTCACGTCAGTCCCGGCCACTGTGAAGTCCCCGGGAGAACCACGTATGGGAAGGCCGGGCACAAGACCGCTCGGAGGATCCCTTGCACCGCCGACAGCCTCAGAGAGAGGAGACTGTGTCCGCCAGGAGCCCAGTCGTGGATTCAGGTAAACTTAACCGAGGCAGCGGGTGAGCCACAGCTGCCCACCAGGAACCTCAGTGGCTATTCCTGGCCCCTAATCCCCTCCTGTGCAGTGGGGACTCTGCAGTGCTCCCCCCATCTCTTCATCCTTCTGCACACTGCGCCTCCAGGTGAGGGGATCCGGGTGTTGTCTCAGCTCCAGCAGGACCCGCCTTGAGCCTGGGCTAGAGAGAGGCAGGTGGCCGACTGTCCCTCCTCGACCAGGCTTGGTGGGCCAGCGAAAGTTTAGGAACACAGCCCGGTGAGCATTTTCCTGACCCAAAGCTCGCCTCGTGCCTGAAGAACTATCTTTTCTTTTTAAAAGTGATGGGAACAGTTTTTATTGACTTTTCTTTCCGATTGGAGGACTATTTGTCCTGGTACATACTATTGTAGTTTGTTAACAACAAAAGGTTTCCTCCGCCGCCTTAGTTTTTTCCTATGAGTTCCCTGGTTGGTCTGTGCCGCTTGCAAGAGTGCGCACTCCCCTGGGTGAGCTTAGAGGGAGAAATTGTTGGCATTGCTGGGGGCTTTCATTGGGGCCTAACAGCGGTCAACTCCCCCCCCCCCCCCCCCGCTCCGCCCGCCCACACACACACCCCCCGCACACGACCCTCCATGGGGCCAAGCACTGCTGGCCTGGGGAGAGAAGAGCGAGATAGCAATATTTCTTCCCTCGGGTACATATTCTGGGTTAGGTTTCTCTGGGTGTCCTGCCAAGCTTAGCTTTGGGGGTAAAGGCGGTACCGGCGTTCTTCCCAGGCTTGCTATTTGCAAAAGTTGTGGCCCAAGAAAACTTTCAGGTCGCCAGCAGGAACGTCACTAGAGAGCCCCGGTCTTTTGTCAAGCGGGTGGCCCTGAAGCGTGTGCGCCACCCACTGCCGCCCTGGGCGGCCGCCCGGCCCCGCCCCGCCCCGGGTCACAGCCAAGCCTGTGGCTCCACCACCATGAGCAGGGGGCACGCGGCGGGCGGGGCGAGGTGCGTCCCACGCCCCGCCCCGGGAATTCCCTCGGGTCCAAGATGTGCTCACGCCAGTGCGTGTGCTGTTCCGGTGTGGGGTGTGTAAGTACGGGAGAGGAGAGAATTACCCTCATCTCCGTCTCAAAGTCCCGCGCTTAAAGCCGAAGGCAGATTTCTCCGGAGATAACAAAGACACTTTGTCACTCTGGGCGCTGCTTCGGTGCAAATCTTTAATTGCAAGGGAGTGGGGGTGAGGGGGATAGAGTGTCTCAAGCAACCCAAGCGCGGGTCTCCAGGCGGCAAGGCCCCCTTTGATCAGGAAAATCCAATTATTTGTGTATATACATTTCCCACATAGTGATTACTTCATTAATTGTCCCGCCTTTATCTCCTCCCTTCCCATCCCCCCTAATAATCAGTTCTTTTATCCAGACCAACAAACACACCATAGGAGCTTTGTGGATTCAAAGGATTTGCTTTCGCTTCTGAAAGAGCCGCTATTCTTTGATGATTGGGTAGCGGCAAACTTCAAAGCCATAAATCTTCCCTCTGACTGGCTGGCGGCCCAGCAAAGTCCTTATCAAATTCTTGGAGGTGATCCTGAAGCGCTCAGACCGCTCGCAGGGCGAGCAAACGGGGTGCGGTGAGGGGCGCAAGCGGGGAAGGCCCCAGCACGCAGAGCACCAGCGAGGGACTCTGGGCGGCCATTCGTCCTCACCTTCGGGTCTCCATGCCTCTGCTGCGCCCTGCTCCGCAGCCAACGGCCCGCAAGCTGTAACCATGGCTGCCGTGGCGGTCCTCCGGAATGACTCGCTGCAGGCCTTCCTCCAGGTCAGGCAGGGCTCGGAAGGGACGAGGGAAAGGTGGGAAGGATCATGTCTCGATCTCTCCTGGTATTCTGTGCACCCTGAATCTCCAGGGGAATCCCGCTTGGTAGATACCGCAAGAGTCAGACCAACGGGTGCCCACACCAACTTCACACCTAACCTTGGTGTCCAGAGTGTGGCCTTCGGGGGAGGGACGCGCGGAACTAGGAGTGGTTCAGGGGTCGGCGCCTGGCTGAGAACAGGGCCCGAGTTCACCCTGCTGGGCCTTCCTGCTGATTTCAGTCTGGAGCGGGCGGGGGAGTAGCGCGAGAGTAGCGTGGAAACAGAGCTTAAAAGATGAGAGGGAGGGCGGATGGGCAGCCTTTCTGTGGGTGTTTCCGGGCCCCTTCTGACCGCGGAGCCGGGAGTGGCGGGTCGGATCCCTCTCCCCTCCCACTTTGTTCCTGCTTCCTCTAAGGTTCGGTGGCGTCTCTTTGAATTAAGTACAGTAGGTTAAAAGGAAGCGCTCGTGCGCTCCTTGTGCAGGTAGCGCAGGCACCAAAAGTTTCCCAGGACTGCTGGATGCCTGCGTGGGGTGCGGGGGCGGGGAGGGGCAGCCAGAATGGGGGAGGGGCGGTGGTATAATAGCTGGCGTGGGGGTTGCGGGCAGGCCTGGAGACCGTGCTAGGAGCGCTAACCTTTGTCTCTTCTCCGCCCTCCCCTGCCGCCGCCCATGCAGGACCGCACCCCCAGCGCCTCCCCGGACCTGGGCAAGCACTCGCCCCTGGCTCTGCTAGCCGCCACCTGTAGCCGTATCGGCCAGTCGGGCACCGCGGCGCCCCCGGACTTTCTGCAGGTGCCCTACGACACCGCGCTGGGCTCGCCCTCTAGGCTCTTTCACCCCTGGACCGCCGACATGCCCGCACACTCGCCCGGTGCGCTGCCGCCCCCACATCCCAGCCTGGGGCTGACGCCGCAGAAAACGCACCTGCAGCCGTCCTTCGGGGCGGCACACGAGCTGCCGCTCACCCCTCCTGCCGACCCCTCATACCCCTACGAGTTCTCACCGGTCAAGATGCTGCCCTCGAGCATGGCGGCGCTGCCCGCCAGCTGCGCGCCTGCATATGTTCCCTACGCGGCCCAGGCCGCGCTACCGCCCGGCTACTCCAACTTATTGCCCCCGCCGCCACCTCCGCCGCCGCCCACATGTCGCCAGCTGTCCCCCAACCCGGCCCCCGACGACCTCCCATGGTGGAGTATCCCGCAGGCGGGCACAGGTCCGGGGACCTCCGGCGTTCCAGGGAGCAGCTTGTCCGGCGCCTGTGCCGGGGGTCCCCACGCGCCCCGCTTCCCTGCTTCAGCGGCCGCTGCTGCTGCCGCCGCCGCAGCCCTGCAGCGGGGCCTGGTGTTGGGCCCGTCGGACTTTGCGCAGTACCAGAGCCAGATAGCCGCGCTGCTGCAAACCAAGGCCCCCCTGGCGGCCACGGCCAGGAGGTGCCGCCGCTGCCGCTGCCCCAACTGCCAGGCGGCGGGCGGCGCCCCCGAGGCAGAGCCGGGCAAGAAGAAGCAGCACGTGTGCCATGTGCCCGGCTGTGGCAAAGTGTACGGCAAGACGTCGCACCTGAAGGCGCACCTGCGCTGGCACACGGGCGAGCGGCCCTTCGTGTGCAACTGGCTCTTTTGCGGTAAGAGCTTCACGCGCTCGGACGAGCTGCAGCGGCACCTGCGGACTCACACAGGCGAGAAGCGCTTCTCCTGCCCTGAGTGCGGCAAGCGCTTCATGCGCAGCGACCACCTCGCCAAGCACGTGAAGACACACCAGAATAAGAAACTCAAAGTTGCCGAGGCCGGAGTCAAGCGGGAGGACACGCGGGACCTGTGAGCCCACCCCAGGGCGACTCGAGGCCTTTCCCGCCTCGGACTCGTTCCCAGCATCACTTCGGGGTGGTTCTGGGGCTTGTGGGCAGCTGGCCTCGGGGGGAGACCAAACAGAGGCACTTGCCCCTTCCTGCGCCCGCCCCTAAAATGACGCCAGGCTCTGAGCTTCCCTGGCCCGACCCGCAGACTGGGACCCTGTGCCCAGGACAAACATGGGAGGTAGGGTTGGGAGCTCTGCGCCACGCAAGGGCGATTGCAAGCTCTGAATCATTCCCACCGTCTGGGAATTTGAGGAGACAACCCTGGGCTGACCTTGTATATAGGAAACGCTGCTGAATTAAAGCAGAAGGACCTTGGGAGCGTTGAAATAATGCTGGGTTTCTTGCGAGGACAGGGCTGGGCTTTGTACAGGTTATTTAATAGCTTTGTTAAAGAATAATTATAATAATTATAACATTAATAAAAGTGTTACTTTTGTCCTCAGCTCCATGCAGAGCTATAGCATGAAATGTCTCTGTAAAGCAATCAGCAGTTGCAGCGTGAAAATAAATACGTTAACTCTGGGGTCACCTCGGGAAGACCCCGCTGAGCCAGTCTCATTTGATCTTTTCTTCTTCCGGGAGACTTTACAAAGCAGTCAGGTTTCACCGAGAATTTGGAGGTTCCTGGAGGCCGTGTCGGAGGCTTCTTTGCTTTGGAAGGTTCTGGGCAAGTATGTTGGGTACATGGATGGAGGAAGTAGGGCAGGGTCAGTTTTGTGGTAAAGAGGATAAGGCAAGGTTTTCCAGTCACACTCTGAGTTTTTATGCGGCCTTAGAATTTGACCAGAGAGACTGTTAAGTTTCTCTTAAAAGCTTGATACTTGTTGCACATACAACACACGTTCTTTTTATCTGGCGAATTCCCTGTGGCTTTCCATTTGTTGGTACTCTCGGAACAGAGCTCCTCACACTGGAGCTGTGCTCCTAGCAGTCAACTATGCTGGTGTCTGGAAAGGTCTTATCAACTCAAAGATCTGTTCACAAATGTTATTTTGGAAAGTTACAGAGAAACGGGGGCCCTGGTTCAGGTTGGTCTCTGCCGAGGGGGAAAAAAGCATCACTCCTATATTTTAGCCCTGTCGTGATATACAACGGTTGTCTTGCTTGTTTTCCTCTTAATCATTTTGCTGTGGAAATCCTAGTCTTTCACAATAGCCACGTAGGGATTTCGGGCAAGGCCTGGAAATTTAGTTCCATTTTTGTTTATGTTGAGATTTTATTTTATTTTATTAACCATTGAAGTAGACTGAGCTTTTCTCATGGAGGACCCAGGAATACTATTACTTAGGGTTCTTGCCTGGCTCTAAAGTATGAAGTTTTAAGGTTAACTGTTTTTTCAAGTGTCTTAACTAGCTCCTTGATGTTTTCTGATATTTGAGTTTTTAAACCTGAAACTGAAACCTTAATCTTCTGATTTAGATTTAGCAAAGAACAGAAAATATTCTAAATTTTATTACTATGTTAAGCTAGTGTCATTAATGCCAAATTTCAGTGGAACTCACTCTTTTCATGGTAATACAAGTGTACATAAATTGATGGGATTTCACAGTTTACAAACTGCTGTTGCCTTGCCATTTGTTTAAAGTCAAAGTGAAGGGTAAATTCTTAAAAGTGATGAGGGTTGTCAAACATCAACATCATTGAGATTAAAATTGCCTTTAAGTAGCAGTTTTACTCCATTAACTTGGAACGAAGTAGTAAATGAATTAGAATCATGTGGAAATAGATGCTAGAACCAGTTACTCTCATTAGAGATTTTGAAACCATTTAATGACAAATTAGAATGTGAGTCTTCAGCATTTTTTACCTGAGAAGGGAAGTTTGGGTTAGCTAGATTTTTGAGGGCATGGTAGTTTTGCAAGCAATAGGAATAAGAGAGCTGCTAGACAGTAACATTAATATACATCCAATTGTGTAATCTTAATCTAAATCAAGATTATTGAAAATTATTTCTCTGAGGAGTTACAGAAACTCACATCTGAACCATGCCCTGGAATTGACTTCAGAGCCAGAAGAGGTGTTTTGGCAGATGATAGAGAAAGAGGCATCCTGTTGGAGAGTAAAAAGACCAGGGCTTTCAACTCAGAAAAGTCAAAGAGATTCTTTCGTGGGAAAGAGAATGCCCTTAGTAGAGAAAGAAAAATGGCAATTTTGAAATGAATCTAGTAGATATTATTGACAGCTATTAACATTTAGTACCTAAACAAATGAAGTATTGATGATAAAGTTTTCTTATAACTTTAACTTTGCAGTTCAGAGAAAAAAACACATAAAATGTATGAAATTTAGTATCTAAATTGATGAGGTATTGAAGATAGTTTCCTTATAACTATAACTTTATGATTATTAAGAGAAAAACTAGATAAAATATATGGCATTTATCTAAAAATACAGTATATATAATTTTTAAAAACAGTCATTTGATGACAAAATAACTCATTTTCACTTAATTGAACCTGCAAATTTAAAAAGTGTGGTAAAAATACAGTCTCTAGACTAACTGTATAGCTAAAAGACTGTTTCAACTGGACCACTGCAAATCTGTGTTCCAATTTAGAAAAAACTGTATATGCCATTATCCAAGTGAAACAGGAAGCCACAATAATATATTATTGACCAAGTGCAGGAAAGTATTTTGTTTTTATACTGAAAAATAAGCTAATAAGCACTCAGAAATACAAGTTTGATGATGCAGAAATGTATTAGATATTATGAGCTGTTAAAATTTGGAATGCCGCTTCATGCAGTATTTGCTTCATAAAATTGCAATAAGTACCATTTAGGACTTTAAAATTTATTTTTAAATAAGTCAATATATAAGAAATAATATGCATAAGTGATGGATTAAAGCACATTTAGCAGAAAAAGTAATGAAATTCAAATTAATAGAAGTTTAGGAACACATTACTATTACATGTAAACTAAAATTTATTTTTTATTTGGAGTTTTGCCAACATCAAAAAAAGACAGTTTAATTCACCAACTGTAGTCAAGGCTTTATTTAAAGACACTAGCACCCAATTCAACTAAGTTTTTAAAACTAATTGAAGAAGCTGTGTTAACAATGGCCTCAAATAGACATTTTACATTTTTTTAAGCAGCTGTTTTAGTAGCATTCAAATATAGCTGTCACATTTTAGAAGATTCTAAAGTTAGTGTGACATGATTATTTTAAATTTAAGAATTGATAAATGAAAAATTTTGACCAAGAACTTAGAAACATGGAGAAACTGAGTTATCAGTAATTTAGGTAATTTGGAATTTATTTCTGAACTTGTTATCAGCACTCCATAGGTTTCTGCTTTTCTGAAGGGAAATTTGTGTAAATTTACCTTTAGCTGACCACTAATTTCTAATAATTCTGATAATGAAAGTAAATTGTGTTAAAGAAAATACTACTGTATTATTCAGCATTGTGTTAGTCTTTTCTGGTTTCGGTTAAAGTTTAAATCTTATAACCATATTGTGTATATTGTTATAAATTTTTTGTCGTAAGTCAATCAAACAAGACATACCACTTTTTAAAATCTTGATGAGCGTGCTTGCAGAAAGGTATTTGAAACAATATTTGTAGAAAAAGCAGTTTTTCACTCCAATTTGTACCATGTTTCTTTCTATCCTAATACTGTGGGTTTTTAAGTAATCAGTTTAAGGCAGCATCCTCAGTTTTTCTCATTATTTTGGTTCTGCCGTGAGAGTTTCAGAATGTTATTATAGCGGTAGCTTTGATTTCAAACTTATGTAAACACCTAGTCAGTTGTTTAGGGCTCTAAAGTTGCAAACTACTTTTACTGGCATTAGATCATCGCATTAAATATTAACAAGTTGGGGTGAATTAACAATATCTCATTGGAAAATGGTCTGTTGTGGAATCAGACTCAACACTCAAGCTGTGTTTTATAATAAATGTAATTATGGTTTTCTAATGTCCCAAACTGAAGGCCACTCTAAACAAGTCATATTAATGTTCTATTACATATCATTACCTTCCTCTGGTTTGCATGATGAAGGGGAATTTCAAAAGTCTGTGAGACTGAGGGCAGCTTTGAAATGAGTATAAGTGCCAACATAGTTTGATAAACTAGGAAGAAAATCTAGGTGGAAAGGTAGATGTTGGTAATGATATATATACATTTAGATTAATATAACAAAAGAACTTATTTTGTTACTGGGCTACTATAATGGTAACCTGATTAACGTGGCATTCAATATATGTAAACAGTACATTCTTCTCTGGTGCTGTTCAGACTCAACACATTTTTACATTTTACATAAAGATCATTGTGTCAATTGTTCCTCCAATGACTTTTTTAAAAATCTCCAGTGTTTCAAATTAATTTATGGACATTGTAAAATAACTTACATAACGTTCCTTACTATAGCAAATAAGTGATATAGTTCAACAAAAATGTAATCAAACAGCAATGGATCATCACGACTGTTTTGAGTTTCACACTATTTTTTTATGCTATTATAACTTACTACCAATTGAAGATTTGCACATAATGATTGATATACTATACATTTTCATGCTGATGTTTTGATGACTTCCCTTTCTAGTCTTTGTTGCTTTCCTTCCATGTCTTTAGTGATTATGATGAAGCATAATCCCCAATGGGGTGTTTGACACTCACTTTATAATTCAGTCCATGCATGTGAACTGCAGTAGTTTCTGCACAACACATAATAAACTATATGTTTAGTTACTAAAATATATATAGTAACATATATTTTGGTTTCTATCTATTATCAAAATTCTATTCAGGAGAAATAATCCAGTTTCTAATTTGACATGGAAAATTTGCAGCTTTCACTTTTCAAAAAGTTGTTTCAGCATTATGGAGATTCGATTCGCCTATTATAAAATGAAAGTGTGTTTTATGGCAAAAATAGTCATCTAATTTTTTTATTACCTGTCAGACTTCTGACATCAATAATATACTAAAAATTTTGTAAAATACAAGGTAGTGTCTCAATGTCACTATGATTTTTAAATATAAAGTTAAATCGTTCAGTCAGTCATATGGGTGCTTTCTAACGATTTTGTTTTTAGCATAATCTAAAACACGGATGGAAAACATCTGGCCCTCAGCTTAGTTTCATCCAATTCACAAGGCAAGTATCAAAGCTAAATCCTCATTTATGCTTATGGTTGGGAAAATGTGTCCTAATTTTAAAAGTATTTGATGGCAATTTCCTAAAACTCTATGTAGGGTAGCATGAAAGCTTATTTCTCTTCCATCTTTGCAAGTTTTATTCTTATATTCTATGTACTGTTTTCTTTTTCCATTCTATAAGTCTCTTGTGGATGTCACGTGTCTTCTATATATCCATGTCCATTACTACCATAGAAATTCATTTTGTGTTATGTGCCTCTCTTCCTTTTCTTGGTGTATTTATGCCCTTTATTTTATTCTGCTCCCTATTATGCAAAATATGATAGAGGATTTTGGTTTGAGGTAACCCCAGGTTGGGTAAATTTTAATAAAAAGCATACGAAAAAGTAGATCACCTAAATCTATAAACATAGCCCTTTATTTATTGAGCTAAAGTTTTAATGAAGGAGATGTGAACTAAGACATGTAAGCATTTAGCTATTTCTACTCCTGTGGTTATTTGATGGATGCTTCTTTTTCTCTAAACGCCTTTCTTCTCCTTTGTGTGATCCTTGATGACATCCATGTCACCTCTCCATAGGACCACAGATAACTGGCAAGAACTCATTGTGGTAACAAATTTTGTACGGAGGCTGGGTTTAGCGTAGAAAGTTGTTAAGCTGTTTTCCAAGGAGAAAACATGCCCTCTGTTAATCATGCATGATTCAGGTTTATTGATAACAAGCCCATGTGCCTTGAGCAGCTAGTATATGCAAGCTGCCCTCTTGCTTCCATAGCAGGGGGATATAGACGTAGAGAAAAGGGAAACAGTTTATGGGGAGTAACATTACCATGGGGATTACAGACATTTGGAATATCCTGTTTAGATAGGCTATTCCTAAAAGGGTTGAAATAGAGCCATCGGGTAGAAGCCAAAGGAAAAGATTTGAGCACTTTCTGAAATTGGAATGGATCCCCGGGGAGGAAAATGCCTCCCTCACCCCAGGTTGGTTTGGTTTTTTTTAAACCAAAGTTGGGTATAAGTAGGGTGTAGAGGAGATGTGAGCCTTGACTGAGGACATTTGAACTTGGATGATCTTTATGGTCTCTTCCAAAGCTGAAATCCTTCAAATCTAAAATCTGTAAATCAAAAAATTCAAGTATATTTTATTATGGCTACTAAAAATGCAGCAGTAGTATAAATATTCCTGGCATTCTGGTATCTAATTTCAGAAATCCAGTTTTTGAAAATATAACTTAAATAGTTAAAAGTATTAAAGAGGAGCAAAGATAATTTGAAATAAATCAGCCTCTGTAAGTAATATCAGAATTTACTCACATGATTTTAATATTGGCTTTTGAAGATAACAGTTCTGTGTGTGTCAATCTTTGTAAGTGTTATACTATTATGCGCATCCTGTTTATGTATGGAAATTGTACAATAAAATGACAAGATTGAAAAGTGTAGATAACTTTTCAATAATTAAGTAAATAGAATTATTTAGATTTACACATTTTGGCCTAGTTAAGTTTAAGAAAACCATTTTTTCCCCATATTCTCAAAATCAGTCAAGTTGATATGTTCAATTAGGAATATGTGAGCTGCCTATTTAATTTAGTACTTATAATAATTATTATAATTATAACTAATTTAGAAAACTAGGTACAAAACATTCAAAACACGTATACATAACTAAATTCAATTGACCAAACAATTAATTGATGTCTACAAGATATAAAGTACAATGAGGATTCAGAGATGAACACAATCCTTCAAAGAGCTGGCAGTCATAAAGGAGATAAGACATACTCACAACGAATGTACTACAAGGCCTAACTAAAAAGTGGCCAACAAAATTCCTATTAAAGCACAAAAGAAAGAGCAACGACTTTAGGTAAAACAATAATAAACTATTTTAGGCCATAAAAAATGGGTCTTCTGTTTTCAAAAACAACCCACAGACTGCACCTGCAACATTTAGAATTCAATTAGATTTTTATCCAGAGCTGAGAGTTCAAGACAGTAGGGTCCTCAAGCAGCATTAGCATCACTGGGGAACTTGTTAGAAATGCAAATTCTTGGGTCCAATTCCAAGTTACTAAATCAGAAACCCTGGGAATGGGACTCAGCAATCTGTTTTAATAAGTATTCCAGGTGATTCTGATGCACGCTAAAGTTTGAGAAACACTGGTTTACGAAATTAAATATTCAATAATGCATAAGATTAACCTGTAGGAAATATGCAAATTCTAACCTAAAGCATTTCTCAAAAGTTACTCCAGGGAAATGCAGAACGGATAGGCTACTTGACTAAAATCCCTCACCCAACTGAGAAACTCATTTGAGAATATTCTAACCCCCAATGAGAAGATAGTAAGTCTTTTTTAAAAAAAAAAAATTATTTTTTTAAATTAGTTTCAAGTATACAGTACATGGTTAGACATCTATATAGTTCATAAAATGATCCCCCCAATTGCTCCCTCCCCTGGCCCTCCACCTAGCCATCATATTAATGCTAACTGCATTCCTTCTGCTGTGCTCCTCATGCCCGTGACCAACTAACAACTACTAATTTGTACTTCTTTAATCCTTCACCCTATTCTCCCAGCCCCCCAAACCCCCTCTCTTCTGTCCATCACCAAATTGTCCACTATATTTGTGAGTCTGTTTTTGATTAGTTTGTTCTTTTTGTCCTTAGATTCCACAAATAAGTGAAGTCATATGGTATTTATCTTTCTCTGACTTATTTCACTCAGCATTAGAACCTCTAAGTCCATCATGTTGTTGCAAATAGTAGGATTTCATTTTTTTAATGGATGAGTAATATTCCATTGTATATATGAACCATAATTTTTTTATCCAATTGTCTGTTGATGGACATTTAGGTTGCTTTCATATCTTGGCTATTGTAAATTATGCAGCCATGAATATTGGGGTGCATAGATCTTTATGAATTATTGTTTTGGTTTTCCTTGGATAAATACCCAGAAGTGCAATTGCTAGGTCAAGAGGTATATCCATTTTTAATTTTTTGAGAAACCTCCATATTGTTTTCCATAGCAGCTGTATCAATTTTCAATCCCACCAACAATGTATAAAGGGTTCCCTTTTCTCCGCATCCTTGCCAACACTTGTTGTTTTTGATTTATTGATGACAGCCATTCTGACAGGTATGAGGTGATATCTCATTGTGGTGAAAAAATAGTAAGTCTTAATTGAGTGATTTTTATGTGCATGTAATATATAGACAATTGTCCTTTTATAGTATTTAATACACACAGATTAACATATTTGAATCAAATCCTGTTTAATGTATTTGAATTTTCCCCATAAAGTGGAACAGTGATTTTAACGACATCTGTTTTTTTAAAAAAAGAATACTCAGCTAACTGAGCAATTTGGTTTATTAGTGTCATTGGATGATTAATAACTAATTATCTTAGGGCAAATATATCAACTCCACCACTAAGACTGAAAAATACATGTATACTGTATGCTGCAGAAATGCAATGATGGCACTTTCGAAACACAAGCACAGTTGCTTCAAGCCTGTTTTGTTAAATAGCCTTTTAGAACCACTAACAGAGAAGTGCAGAGTCCTAGGGCTTCTCTGTAGTCTCTATAGAGGCCAAAACTTAGGAGGTCATAAATATTTATCTAAACCCAGAGTCTGCATTTCCACTCTCTTCTCTACTAAATCTTGCTTGTTCAAGGTGCATCTCAGGGCTATTTCTCAAACCAGAACATAATTCTGTAAAATTCCTTTGAGAAACGGTTTCTTTCTGACTGTTGGAATTATAGAAAGCTGCTGGGAATTATCACTACCAAGGAAGCTTGTAACATAAATGAGAATAGTTCCATAATATTTTCCAGGGTATGGCCCATCTGCCTCCAATTCTAATCAATCATTAATTTAGGGTACTTTAGGAGGACCCTTAGTGAATGACAACATGAAGCTAGATTGATGCTGACTATGGCATATTCCCAAGAAGTTCCCTAGAACTCTGAAAGATTAAGGGAGCCCTCTATGACTAGATAAATCTCTACAACCAGAATTTTTAGAAATAGAATTTAACATGTTGGAGCTGGAGGAGACATTAAAAATCATTCAGTCTGACCCTCTCATTTAACATAAGAGAAAACAGGGCATGCTTGATCAATGAAGCAATCATTATTGATGATACATTAAAGAGTAAGCACACTCAATAGAAACCCAGCAGCCTAGAAAAGAAGAATGAGAGAAGACTAGGGAGTAGCATCAAGAGAAACTGTGGCTCCAAGCTGCCAAAGGACCAGCTCTTAACTTTTTATGTGCATGAAAATTACCTGAGATGCTTATTTAAATGCAAACTGCCTGGCTACTTTCCTAAACCAACTTTTCTGGGCTGCCTACCACCTTTTTTTTTATGTAAAAGAGAAACCATCTAGTTTAAGTCATTGTTATTTTGTGTCTGTTACAGTAACTTAGCCAATATGCTAACTGATAAATCACACAGTGCTTCTAGAGGCAGTTATTAGCAATGCTCCTGCTGAGTCCTCCTGTGGCAGCTGTGAATGACATCCCTTTAAAAGATATTACATGATGTCACCTTTCTACCTTCTCCTAGGCTGTCTGCTGGAGTTCTCAAAATGAGTTCTCACCACCGAAAGGGTAGGTACCCTGCAAGGATGCAGCTATGGAAAACTCGATCCCTGCTTTCCAGCTTTGCTCATGCTCAGGTACCCAAAAGACCTCATTCGTTTAGTAATTCATTTATTTCACTATTTGTGGGGCTCTTCTCATGTGGCAGTCCCAGTTTCAGGCACCAGGCGTACAGTAGTGAATAGGACAGATAAGCTTTATGATCTCAGGAGGCTGACATTCTAGTAGGGCAGTAAAGTTACAATATAACCAAGTAAACCAATAAGATCATTTCAGAGAATTATAAAATAAAACAACAACCTGAAATTCATCTTTATTTGCCCTATAAGCTCACACCGGCAAACTGAGTATCAGCTACACTGATGGATATCTCATGGTCTCCATGGTAACCAGCCTCAGAGATGACCACCAAGAATCCTTATCTCTTAACTGCCTCAGACTGAAAGAGACATTTTATTTTTACCCACAGTCCTTTAGTGAGAATTAGTCCCATGAACACACCTAGATGCCTAGGGGCTGGGAAACATAGAGAAGCACATGGTATTTGTTGAACACTAACAGTGTTCTGCCAACATACTCATCATAAAAATTCAATTACATAAAAAACATAAAGTAGAAAATAAAAGGGCTACTTTATTCTCACCCTTCATAAGTAACTACTATTAATATTTTGGTTCATTCATTCAAACACCCATCTTATTGATCTCCTGCAGTGAGCCCAGCCCTGTCCTACGTGTCGAATGTGCTGGGTACAGTTCCTAAACTCATATGGCTTCCAGTTTGAGTGTATGTGTCCCCTCATGTGTTTGTAAACTGCCTCCACCACACATACCATGTGATTTCAGGCAAACAAAACTCCCAAAGACTCAGTTTCCTCATTTGCAAAATAGGTATAATAGGATTATTGTGGGGATTAATTCAATAATATATATTAAATAATTTAGAACAAGCACTCAAAAAATCAGCTACTATTGCTACATGTATAATACAAATATTTGCTTTTATGGAAATAGTATTACACCACAGTACTTATATGCAACTATTCAATGGTTTACTTCTTGATCCCTTTCAGTAAGGTTTATTTTTCCATTTCAAAACATAGAAGTTCATAATTTTAACTGCTTTATGATATTCTATTGTCTGTATTTATCTTAATATATTTGGCCAAGAAATTGATGGACCCAGGGTCTATAAATAGGCAAATGCAAATTGCTTAATGTACTCATTAGAGAGTGGATCCAAAAGTTAGTCATATTCTGAAAGGATTAATAATTCAAAAGCAGAACTGTGATTCAAATGGATCAATCCTTGCCCTTGTTCACTTAATTTCACCATTTTGTACTCATCTATCTATATGTTTAGTTAAATCACGCCTCTCACTTTTCTAGAAAGGTGAAAGCTTTCTAGAAAACACAGAAATATAAACAGAACCAAAAAAGAACAGTTTTCTAGGTTTAAATGTAATGGTTCCAAAAAGTAATATTTCCAGCTCCTTAGCGGAGCAGGACCAATTGCCAGCCTCTATATTTGGGTTTAGTTAAACAACCCCAAATACCTTTCCTGCCCAGGCTGTAAATATCTGAGTTTCTTCATAAGACCTATTTTTTTTTCTCTATAGAGTATGTCCTCATTTAGCTTTTCCTTCCTCTGTACAGACATTAGGAAGCGCCACTCTTGAGCAGATAGATATGCTCCATTAAACAGTTGTAGAGCACCCTTTAAATGTGCTCTCAACCGTACAATTTAATATAGCTATCTGCATAGTATAAATTTATGACATAAAAAATGTACCTGTCAAATACCAGTGATTTTAAAATTAAATTGCCACAGCTAAGATCTTTCAGGGCAAAAATTAAACTACCATTTTGATTTGGGGAGATTTCAGTTTTGTGATCCACACAGAGGCACGAAGATCTGTATGATCACAGACAAATTACTTAACTTTTTTTAGATAAATTTTCCCATCTATAAATGGGTGAGAGATTAAAAGGTTTCCAAATGTAATTCCTTAGAACCCCTGGTGACTGATGAGATGCCTTAGAGTCTCCTTGTAGATGGGACACTCTGCTTCTCCTTCATATCCTGAGCCCTGATAACCACCAACCAGCTAGACGATCCCTTCCACTTGTTGAGTCTATCTCATGAATTACAATCATAATCAATGCCTCTCAAGGCCATTGGTTGATACACAAGGTTTCAATACACAGTGTTTAAAAAGGAAAATGTAAGAAAATTGTGGAGTGGGAGAAGCCACAGGGAAGAGAGGGAGAGAGACCAGGGAAGATTGAGAAAGGAAGAAACAAGTTGGCCAGCCTAGTAAAGTGACCCATGTAGAGGCCTTGCTCTTTAGGAAGGCTCCATGGGAAAGTTTTCAGCTTAAAGGTTGAAAGCCAAAGTCAAAGAGAGCTGGAACTTTAGTTAAGTTCCTGTCCCTGGCAGAGCAGCTGATGCTGCTCCAGTTCGTAGGAGACTGCACTGCATGGCTGATGCACCTATACTATGGAAAAGGAGTTCAGACTCTTGTTCTGCTACCAACTTATGCCATGGCTTTAAGACACGTAATTCTATAAAGGTCAGGTTTTTTATCTGCAAACTGAAGGAGTAGGGCTGGATGATCTCTTAAGGTCCTTTCCTGCTTGAAAATGGCATGATTTTTATGGACACTCGTGTATATTGTCAGGTGTTCTGGACTATCTATTGCTAAGTAGAACCACCCCAGCACTTAATGCCATAAAATAACAACCATTGTAATATGCTCACAGATTCTGTGGGACAGGAATTCACACAGGACACAGTGGGGGTGGCTTGTGTCCCACAGTCTCAGGTCTCAGTTGGGAATGACTCAGGGGGTGACTCAAATGTCTCTGGAGACTGCCTCACTAACATGCCTGGTACCTGAGCTAGAATGACTTGAAGTCTGAGCTAAGTAGAGTCTGTCAGCCAGAGCACCTATTCGTGGCTTCCTTGTTGACTTGGGCTTCACAAAACATGGCAATCGTATTCCCAGATGGAATACCTTGCTACTGACCATCCTGAAAGTGAGTTTTCCAAAACAGGCAAAAGCTACATGGCCTTTTCAGACCAAGCCTTAGAAGTCACTTGGTAACAGTATTACTGGTTACAAGCGAATCACTGAGGCTAGCCAAGATTCATGGAAAAGGAAAGGAGAAAGCCAAATTCATTTTTGGCGCTTAGCAAGTTCACATTGCAAAAGAGCCATCTTTGCAGCCCTTTTCGGAAAAATAAAATCTGTCACAGTCTGTACTCTGGTAACAACAGTTCACATCCCTCCTACATACAAAACAACTTTGTCCCTCCCTCAAGATCCCCAAAGTCTAATCCTCAAGGTATTTAAAGTTTGCATCAATTCAGAGTCCAAGATCTTGTTACCTAGTCAGGTTCTGGTGCTGGTGAAGTTTCTCAGGTGCCTTTCTCAGATGTGGCCTCATTAGTACAGTTCCCTGAAATCTGAAGACCTGTGAACTAAAGAGACAAATAGTGTCTTAAGAGTCTTAAAGGGTCTATTATCTGTCTGAGAGGGTTTGTGAGGCACTATCTTACATCTTCTGAAATCTTAAAAAGTCAAGTCACATTGTTGGCTTTATCTTTACTCAGAGACTGTGTCTTCCTGACTGCACCCTAGATCTAATCTTTGCACTGAGGACCTTGCTTACTTTGAGAGCACTTTGCTTTCTGGAAAGACTGACTTGAGCCCTCTATATTTCCTCTAAATTTTTCTGGAAAATTGAACAGTTCTTTTTTCTCTATCCATATTTTAACATCAGTAACTAAAATAAATCAGTTAGCACTTCTGACTTTCTGCCAGGAAATCTCCTTAGCCAAATCCACCAGTTTATTTGGTATATTTTCTATTTTTCTTGGTGCTGCAGGTGACTGTTGCTACACATTTTGCTACATCTTAGCAAGGTCCCCTTATTTCCACCCTCCAATAATAATTTCCTCTTTGTCCTTCTAGCCTTCGCTGACAGTCTTCTCAAGGTCTATAGAGATTTCACTAACTTCTCAAGGCCATTTGACCTTGAGAGACTGAATGTACAAGTAGATAACGAATAGACAATACAGAAAAATGGAACTCTGACCCATAGTCTCCCACAAGCAGACTAGCAAACCAACCCATTATCTACAGTAACCAGCCCAAGAAGCCAGCCTACTATAAACCAGACTTGGAGGAAGTCAGACTGCTATCTCTAGCAACAATCCAGGAAACCAAACAAGAGCCCCTGTAATAATCAACCCAAAAATGACCAGGTTAATAATTAATAACTAAGAGGTTCTCTAATTTTTGTCCCTGCTTCCAATTAAGGACAAATCAGAGACAGCCAAATATGCCTCCTTACCAATCAGATAGGACGGCCTGCAGTTCTAGTTAGTGAACCTGCAGTTTCCCCAAGCCAGCACCCTCCAATCAGGGCACACCTGAAGTTTTCCCTTCTTTCTACTATAAAACTGTCCCATTCCCTTCCCTGACTTTGACTTTCTGCCCAAATACAAGTGATAGTGGCTGATCCCTTGCTATAGCAAGTTCTAAATAGCCTTTGGTTGTTCTCATTTGGTTGTTCTTCCTTTATTTCTACAAGCTTCTTCCTGATACCCAGGTAAAAGCCAATGGCTTATGTTTTTGGTTTTTGTTATGGAAGAATCCCACTTCCAGGTACCAAATTCTGTTCTGGTTATCTGTTGCTGCATAAAAACTACCCCAAAACTTAGTGGCATAAAACAGTAGTCATCTTATTATGCTCACAGATTCTGTGGGTCAGGAATTCAGACAGGGCAAACAAGGATGCCTTGTCTCTGATCCATAATATCTGGGACCTCAGTTGGGAAAACTGAAATGGCTGTGGGAGGGACTCACCTGAAGGCTGCCTCGCTCATGTGTATTGATGCTTGGATTGGGGTGACTTGAATACTGGGCTCAACTGGGGTTGACACCAATTGGCTTGGGCTCTTCACAACATGGTGGCAGGGCTCTGTGAGAGAGTGTCCTGAGAGGTGCAGCCAGACAATCAGTGTTCTATGAGAGAAAGGTGAGCTGCACAGCTTTTTCTAACTTAGCCTGAGAAGTCACATTTACTGGTTCAAGAGAGTCACTAAGGCTAACCTAGATTCAAGGGGAAGGAATTAGACTCACCTCTTAATGGAAGTGGCAAAGTCCCTTTGCACAAGTATACACAATATAGGAGATACCATTGCAGCCATTTTTGATAACTGATTTGCCACTCCAGGCCACGCCCTT
>NW_011888783.1:18522103-18574334 GCF_000151845.1 Pteropus vampyrus | reverse complement strand
GACTTTGACTTTCTGCCCAAATACAAGTGATAGTGGCTGATCCCTTGCTATAGCAAGTTCTAAATAGCCTTTGGTTGTTCTCATTTGGTTGTTCTTCCTTTATTTCTACAAGCTTCTTCCTGATACCCAGGTAAAAGCCAATGGCTTATGTTTTTGGTTTTTGTTATGGAAGAATCCCACTTCCAGGTACCAAATTCTGTTCTGGTTATCTGTTGCTGCATAAAAACTACCCCAAAACTTAGTGGCATAAAACAGTAGTCATCTTATTATGCTCACAGATTCTGTGGGTCAGGAATTCAGACAGGGCAAACAAGGATGCCTTGTCTCTGATCCATAATATCTGGGACCTCAGCTGGGAAAACTGAAATGGCTGTGGGAGGGACTCACCTGAAGGCTGCCTCGCTCATGTGTATTGATGCTTGGATTGGGGTGACTTGAATACTGGGCTCAACTGGGGTTGACACCAATTGGCTTGGGCTCTTCACAACATGGTGGCAGGGCTCTGTGAGAGAGTGTCCTGAGAGGTGCAGCCAGACAATCAGTGTTCTATGAGAGAAAGGTGAGCTGCACAGCTTTTTCTAACTTAGCCTGAGAAGTCACATTTACTGGTTCAAGAGAGTCACTAAGGCTAACCTAGATTCAAGGGGAAGGAATTAGACTCACCTCTTAATGGAAGTGGCAAAGTCCCTTTGCACAAGTATACACAATATAGGAGATACCATTGCAGCCATTTTTGATAACTGATTTGCCACTCCAGGCCACGCCCTTCCTGACATCCATCTACTCATTTATTCTTATATTAGTTATTTTTCCTCTGCTTCCTTTCAAAAAGAATTTGAGGATACTCAGTTGTAGTTAGAAAATGGATTGGTGGGCATGGAAACAAAACAAAGTAAGTTGGTTAATCTCAGGTAATAATCTCATACAGGTATTCATTTATTCATTCCATAAGTGTTTTCTAAGCATTGACAATGGGTCATGTACTATGATCAGCTCAGGAGATATTAAGGGAGCAAAATTAACACAAGTCCTGTTCTCATAAAGCTTACACCCAGTTTGGGAGCCAGACATTTTAAAACAAGTTCATAATTATATAACTACAAGTGAGCTAATCTCATAAGTGCCATACAGCAATGGTCTAGAAGCAACACAGGAGCTTGGTCCTATCAAGGGAATTAGAGATTTCCTTGGGGAAAAAAAAAATTGACTTTTAAGCTATTAGTGCAAAGATGAGAAAAAGTCAGGTAACTAAAGCAGAGTATTGTAAAGCATGTTACATGAACCACTGGTGGTACAGATGTGTTATTATTGTCCTTATTATGTATTTATTTTGTCCAATTTATGGCAAAATATGGTGATAGTGGTTTTCCATTTTTGTTAGCCAAGTTTCCTTGTTAAATAAATGTTCTTAAGTTTAGCAAAGGTATCAAAATAAAATAATAAATAGACATTACACACAAAAAAGTAAACATGTAGGTGATATGTGGATACCTAAAGATTAGTAAACACTGGACTTGGTGTGTTGGGGATGGGGAGGAGCATTGTGGGCAGTAAAAGGAGCATCCTGATGCAATAGCTCTGAGGTGGAAGATTAGGGGTCCAAGAAACAGAAAGATGGCCAGTATGGCTTGAGAAAAAAGTGAGAGGGATTAGTTTGAAATGAGCCAGGAGAGGCCAGCAGGATCTTGATATTCAGGAACCCTAGTTCAGAACTGAAACCTCCAAAAATCAAAATGGGTAATTGTACTTTTCCCCTTAAATACTGTA
The DNA here is from genome assembly GCF_000151845.1 of Pteropus vampyrus. Lineage (NCBI taxonomy): Eukaryota > Metazoa > Chordata > Mammalia > Chiroptera > Pteropodidae > Pteropus > Pteropus vampyrus. The sequence goes on along the minus strand of NW_011888783.1, from coordinate 18,572,567 downwards.
CCTGTGGCAGGTTAGTATAAAAATATTTAAATGGTATTTGAATAGTACATTTATAATAGAACAAATTTAGACTACATAGATCGCAACAATATTAACTTGCTGTGTCTGAGAGCCAACATTTCCATTGGAGACAGTGTTGTTTGACATATTTTAATTGAGATATCATTGAAGAATTTGGGAAAACAAAATGATAAAACCTACTTTGTGAGGTTTTAAAAATTATTTTTATCAGTATAATTCATGCACTACAATATTGTAAAGAAGGGCTAATAAAAATAATAATAATAATAATAATAATAATAATAATAATAATAAGCAACATTCTGCACTTCAACTTCTCTCCCAGTCCCAGAGGCAACCACTTTAATGTTTTTCTGTTTTTCTGATAGCTTCCTTCTAATCTCCAAAACATATGCTTAAATCTCCATTTCTTGATTTATCAAGTTTGGACATTATACTGGATATATCATATGTGCTTACTTAGATTTCCTCATACTCACCTTTCTCCCAGTCCCTCAGCTTGCCCTGCCCAGGCCATCACAATAGTGACTTAAGTCTGAGCTTCTGGTTCCATTGCAGGAGGCCATCAAGCCACATACCCAGATCTGCCTTCCTTAGGCTACCAAAGGGGTTAGGTGACACAACCTGGATGCGTGGGAGAGTTCATTCTCCAGGCAGCAAATTTTAACCAATGAAAGACAGAAATTAAAGAGAGATTGAGGATACATTTTCTCTTCCTCTCTCCACCTGATGGATTGTTCCAGGCACAATATTTCCATACAGCCTGTTCAAAGATGTCCTTTGTGACATGGTGGCCACCTGCTGCGAAACAAGTTCTGTTTATTCATGGCACTTTTATGAAGCAATGCCAGTGCAGTAATTTATCACCTTGTATTTGCTACTAGTTCTTCCCTGCCTGTCTTCCCTTTTTCCTAACTCACAGAGCTGAGATTATACCTTCTAATAAAGCATTAGCCCTTAAGCTTTGCCTCAGGCTTTGTTTTCAGGCTAAGACAAATATTGTCAACACTATCTATTGACATACAGCTGTGACATAACATCATCACTCACATCTTTCTCCTGTATTCCTACGATTAACTCATTGTCCTTAGTTCTATTATGCTTAAACTTTCAATTTTGTGCTTATAACTTTACAAAATTTCCCAACCACCAGACAGAGCGTCTCTTGGCTCTGATTTTTTGCAAGATGGAAATACTGATATTCCTTCCTCTTTTTTCATTTCTCCTCCCTTTTCACTTCCAAATTTCTGCATCATACTTGCACATCCTTAGGGTTAATAGCATTGCATTCTGCTCTTTAATTGTGATTACTTTCCGTTATTCTCCCAAGTGCTGATTCTAACCTTGAAAATCAATATGCAGTACATGTACTCTGATGATTATCCACTGAACAATAAATGTAATTAAGAGTTTGCTGTGTTTCAGGCACTGTTCTCTAGGCTCTTGAGATAAAACAAAGAACAAAACAGAAAGAATCCTTCCTGTCACAGAGCTTTCATTTCAGTGGGGAGACAAATGATAAACAAGATAAATATGTGAAATGTATAGTAGAATGGATAATAAAAAGTACTAAGAAGAAAATAAAACAAGAAAGGAAAATAGAGTCAGGCTGAGGGGTTGAAATTTTAGGTAGGCTGGGCGGAGAAGGCGTCACCAAGAATGTAACCATAAGGAAGTGAGGGAGCAAGACAGTCATCTGGGCAAAGGGAACAGCAAGTAAAAGCCCTAAGACAAGACTGTGTTTATTGTGTTTGAATAAGAGCAAGGAAGCTCATGTGGCTGGAGTGGATTGACTAAGAGGGAGATTTAGATGGGACTACAGAAAGAGAAGTAATGGGGAGGTAAGTCACATAGGGCTATATAAGTCCTAGTAAGGATTTTGGCTTTTACTGTAGGAAAGATGGGAAAATTCGGAGGGTTTTGAGCCATGGAAGACCGGATTTAATATACATTTTAACAGGATCACTTGGATATTGTGTTGAGAAGAAACTGAAATGGGGGCAAGGGAAGATGCAAGAAAACTAGTGTGGAGATTATTGAAGTAATCTAAGCAACAGATGACAATAAAGTAGGGTGATAGCAGTTAAGGGTATGAGAAGTGGTCAGAATCTGGATGTATTTTGAAGGTAGAACCAATGTGATTGGTAAATTGTTGGATATGGGAGAAAAAATATAGGATCAAGAATGCCTATAAGGTTTTGACCTGTGCAACTGGAAGAATGGAGCAACATAAAGAGATGAGGAGCCTGTGGGAAGAGCAGGTTTTGAGGGAAAAGATCAGGGACTCAACTTTAGCCGTGTGAATTGCTGTTTTAGTTATCTATTATCATGTAACAAAACACTACAAAAAGTAGTGGCTTAAAACAGCAATAACTAATTATCATGGTTTCTGCTGGTCAGGAATTAGATAGCGTTTGGCTAAACAGTTCTTCTTTAAGATCCCTCATTGAAACTTCCTGGTTTTAGCACTGAAAGTCCTATGTCCTAGGAAAACTATTCAAAGATTAGAAAAGTTCTGGGTTTCGGTGATGGGTGCAGAATTTGGGGGAAGGGGGGGTACACAACCCATACCATGGCAAAAACAAACAAACAACAAACAAACAAACAAAAAACAGGGACTGAAAGCAGTGCTGTGTTTTAGTGTCAAATGGTTACAGCATAGACTCTCTGCCCCAGAAGTCACTGACACTGACTTTTCCTCTGACCACTGATGTGTTCACATTAATGGGTCACCCACTATTGTATCACTTCAGGTGTGATCACGGCCTAAAGGTCCATGTTTGACTTGGCCTATGGATTGACTGTTGTGCTTTGTATTAAGATTATTGTGGCCACCTTGAATAATTAGGAACCAAATGCTGTTTACATTTCTTTTTCTGTCTAGCTAATGATATGGCCCTAAGGATGAATACTGAGAATAGATTTTTTAAAAAAATACTAATGTTTAAATGCACTTCAAAAGCCTTTTTAGCATTCAATATTTTTCACAATCTTCTATATTATCCTGGATTCTCCCTAAGAATGCTCTATGTTCTTGACAATAGTCTGGAGATAGAGGAGGCTAGGTCTTCAAAAAAAACTGTTGTCACTTTCACTACCCCACTCTATGTTGTATCAAAGCTGAAAACATTTTAATGTGAATCAAAATGTTCTATTTCTAACGCTGGTTTTACTTTAACTGAAATATACTTAGAGCAAAGAAATATAGGAACTCCAAAATGTTTATGATGTTTTGATCCACCAGGAAAAGAAACTGCCCTTTGGGTTGGCCAATGAGGTACTTACATCATGGGGGTCACTTCTGAGATTTGAGATGGATAAGAGGTATGCTTTTCTTTTGCAAAGTTAGAGGAGAAGCAGAAAAACTTTAGGAAAGAGTCCATGCAGATGTTGAGGATCTGGTAGCTAATTCCCTTAAACTATTTTCTTCTTGCAAAGTAACCACAGTTTGAAGACCCCTGGTGCAGGAGAGAGCGCGCAGATGGACTAAGGACATGTGGTGCAAGGATAGGGCAGCACTGATGACCCCCTTGAGGTTAACCATAATGAATTTAAAATGAAACTAGTCATGTGTTTTCCATTAGTCACAGTCTGCTGGGCTGATACAGGCATGAAGAAGGTAGAGAACTGGATTTAACCAGGGTTGTAGATTTAACCAAGCAAGTTGAGAGAATTTAAAGATGTGAAAGAAAAGAAATATAATCATAGTGCACTACTACATTCTGTAGTAATACATTTTTTACGTAGATTTTAGTTCCTGGCTCATCATATTCTCTAAGACCATTCTGTCTGATTGTCACCTCTCTATCCCTGTTCTCTTTGTTGTGAATTTAGACCTTTTTAATTCTTATATTAATAAGGGTATTGGGAGAAAGAGGTGATAAACATATGTGCCTAGTTTGTCATCTTGAGCAAAAAAGTTCTCAAATTGCAGTTTAAAAGATCACTCTGGCTCTTAGAGAATGGCTTTGATGAGGAGGAAAAAGTTGATATAGTGACATTAGGAGACAGTCGCAGTAATCGAAGCAAAGGGTGCTGGTAGAAATGGAAATAGATCAAAGCACATGGTATAGAGAGTTATTCAGAACTTAAAATTCACATGACCAGGTTATGGAATGAAAATGGGGAATAAAAAAGAGAGATTTGTCCAGGCTTTTTGCTAATGATTATATTTGCTAAGATAGAGAATACTGAAAGAAGACCACAATTCTGGTGGAAGATCATTAGTATAGTTTTAGCTATTGAGCTTAAAGTATCATTGACATATCCAAGTAAGAGGTCAAGGAGGCACATGCTATATATGTTTAGAGGTGAGGTCAGAGAAGGAGACATATATTAGGGAATTGATGGTATATCGATAGACGATGAGCCAGATGAATAGATGAAATCTCTTAGGAAATGAATACAGAGTAAGGAGTAAGTAATGTATTGTAAAAAAAAATAGCCACATATTCCTCTCATCCTAGTTTGCATAACTCTTTACAATGTGATTTTGTCGCTCCTTTACTATGTGAGTTTGTTGCTCATTAAGAAGTGGACTTTATTTCTCTCACCTCTTAAGTTTGGACCAGCCTTGTGACTTGGTTTGACCAGTAGAATATGGCAAAAGTAATGTTGTGGGAATCTGACTTTAGATATCAAGAGGCCTTGCAGCTTCTGCTCTTGCCCTTGAGACTTTCATGTTAAGAAGCCGAAATTAGCCTTATTGAGGATAAGTGACAATGAAATGGACAGCCATCACTAACCACCATACGTGTGGGTAAGGTCATTTGAGATTATCTAGGCCTCAGTTTGCCATCAGATAACTGTTGCATGAGTGACCATGGGCAAGAGCAGCAGAACCCCTCAGCCAGGCCAGACCCAACTTGTTGACCCACAGAATCACAAACAAATGAAATGTTTACTTTTTTTAAGCCACTAGGTTTTAAGATGGTTTGTTATACGTCAATAGACAACTGGTGGAAGGAGCCCAGGAAGGAGTGTTTAGAAACTCCAATATTTAAATATTGGGTAGAAAAATAAAAGTTAGAAAAAAAAAAAAAAGTGGTTGCCAGAGAGCTAGGAAGAAAAGCAGAAAGTTTTAGTGTCACCGTAACAGGAATTGACCCAAAGAAACCAGGGAGTTTCAAGAATGAGGGAATGCTGACAATGTCAAATATGATTGAAAGGTCAAACAAGGTACGATGAAAAGTTCCTGTTGTATGATAATGACATGAAAGTGTAATCAGTGACATTTGGGACAGAAGGAAAATTGATAAGCTCAGTTTTAGACAGGTAGTTTGAGATGCCAATGGGATATCTAAGTACATCTGTTCAGCATGTAGTTAGATTATATGAGCTTGAATCTCAGTGGAAAGTTTAGCACCAATGGGCATGTCAGTGATAAAACCATTAGTGTGGACGTGATCCTCAGGGAGACTGGAAAGTGGGAAGGGGAGAGGATCTTGGGGACACACCAAGGTTTTAGAGGGTGAGCACAAGCAGAAAACACCACAAAGAAGCCCATGAATTAGAATTGGGAGAAAGAGATGTACAAAAGCTAAAGGAATAGTGTTTCAAAAAAGGTGTGAGAAGTATGTCAAATGTAGCAGAGAGCTCTAGTAAGGTGAGAACCAGAATGTCCTCCCATTGAATTTGACACCATTTGCCAGGGCAAATGTTTTAGCAGCACTGTGCAGGCAGAACCAGCAAAAGTAGGCTGAGCAATGACTGAAAATTAGAATATGGATGCCGACATGTAATGAAAATCCATGCAAAGAGAAGACAGAAGGAGGGTACTTTCGAGTGCTAAGTGTTTTTTATTTTTTGATTAATTTTATTTTGTTTTAAGGCTATGTGACTAAAGCTTGTTTATTAATTGAGGTAGAAGTAGTAAAAGAAAGCCAAAAAAGAGGGTTACACACTAAAGAGGTATTTCTTCCCAACTTTTTCTCCTCCAGCTTTCATGAAAAATTCTTCTATTTGTACTTAGTTTTCACAGTGTCACCCTTCTTCTCAATATAAAGTTGCTTAAAATTCCCAGATTTGTTTGCTTTGTTCATTACAATTTTAGGTTAGTTGATTCCTAATTAAGGTGGGGAGAAACAGGGTATTTTTCTCACTTGGAGTTATCTTCAGATCACAGAAGAGTTATCTAGTATTCCAAGAGTTCCTAAATGATGCAAAGAAAATAAGTGAAATTCCCTGGTCAAATAAATTTGAGAAAGGTTATACATTTAAAAAATATCCCTCTGAGAGACTGACAAAGTACATTAGCATATTAAAGCCATCTGAGACTTCCTACATTAAACAACAACAACAATAACAAAACCCTGTTTAAAAGTTTACAAACTCATTTTCCCCAGGGAATGATTTTTTCTCTGCAAGTTATTAACATACCAGAAGAATTTCCCCTTGACACCAGTTTAGGAAAGCCCTGATGTAGCAAATTGATCTACCTATGTTCTGTGGATTGTTAGGTTTTAAATCAAGAAGTTCTCCATCTTATCTCTAGATTTAGGGATTCCTGTTACCTTTGGAACTTGGAGCCCTCCCTAGACTATCTACAGTGAAGAATAGTGATGACACCACCAATTAATTACCTTGGGGACCCTTTTATAACACCAGGGCAGGGGAAATTAACAAAAGATTTGACTGAGGATAAAGATAGTTGAGGAGAGGTCAGCAAGAGACAACACCTTTAGTTAAGGCTAATGAAAATGCCCACTCTATGAAAGGATTGGTAATTTGTTAGAAAACTTTCTAGAAGGATATGAGTTGAAGACAGGATCAAAGCGCCTCTTTACTTGTCTGGAGGCAGCAATCAACTAAACTACAACCACTTTAATAAGACATGCAACCAAACTACAGTCACTTTACTAAGACACACAAGATATTTTTGAAATTCTGATGAAATAAAGAATCATGATACGACGCCCATGGAAATGGACAATCGACATTATGGATTGAAAAAGGGAAAATTGTGGAACACAAATATGTCAGTGTGGCAGTATGCTGTCTCCAGCATTAGTCAGAGGACAGTGGATGTCAGGTTGGTCCCAGTATGAACCCTGAAGTGGTGTAGTCTGAATTGGCAGCCAACCTTCCCTTTCCTATCTTATTAAAGTAAAGTGATTGTTTAGGTACAACCAACATTTTTTTAAAAGATTGCTATTTCACATACATCCTCATATTTAAATTCATCCACACATCAAGAATTGGAAGACAGTCATCATCAATGAGGCCTAAAATAACAATGTTTTGGCTCCAGGCTCCCTCTACTGTCTCTGCAATAATAAACAAACATTTTATGGCACTCGACTAATTAGATTCCAGAATTTATGAAAGTCATCACAAACATAGTCTTGAGCAAAAATAAAGGAAATCGTTAGTATGATAATCAGGAAGTTCAATATTTGGAGAAAGCTGAAAAAATTATAAACTAGTTAATGAAATATTTATATAGATAAAATCACATGAAGTTTTCATTTGCCTAATTTAAATCCACAAATGGATATTTCATATGTTTCAACCTTATATATAACCACATAATTGTCAAAAAAAATAGTAGAGTGTGTGTGTGTGCACATGTGTTTGTTGGGGGGGTTTATTACTTTTAATAAATAATCTTTATTATGAAAGTCCCTAAATACATTGGTTAATTTACATGATGTTTCTTGACCAAAATTAACCACAGGTAGATATGTTAAGTTCAGTACCATATAGGAATGTGTATAACTTTGGTTTAGAAGAAAGAAATCTGCCTTCAGGTTAAAAAGTGTGAAGACCCAAAATGTTTCACACAGGAAAGTAAATGAAACATGTAGAAAAGCCATATGTTTACAAGAGGAAAACTAGAAATAAGATAGTTAACATTTTAATGGTGAAAGGAGGAAGTAGGGTAATTTGCATAGACTTCAAAGGATCTCACAGTATTGAGAAAACCTGCAAATCCTGGAAAGAATTAGAGGTAAAAGCCAAAGTCAATACACTTCAAATGCCCTTGATGTTTCACAGTCACTAATGAGAAAGCATCTTCTGGGTAAGTTCACACTTTGCACAAAATATTAAGTCTGTTGTTGGTAATTTTCCAAAAAGTTAATATTTTACAGTTCAGAATTTTGTTTTCCTTTGAAGCAGAAAAAAATGCTTTTTGAAGTTATGTTTCCATAGTCTTAGGAATTCAGTCTAAGAATGAAGATGCCATCAAAAATATATTTACAAAGATGTTCATCAAAACCTTATATTTACAGTTACTCTTCACCACTTGTCTCATGCCTAGCATAGCACCTAGTATGTAGTAAGCACTCAATAAATATTCTTGAAGAATGAATTACAAAAGTTGGAAATTCCCAAATTGATGACTGGTTGAATAATTATGGGTAGATTGTGGTTTATACATATTATAGTATATGACCATTAAAATGTTTTGAAGACTTTTTAAATAAAGATACTGGGAAAATGTTAAAATACTGGAAAGAATGTTAAGCAGAAAAAGGATGATAATGTGTATACTATCTAATACAAATCTTATAAATATATATATATGAACACAAAAAGGCTAAAATTACTGATTGGGGTAGTTATTTTTTCTTTGTTTCTCTGTATGTTGCAAATTGTCTATCATGAGTATGTATTACTTTTATAATCAGAAAAACATTAAATGTTATTTAAACATTTTTTATAATGCTCTGCTAACATCCAAATCCATAATAAAAATTTATCCATTAAAAACCATGTAGTTTAATAAAATGTAATTGTTGTAGGGTGATCCAATATTTGTATAAGAGTGTTTGGCTTTTCCCTATCACTTTTTTAAAACAAACCCTCACTAGATAGATACTTTTGGTAATTTATTCAGTGGTCTGAATACACGAACCAGAGCTAAAATGTGCTCTACTTTTGAGTATTACGCCAGTAACTTCTGTACAAAAGTTATAGAGATAGGTGAATTATTTCTAAAGTTATACAAAGATTAATTGTACTGTTTTTTCATCAGAGAGAAAGAAAATCATCATGTATTCAAATAAGCACTGGGCCAGGCACTTTATATAAATAATCTTTAATCCTTACAGCTACCCTTTCTTCGAATACATAATATTATAGTAGAAATAGTAATAATAGCTGAGTTATTGATCAATTGTCACGTGCCAGGCTTTGTGTCAGGGGCTTATTTTCTCTCATTTCACGTTTTGAGCTATTGGGGCAAGTAGTGCATATTATACTTCCTTTGCACTTGAAGACCCTGAGGCCCAAGGTGGAAGCCAGATCTAACCCAAGTAATTAACCATTTTCCCCCTTGAAAACACTGCATTCTACAAATGGATTTGATCTTCTGTTGGGGGAAAGAGGTGTAGGAAAAGGAAGCTTAATCAGTTATAGTTGAGGTTTTCTTTCTTTCCTAGGAATAAGGCAATAAGAATAGCCAGTCAGACATTACCCACTTATCAGTACAAAGCAAATTCATCAAAATTAATGTTTTCAAAAATATAATGACTTTACCGGTCAAGAAATATAATGAATTTCCCTTTGCCTTGTTTGAATGAAAGTTCTGCAAACTTCAGACATCCTTCATTTAAGGGCAATCCTATAATAGAGGAGGTCGTAGTTTGCCATGTCATTATCAAACTAGGGATGTAATTGTCAATGACTTCATTGAGTTCTTTAAAAAACTTCCATTCTGGCTTTTTTCCTTTGTCTCTTTCCTTCCATCCATTGTTCCACAGAGATTTAGAGTGAAAAGTGGACAAATGATTAAGAACACTTAAAAATAACTGAATCTCTGTATACTTTGTTCCTGAAATGGCCCAGCTGGTTCTATTTTTATAATAAATAAATAAATAAATAAATAGATAGATAGATAGATAAATAAATAAATAGAATTTAAAATTGCCATTTATTAAGCATCTTCTACATGTCAGAACTTTATACATTTTATGTTATTTGAAGCTCACAACTATCTACAAAGGTACATATTTCCAGAGGGCACCTAACCCCAAAAGTTAAATAGCAATTATGCCTCATATCATGACTACTCAGTGAAATTCTAATCCAGAATTGATTCCAACAAACCGGCTTCCCTCGAAATGCTATTTGCCTAGCAACAAATCGATCCTAGTGACTTCCCCGTCTCAAGTAGAGAAAAACAACCAATTCCTTCCTTAGAAGCCAAGTTTGAGAAACAATTAGAATTTTCTAATAGAAATTCTCACCCACCCTCTTCTGTGACCAAAGCGATTATTTAAGCAGTAAAACCTCCCATTGGCCAATGTCAATTTCACCAGGGACTTGGCCTCCGCTGGTGGCAGAGGAGGGTCCCTGGTTCTAATCATGCGAATCTGATTTCTCGGGAAATTAGCGTCCAGAGATTGTTCCAGGAAACCCATAATCTTGAGGCGACCTCAGGTCGAGGGACAAAGTCCTGCAGGGAATATTTTTCATTCACATCTAGAGACAACCCTTTCTCCTAATTCAAGGCTTCTCCTTTTACTCTACAACTTTAAAATACTAACGAAGCCACTCCGCCCTTTTCCCTCTCCCCTCCAAGAATAGGATCAGGTATGCACAACGATACTTCAATCCCCCTCCCTTCTGCCTTTCTCAAAGTAACCGGTGTGCGTGCGGATATGTGTCCGAAGGTGTATGCACCCAGTTCGCGGCGCAGCGTGACCCCCAGAACCGCAGGGCTGTCTCGGATCCGGTTCTCTTGCGGGGCACCTTCTTTGACTCCACGAGCTTGCTCCGCCCCCGCTCCACCCTCCCACTGCCCCTCAGCGGCGCCCCAGGCTCCCCCGGCCTCGGCCCTGCGGCCTGATCCCCGGCCCGCCCCGCCCCGGGCCCGGCCCGCTCCGCCCGCTTCGTCTGGCGCGCTCCCCGCCCCTCCGCGGCTCCCGGAGCTCGCCCCGCCCCAGCCCCGCCCCTTCCGCCCCGTCCCTCGGCGGCTTCCCGGGCTCCAGCCGCGAGCGGTGTCGTCTCCATGGCGACGCAGCGTCTACAGCTCTGTGCTCCGAAACCCGCGCGAACCTCCAGCTGGACTGGCCTTCGGTGACTGTCCTTCAGATGATCGGCGTGAGAGGGACACAAGCAGGTAAGAGGCTCTGGGGCGACTGCGGGTCTCCTTCGCCCCATCCCCGGTGCAGCCTGACTCAGCCCTCACCACGGACGCCCCCAGGCCCGGCGCCTGAACCCGCAAACTTCTCCGGACCCTCCAGGTTCGGGCTCCGGGGCCCCACGGCTGCGGAGGCGGCGCGCGAGAAGGTAGGATCCGCGCGCCTGCAGGTGCGCCTCGCACTGGGCTTCTTCCTCTGGCCGTTGTTGGGCAGGGAGGGCTGGCAATAAGTCTTCGTGGATGTGAGGGGTAACGGGGCAGTTCTGACAGTCGTGTCTACGCCACCAAGTTCTGCCCTGCGGATTCCCACGCGCCGACTCCCCTTCTCCGCCCCACCCCAAAATGAAGGCAGCCACGTTCCATCTCAGGGCTTCCCGCTACTTCACTTGGTCCCTGCTCCGCCCTTCTTCTTAAATTTTTTTTCCTTATTCTTTTCTTCTTTTTTACTTTTACTTGTTTGGGGAAAACGCTTAATGGCCAGTAGGAACCCTTACTGGCTGTAATTCAGACGTCATTACTCTCCAGACGTAGTTAGCTCGGCAGTAAAAAAATTCGGTGGAATTTGGACAAATCATTTAACCTCCCCGGGCCTTGTGTTCAACTTCTGTAAAATGAGGGGCTTGGACAATGGGTCACTTGTAAGATTCAGTCTTCAGCCTTGAGATGAGGAAATTGACCTGAGATTTCAAAAATCATATTGTGGTCTTTTGACTACTCAAACTACACCACGCCCCTTTATCATTTAAGTTAACACATGACATAATTATAAATTTATCATTTGATTTCCTAGAGGGCATAGATGAATTGGATGAACCTGTTCTTACCCCCTGAGACCCCTGAAAGTTATTTTTTAAAAAGAAATCTGAAAAAGACACTGAAAATACATTTTGATTTGTTAATTCTCCTAAAACCCAAATACAATGATCCCCAAATCCACCTTGTTATTTACTTTTTGCTAACTGAAGTTTTTTTGGTTTTTGTTTTTAATCTCAGAAAAACAACAGCACTGCACTTTGAGTGTTAAAAAGTTTACCAGAGCTGAATTCCATCACCTTTGTAGGAATTCCACTGCACCACTCCAGAATTCCAGAGCTTCCTACCACCACTTTTGAACTAATTTTTTTCCCCCCTTTACCCCATCCCGTCTCAATTGCGCACTTAGATCTGGCTTCCTTAAGTCGGAGTTCACCTTCAGCACTGCCCTTGCTAGGCTGTACTTTATAATGACAATAGTAATAGAAGGAGTAGGAGTTGTAATAATTATAACTGAATTAGGAGATACTACTCTTATTAGCAGTTTATATTAATCCTCACAATAACTCTGTGAGGTAGGTAGTATTTTTATCCACATTTTACAGTTGAGGAAATTGAATCATAGGTTAAGGAATTTGCTGGGTTTGAACATAGGCAATCTGACTCCATAGTCTGGGCGTTATATTATGTTGTAAAGGAAATATACAAAAATTATATGTAGTCACTTTTAAATATGAATGTAAGTGATAGATGATCATTGAAACCATTTTATATGTATCTGAGCAATGCAATGAATTATTGCCGCCACATCCTAATATATTTCCCCATTAAGCTCCTCTAGGATAGAGGACAGTGCTTAATCAGCTCTGTCTCTACTTCTCACCACAGTTGCAGGCCCTGAACTCGTAGCTGTCTTATTAATTCACTCTTGCCCATTAGAATACAAGATAGCACAAAATGATAAAATAATTACACAAATAGGATCAAGAAAAATGTCTTTCAATATTACAAGAAAAACCCAAAATAAGAATTTTGTAAAATCTGAATTTTAAAAGTCAGTGGCTTGTTTTATAAAAGCTTTTTCTGAAGCCTGTAAAATCCAAATAAAACCTATTTGGCACTTATAGCTGCTGGCTAGTGAACACTTACTTAGAGAAGTGGGAGTACAATGTTTTAGTGGGGGTGTGAACAGTTCAATGATACAGTGTAAGCTATTAACCACCTCTCTGATGAAAAGAAGGTAGCCACCTCTGCCCGAAGTCCATCCATGTAAAACTGTTGGAGATCTTTCATTTCCTGTCAAACCCTAGGTACCAATTCCCAGTATCTGTTCACCTGCAAGGAAGCGGGAAAAATATTACAAATAAGCCAAACCACCCATTTTTCTTCTTGCTGAATTTTGTCTCACCTCCTTATCTGGAGACCTGAGGCCCGGCTGCCTGCCAGTTCCTCTGTCCCACCCACCCCTCCACCTCCCACAGCACCTTCAGGGAGCTTCATAGTCAGAGCTTTTAAAAACACCAATGAATGTTTTGTTGTGAGTCTCTAAAAAAAAAATATATATGTCAGTGTGCATATCTCAAATGGAATGCATTTCAAGTTCTCAATAGCCATAGATGGCTAGTGGCTACCATATTGAACAGTGAAGCCCTAGTTTAATATGTTCTTTTCCTTTGCTTTCTTGTTTCCTTCTTTCCCGTTCCATTCATTCAACAAATATTTATTGAGCACTGGGTTATGTGACGCGGAGTACACTAGACACTAGAGTTTCTTTTCAGGTGGCTTGATTTTATCTGTTCTTTTATAGCCCCCCCCCCCCAATCTACCTGAACTGATTGGGCCCTTGACTGCTTGACTGGAGTTTTTGATTGTTGAGAGTCAGTTTTCCCTTAAAGACTGGAACTGTATCACATAAAACTTAAAAATTTCTGGGAGCCCTATTTTTCACCGTGTGTAGAAAATCCGTCTGCAGTGAGAGAGAGAATGAGGCCCCCATGCAGGAAGAAGCTGAGATAAACAAGGAAAGTGTCCCCGCTCCTCCTGCTTGAGCACAGCTGTATCAACTGTGTCCTGACTTCTATGTTGCTTGGGTATTCAACTCTTAGATTCTATGAGCAATGCTTTCTCTGTGTGTGTGTGTCTCTCTCCCTCCTGCCCCTCACCTAAACTAACTGGAGCATGGTTCCTATAACTTTCAAACAAGAGTCCAGACTAATATAGCTAAGACAAGAACCAAGCCCTTTCTTTTAGAAATGAGCCCATCATGACCCCCACCCTGGCCCCCAAAGTACATTTTTATTTACATAAAACACAGAATATTTTCAAATGTATCTAATCATGCAATTATGCCTTTACAAATTATTTTCTCATGCACATTATTTATCCAGATATGTTCATTTTCTGATTAATACTGCCTGTCTTTTAATATAAATCTTATAATACTTTTTTTTAAAAACAAACAAATCTATATCTCTTTTCATCAGCTCTTTTCTCAGAATCACCTTCCCAAATCTATGGGTTTTTTTTTTTTTTTTTTTTTAACTATAAGAGCCTTTTAAGCCAATTAAGTTCCTTTATATCATTCTAATGGTTTTATAATTCAGTCAATGTCTGAGTACCTTTAAAGTAGTATGGGACCCACTAATAAGAATCAGTTTCTGTTCTCAAGAAGCTTCCATCCTGGTGCAGGCATTCCACCACTGTAATTATCTGTCTGCCTATTGCTTATGTGCATTTCCTTGACTGATTCTTTCCTCCACCCTTTTCTTAAATGTTGGTATTTCCCAGGATTCTATCCTTGGCCTTGTCTTATTCTACATGGGCCATACCATGTATTCCCACTTTTCCTCAGTTATTCCATACATCATCTTTTCTCTTTTGAGTTTTAACTCCCTTTTGAATATAGAACAACACTTGATTTCAGATAACCTATAGGCATCTCCAACTCAGAATTTCCAAAAACAAATTCATTATCCTCTTGATTGTGTTCCTCTCCTGGTGCCCTCATCCTAGTCATCTAAGCTAGAACCATCAAATTCTCTTTCTTCTCCCACACTTCTCTGCCCGACTCTCACTTTCACCTCTCTTTTTGTTCACATGTACCTTCCTGGCTTTGTACATCATCCTCTTTTCCCTGGACTAGAGTTTGGCAAACTTCTGTAAGCCATACAGTATTTGTCAAAACTATTCAACTCTGCCATTACAGTTTGAACGCTAGCATTGACAATGTGCAAACAAATGAGAACGTCTGTGTCTCAATAAAATTTCATGTACAAAAATAGACAGTGAGTCATGTCCAGCCTGTAGACTTTAGTTTGCTCACCCTTCTCTGGACTATTGCAGTAGCCTCTGAACGGGTCTCCCCACCCCTCATTCTCTCTGAGATTTACCCTCCACAGAATTTCAAAGGCTTCGTCTGCTTTCTATTGCCTTCTGGTTATAGCCCCAAATCCTTATTGTGGTAATTAACAACTTTTAAAATTTGGTCCCACATACATTTCCAATTTCATCTTTTGCCATTCTCCAACAAAATGCTGGATTTCTCTTCCCCTTCTATTGAGTGACTACTTTGTCTTGACTTGATTAAATAAATGCCAGCTTCATTGTGAAATCTGACTCAGTCTTCCCATAGCAGGTAGAATTAATCACTTCTCACTCAGTGTTCCCACAGTCTATGTTATCTCTAGTATTGTAGCTCTTATTACATGATGTCAAGTATTTTAGCCTCTTTTTATATCAAGGAGTAGGGGCCATATTAGTCAAGGTCTCTTTGGGCTTCAAATTACAAAACAACTCCAGCTAGTTTCGGCGAAAAGAGAAATTGGCCCATGGTAAAGGCAAAGGTTGAACTAGAAACAGTGACTCAAACATCAGTGGTGTCTCTCATCTCTTCATCTGTCATTCCCAATTCTATTGTATATTCTGCTTCACTCTCAGGCCACTTTTTTCTTAGAGGCTAGAACCATGGCTACTGAGAGCTCTAGACTCATATTCTTCTACCTCTGTGACAATTCCACTAGGAAAAGTCTCAGAGAAAGGTTGTGATGAGCTGAGCTTGGATCACAGGCTCATCCCTTCGTCCAGTTACTGTGTTAGCTTATGAATTATTCTGATTGCTCTGTCTTAGGACAGTACTACTCTTGTGTTCAGGTGGTACAGATGAACATAGAGTCAGAAACTCCCTCCCAGCCCTACAGCCATTTGTTTTTCCTCTGCAGAGTCAACCAATATTATTAGTTTCTTTTCTGAAAGCGTTTCCTTTCAGAGATATTTTTTGCATATTGGTAGTTATTTGAAAAGTACATATTACCTATACAATGGCTGTACCTCATTCTGCTCAGCTTCTGAGTCACTGCTTTAACTTTACCTGTGTTCTCAGTTACTCTGCTTTTTCTCTGGCATCAATGATCTTTCTAAGCAAGTGTTACTATTTTAGGGCTTATGTGATTTTTTAATTAATTGATTAAAACTCTTCAGAGCTAGTCTGTTTGTCTCCATCATAGTAAAGCCTCCTTTTTTGTTTCCCTAAGCAATCTTAATCAGCTCCTCAGAATATCTTCCCAGTTTTTCTTTTAGATAAAACATCAGCTTGTTTCTACAGTGTCCCTCCTATGTGCCAGGAGTCGTGCTAAACGCTTTATCAAGATCATCTTATTTAATCCTTACAGTGATCCAGTGAAGTTGGCACCATTGTGATCTCTCTTTCACAGATGGAGAAACTTAGATCTCAAGAAGTTAAGTAACTTACCCAGCCTTACCTAGCATGTGGCAGAACTGGGATGTGAATCTAGTCTCTTCACTCAAGAGCCCCAACTCTTGAGTATTACTCTACTGCCCCCTAGGAATTCAATTTTATGAAAGGAGAGTAAATGAATACTTCCTAGGTAATGATAAAATCAGACCCGGCTTTCCAACAAGGGTTAGGATCCTCCCACCCTTTTTTTGTTGTTGTTGTTGTTTTGTGGTTTGTTTTTTTTTTTACCAGGTGAAAATAGGAGAATTGTGTGCACTAACGTTTCATCCAGGTAAAAGGTGGACTGTAGCAATCCATGAAGATCCTAGAGCTAGAAAGGAGAGGGCTCTAAATATAAAGGGATGACTACCCAGACACATGGGTGCCTAGAGGATCGTGAATGTCTGTGGTGGGTGGGAAAAGTCATCCTAGATTTCTTGTAAGGCCTTATTTGCTTCATTATTGCATTGTTTTAGCTTCTGAGCTGTATCTACTGCCCTACAAAATCAGGGTAAAATCTTTCATTTATTTTACAGTCTGATTTTCTACAACCATTTTTCCCAAAAAGGTACCTTGCTTGTACAAGAGATTTTAGCTCTCTGTGAGCTTCTAAGAGGGATAATCAAATTAATAATATGTCTAATGTCTGGCTTGTTTAGTGCTGACCAGAAAAAGCCTGAGGCAAGAGTTTCCGTACTACTGCTTTATTCAGGAGTGCAGATCAGTACAGTTGGATTTAAAAAGAGAAAAATTTAATAGAAAATAATGAACCTTCTGTTTTATTGTCCACAGTTTTGGCCCTGAATTTTGTATTCCAGAAATCCCTAGGTATGTACTACTGCTAATAATTTTAAAAGTCTGGCTTGGGATGTGGTGATAAATGTGAGGGGAGACGGAACAAGTGAATTGTTACCTATGAAAATTTTAAGTCAGGCCTCTCTCATACATAAAAAAAAAAAACCTTATGACTTGATTTTTCTTCTTGCAATTAAAATGCAATTTATGCAAACATATAAAGAGCTCAGTTATAGGAAAATCAGCCTACATAGGGTAACTTAGGAAAGGTAAAAATTCACAGAGAAAACATTTTAACATATAAGTAAGTATTAAAACGTATACAGGAACTGATAAGGTAAGAATTATATTTTAAATGTATCTTTGGAGAAAAATCAAAGGTTAATTTTTAAATGTATGTCAAAATGATATTAAAAATACTATATCTTGAATATAATAGAAAAATTTTCTGTTCTGCCTTATATATACTCTATGTGTTTTTCTTTTAACATGCATGACCTGGAATATGGCAGTAGTTTGGATTACATCTTGTTTTGTTTTGGTGGAGAAAAGAGGTGGTGTAAGCATAAGCCAATCTGAATTTATGGTTTTTAGGGTCAGCTCAGTAGGAAAAGTGAGTCCTTAACCTGCTGTTGATTGTATTTAGAGATAGAGACCAAGTTCTATAAAATCAAATAGTAACAGAGTTAGAGGCTTATTTAATACATCAGTTCTAACACGCAAAATTATTCCTGTAGCTCTTTTTACATAGACTTTAAGGTGAAATGGGGAGGAAGAGTTAATTTCTCTAGATTTTTTTTTTAACTCAATTTCATAATCCAGAAGAATGAGGTTTTTCAGTTAGGATGGACATGATGCTACCAAATACAAAAACAGAATATATACTTAAAATACTCTACTGACAAACTGAGTTCTACATTCTTTTTATTTATATTCTAAATTTACATAGGTGTTTAAAGACTTATGAAGTAAATTTTTTGGTTTTTACAGGAATTATCTAGGCAAGACAGACGCTGTAAAGGTAAGGGTACATAAACTATTTTTTAGGATGCTTTAGTTCTCTTTTACCATTAATTTATATAGTTTTTGAATAATTGCTTTAGTATAAAATTACATTTTAGCTTGGATAACAGAATGTTTATATAAAGCCTATGAATAAGTTATTTTAAATACCACAAACAAAAATAATAATGATAATGCTAGTTTTTATCTCTGCTTCTATTTTAGGCACCAAAATATAGACAAAATGGCAGATTGCTAGTGTTTGATCCAAAGGGTAAATGATTTATTACTTAAAAAAATATGTTTGACCACCATTTTATCCTAAATATTAAGAAGATAGTCTACTGGAATGGTTGAGTGTGGTTGGAAGTCTTAGCAGTTAAATCCTTTATTGTTTTTCATTTAAAAAATGCCTAAATATTTGCCAATCAGGAGTTTCTATTAGGAACATCACTATTGATAAAATACTGAGTTTATTTTTCCTTCTCTTTCAGAAAAAGTGATGATTGAACCAAATGAAACAGTGTCAGAGTAAGAAAATGTCTCTGGTTGTGCAGCCGATCTATCACATGCCTTTCGAGCAATTAGAACTAGAGATTGCAATCATTTGTCACTCAATTAAATTTGAAAGGCTAGAAATGCATGAATTAGTGCTTTAGCTTTTGCTTCAGTCAAAAGGACATTTAAAATGAAAAATGAATTTTGATAAAAAATGTAGGGATGTAGATAATATTCACTTCTACTTTTAATGCTTAAACACCAAGTATTCTGTATTTGACATATAATTTTCATTGCTCATTCGTATTCCCTTTGATAGTTGCTCATTTCTTTCAGAATATCTCTTTAAATGAATATTTACTTTAAAATTAAACAGAATCTTTATTTACTATGAGATGAATCATTACTACTAAATAAGGAAAATACGTAATCACTCCGGGTAGTTGAAGAGATTGGTGTTAAATAGAATCATAGTTCAGTTTGGGTACCTAAATATTAAGTACCTGCTTTGTTCAAGGCACTGATTCTGATAATTCATCAAAGCCCTTCCTGATAAGATTATCTTCTGCCCCCTGAATTAATATTCTATTATTTAGTCTATGAAAAATTACACTTTGAAAGTTGATCATAAAACACATTCATAGAGATCAATTATTGACAGGTCAGTAGGCACCATTCTGGTGGGATTCTATTCAAATTAATATTATTTTGGCTTATTCTGAATATTATTGGCTAGGAAAAATTCCACCTGATGCAACATTTATTTTAATTTTACACTGTCAAAGCTAAAAATTAAAATTAGAATCCACCTTGGCTTTATTATAAATTGCATGTTAAATACATATTTTTATATTAGAGTAATGTATAACAGATCAGTGATGAAAATCTGTTTATTTCAGCTTAAATATTATAAGCAATGAGAAAAAATGCCCTGTTAAATATATTAATCTGTATTTAAATATATGTATCCTATCATATGATTGAAAACATATTTAAATTAAAAAACCTAAGACAATTTTAGTAATCTTTGAGGGAAGTATATCTTTTAATAATAATAATGAAAGTTAGTAGATCATTAATGAAGATAAATTACTGTTTTGTTTACTGCAAGCCCCAATGTCCTTAGACTGTGATAAGTAGTGTTGGAACTGGAGCAAAGTGTAATCTATATCCAGAGGTAGTTAAACCCCAGGGATAAATCAAATGCACCCTGGGCCAAAATAGGGAATCAGAGTGATGATTTGTTCTCTTGATCTCATTAATAATTGCTTGATCTCAGTAACTGCTTATCAAACTACTTTTTGCAAGAGTAAGATGATCATGTCCTTTTTAATTTGCTTGCAAAGAAGACTTTAGATTTGGATTGATTGTTGTTTGAAGTGGGGGAGAAGGAGGGATGGTTAGTATAGCCAGTAAGCTTCACTGTTGTACAGCTGTGTCACCTCAGATGCCTTACCCACAGCTGAAGGCAAACAGGGCCAGTCCTGGAAGAAAATGATCAAGTAAGAAAATAGAAAATCATAGGGACCTTTGCTTAGGGAACAGTGCGACTGACCTGAAAAGTTGATGAATTTTCCATTCCACTCCCTTGCTCCCCGCACAGGCTTCATAGTCTGACCAGCAAGTGTTATTTGCCAAAAGGCCCTGTCCAGCTTGCGTTAGGGAAGACTAGAAGTTTCTTCTTCACCAGTTCTTTGCCTTAATCTTCTGATTGATTTGTCATTCTACTCTGAGCCACAAGGGATTTGTAAACTATTACTTTTAAACTTTTCTGTACACAAAACCCACACTATCATTTCCCACACTATAGATCCCATGTGTGAAATATTTTGTCTACCCAACAAATTGCACTTAATTAACAATTTTCAGTAATAAAGATAAAATATATTTTTAATGCTGGACAAAGTTTTATGGACCTTGGACCTTTGATCTGTTGGGGTTTTTGTTCAAGCTTTTGAGAAGTGAGATAGAAGTGGCTGAAGCAGATCCATAGCACTCAGCTCTCTGAGGTTGAAAATATATCTATATGTTATTCCATAATATGTTTTATCTTTTCTAAAATGAATGACAAGTTATTTTTTATTCCCATTTTTACACTTTAAGTAAATGCTTCTTTGGACGAAGACCAAGATTGGCCAGCAAACTTTATACTTCCGCAGTACAAGTTTCTCTAAATGTAGCTAGGACATTCTTAGAAAAGTAAGTTTTAATTAATTTTTAGGCCCATATTTGGCAAATTATAAATCATTTTAAAACGAAGTTTAAAATGTAAACTTCCTGAAAAACTTGTTAATTCCAATAGAAATTTGGGGACATTTCATAAATACTCCCAGTGCTCTTAACTAAGGAACAATCCTAAAACCTAGGTTATCTACCCTCTAGCATAAGCAAGTTCCAGTGAGATATCTAACTTGACTAACTCTCTAACCTTAGCAGATACTAAATTAACTGTCTTTCATTTCCAAAGGATATTACATAAAAATTTGAATCTTTCCTTAATCGTAACTATTTAAATTAAACATCTTTTAGAGTATACTGGTTATCTATTTTTCTTAAATGGTTAGAGGCATTGTTTCCATTAATAATATCACTTTCTCAAATGGAAGTCAATACATTATAGTGGAAGAGGAGGTTGGACTTTGGGGCCTTTGGTTATTTGAAACTGTGTATGAGACTACTGAAAGTGAACAGAAGAGAAACTCATGTTTTGCTGTTAAAATGATGACTTGGCCATGCTCCTATATTTTTTTTATGACATGTGCACTGCGTGTGTTGGCTTCCTCCATGTTGTATCAAGATTATTAAAGGCATTTCCAATTATTCAAATACCCAGAACTAAACTAGCTAAAATCCCTTCCTTGAGAATATAACTTAGTGAATATATAAGTATCATATTTCATATTCGAAGTTATACATATATTTTCTTCATGGTTTAACATCTTTTACAGTCGATGGCATCTTAAACTTGGCAATGCTTTTTCTTAAATAACAGTATATCTTCTAATAAATAGATGATATCTTAGATTCAATTAAATAAACTAATTCGTAGGAGTGGGGGAAAGCAGGCAGTAAAGCCCTTTTATCTAGATTAGCTATTAGAGGAAATAAATTCTAGTAATCACTTGTGGGGACCTTTGGCACAATAAGAATCTCACAATGCTAGAAAATGAATACTTAAGTGACTTCTCAACTTTTCATATGCAGAGTTTCTTCTTGGATCTTCTCTTTCACAATTAGAAAATTGAGGAGGGTAGAGGCAGAACAAATGTAAATCGTCTTTGCTGTGCATTTTGTATTACCAGGGAGGAATTTTGCTTTAGCAGCATATACTAAGGAAGTAAAGATTCTTCCATTCCCTCTCATAGTACTAAGAATATCACGAGCTATTCATCCTCTTTGTTAGTCATTGCACGAGATTACTAACAACTACAGTACTAATGTTCTGGATTCACATTTCCACAGGGAAAAAACAGAGCCACCATAGCATTGGGGAAAAAAAATAATATTTTACATCTTTTTATATCTTTCCATGTAAACTAGAAGTTGAATTTTTTAAACTTGGTAAATGAGACATCTAAAAGAATCTTAAGACCACAGAAAGTAGACATGGGGTTATTTCCCACCAGCCTGGGTGCCTGTGAGTAAACAGTGCATCACAGAAGAATCCTGTGTCTCGCATTTATTGACATGAGGTTTCAGGCTTAAAAGGTGAAAGAGAAAATTAACCCATTTCTATATCAGTGACTTAATGAAAAAGCAAGCAACTTTATGTTATGACCAAAGGTTAATATTAGTGTTGGACTCTCTCCATAAGTGTAGCGTTTAGCAATGATAAGAACTGATTTACAAACTTAAAAAAACTCAAGGCTAGTATTCCTTAAATAATTTTATTCCATCATATATATCACAGTGATGTGTCAAACACATTCACAGAACTGATCGCTTATATTTGTGCTTTATGTTAAAGAACTCTGAAAAGGTTCTAAGAATCATTACACAAAGACAAATACCAGGTAGAAATAGAATTTTAATCATTAGTAAAATTTATTTTTAATGCTTTTCCAGAAAAAAGGTACTGCATTTTAGCTACTTAGTTTATTGTTGGTGTATTATAGTGTTTGTATTAAATATGTGTGTGTATCCATATTTGAGGCGTAAACAGAATTGTGATCTAGGAAAATATTTTTTCACTATTTACTTTTAACGTTTAGGAAAGAAGTCTCTTCAAAAAATATTGAAAATAAAGTTTCTTTAAAGAATATTGAAAATAGAGTATCTTCAAAGAGTATTGAAAATAAAGATACAGAAATAAATCTACAGTCTAAGCTATGGTCATCTTCCTTCTTAAAAGAAAGCACAGGTAATAACATTTGTTTTATTTGAGTAGCTTCTAATTTCAGCCCTCCTTCTATGACCTTTGAGATGTTGACAACTTTGTAGGTCTGGAGCAGGTCATGGAAATCAGTAATTTTTCAAATTTATGTACCAGATGATTTCTGATACACAGGTACAGGATCCACAGGTATAAATTACATAAAATGATAATGATAGGTTATTTTAGAATGAATTAAAATACCTATGAGAGCAGTAATAAGTTCCATTCATTCAACAACAGTTTATTGAGTGCCAGGCACTGATTTAGAAGCTATGGATACACTAGTTAGCAAATAAGCAAGGTCATTGCCCTTATGAAGTTCATTTTCTAGTGGGAGATAGCCAACTATTAAAAGTAAATAATAAACACAATAAACAAACAAATATGATAGTGACAGGTTGTGATGGGTGCTATAATGTTAGTAAATGGCACCTGGGAGAGGACTACCTTAGACCTAGGAATTAGGACACCTATCATATGCTCATTGTGTGTTTGTGAATTAAGACAGTTCTTGTGACCACATAAAGTCCTTAATTCCCTATTCTGACCTTCCCCTGATGACATCAGTGTGATGAGTCTGTGAACAAGGTGGGGTGGGTACACACTGGAAGATCAGGATGATTGTGAGCTGATGGAGACTGTAAATGAAACAGAAGCAGGTAGATGGCCCAAATATCCCAGCCATCCTATTCTTAGAAGAACTTGGTATCCCTTTTTAGAGCAGCACTTTCTGTTTAGTCAGGAGTTTGCCTTACAGTCAAGAGTTTACTAATTTTTTCTTTCCTGTGTTTGTGTTTTCTTGATATTGTTTTCTCTTGCGCTCTCCTGGATTTCTAGTTTTCTTCTTTCTAATACAAGTGTTTCTGTATTATTAAGAGTAGCTCATAGCCATACTCCCATCAAAGAAGGCATCTCATGAGACTTCCCAGGCACTCAAAATCTTACAAGAAAGGGATGGTGTAGCACAAGTTCAGTTTGAAACTGTGAAAGATCTGTAGAGCCATAGGAGTCGGCAGGCTCACTCAATAGTGTTTCCCAAAGGAAACACATGGTAAACTTTTTTAAAAAATTACTTTAATAGTAGTATATTTTAATGTGTGTTAGGAAAAAAAGACATGGTAAGAATATTGACTGTGGAGCCATACTTACTCCCAGATCTACCACTTAATGAGCAGTGTAAAGTTGGGTTATTTAACCTCCCTGTCTCTCAATTTCATCTATGAAAGGTATAAAAGTAGTATGAGAATGAAAGGAGTTAATGTATGTACTGTTATATATTAAAGGAGTTAATATATGTACTGTTCAGAAGAGCAATGGCATATAATGTTTGTTATGATTATTGTTATTTTTATTAATATATCCATCAGTTCCATGGATGATGATATTTATAATCTGGCAAAATTTATAAGTTAAAGTAGATTCAAAGAAAAATATTAAGTAAATAGTATAGGTGATACACATATATGGCAAAATGGACCAAGATAGTATGAGAATTACGTTTGGAAAATGTCCCAATAGATTGTGCCATACATTTTACATCTTAAATATTTCTCTAATCTATCACCTCCTCTCCATCCCTATTATACCTGTGCCCTATCATTAACCATCTCTCTCAAATGGACTTTTTAAAGAGACTTTTAATCTCTCCCCTTGCTTTTCCTGCAGAGGATCTCCCCTCAAAAACACTTTCCACTCTGCTATCCAAGTTTTGCCTCAGAGATGCAGAATTGATCATACTTGTTTCCCTACATAAAATATTTCCTTAGTAGTTCTGTCATTCTTAGGATAAATCTCAAGGCTTCTGGCCCACAAGACTTTATTTTCCAGCTATTCCCTACCACATCTGTCACCATTTCAGCCTCAATCTTGAGCCTTAAGCAGCATCAAAGTGTTTGTAACTCCACACACATTCTTGCTTCTGCATTGGATCATGAAAAATATCCACTCAGACTGGACAATTCCTGATCACTCCCCAGACTCCTGTGAGGCCCTCCTTTTTTCTTCCATTTACCCAGTATACATCATTATCGGTGTACTTCCCTATGGTTTTGTAATTATCCATTATGTTTCTGACTCTCTCATTAAAGTGTTAGCAAGTACCCTGAGGTCAATGACCATTTATTTTGTGTGCCTGGAACTCAGCATAGTGCCAGCCACTGAATGAGTAGTCAGTAGAACTTATTTTTTTATTTTTTCAGTCACCTATGTTTGGTCATAGGTACTGTGACTTGACATTAAGAAAAATCATTAATAATGTTGTGTAATTTTTGGTTATATGTAGACTACTCCACATGTATTTCTTCTGTGTGTGTGTGTGTGTGTGTTTTGAGAGAGAGACAGAGAAGAAACGTTATTCTCAAGTATCCAAGGAGTGACATGACCTAAGAACTATTTGCATCTCAGCCTCTCCAGTCTTACTTTTACTCTTCAAGTTTTTTATTTAGTATTTACCTCCCTATGAGAACAACTTAGGACATCTATTTCTAGAGCTAGAATAGCATTAATTTCTTTTTTCTTAAAATTATTATATTCTTTATAAACAAAACTTTTTCATTTATTAAAATTTTAAGCACCAAACAATTCAAACAATTAACATCAGCTGAATGTTATTGATTTGGACTTTTTCCTTTCACTTGACAGTTTTATTACCTTTTTGAAAGTGGAAATCAAATAAGTTATTGCAGTGCTATTTAGTCATGAAAAAAAAAAAAAATACAGTCCAGAACAGGAAGCCATGCAGTAAGCACATACACTTGTAATATTATAATTTAGGAGTAACCATTTTTAATTTTTGAACTTTTCAATATTCATTAAATTATGTATATTCTGTTTTAGGTGAAATGGGCAAAGATACAGTCATTGCAAAGCAGGAGAAAAATAATGAACATTGCCTTCAGGATATCGATGATAAATTGTCCAAATCAACAGATGATGATGGTGAAGATGACACCAATGATGAAGATGATGAAGACAGTGACCCGAATAAAAATACTCATGCCCCATTAGAGTTAATGGCAGAAGTAAGTTTTACTTGTACATTATAATTTAAGAAACTTAAAAAACTATTAAAATAACTAAATGGTATATATAGCCTTGATGATTAAAACAATAGTAAAAAGATACTTGCCCACATACAGACGCTTACCTGGCTATTCATCTCTCTTACTACTTTCACCAGATTTAAGGTGAGAGAAGATTCTGGAAGTGACTCACAGTATTCTGGTAAAGGCTACAATTACACATATATATGTTAAACCACCCAATATTGTCCCAAAGGCCATTGATGTTGCTTTCTTTTTCTGTCTTTTTCTCCGTATATTTAATTTT
Source organism: Pteropus vampyrus (assembly GCF_000151845.1). NCBI lineage: Eukaryota > Metazoa > Chordata > Mammalia > Chiroptera > Pteropodidae > Pteropus > Pteropus vampyrus. The sequence goes on along the minus strand of NW_011888783.1, from coordinate 18,545,978 downwards.
AAATTTCTATCGCTATCTCTTTTAAGTTCACTATCTATTTTTTGCAGTTATAATCCCATCCTCCCATCCTTTCTCCCTACCTCACCCCATATATTTTATAAATAGTAATGCATTCTTTAATGTCACTCAATAATGTGTTACAATTTTCTTTATAAAGGAATTGCACATTTTGGGGGACATTTGTTATTGAGGATCTTGTAATTTGTCATTATAGTGAATGGGTTCGTTTCATTAGTCTCTAATTATTACGAGGTGTAGAAACGCCATTGATTTTCATATGCTAATCTTGTTTACAGCAACCTAGATATACTAACTTACTAGCTTTAATGGTTTATAGCTTGGCCTGCATTTTCTTTGTTTACAATCCTGTCACATCTGATTTTTATTATTCATATTACCTTTCCCTTTTTCTTCTTTAGATAAGAGGTCTGCTTCTAAACATAAATGATATTTTCCAAAATTCTTGTTCCATTAATTTAAACGCTTCTAAATAGTATCATATGTACAATCTTTGATAAAAATTTTTAATAGATGCCAATTTAAAGAATCCCCTTATATTCTTAACATTTAAAAAATTTTGTTTCAAAAATGAAGATTAAAGTTTTAAAAAATATTTCTTCGCATATATTTAGATTTTAGCTTTTCTCTTATAATCTATTGGTGTGCATTAACAACTGATTTTCTGATATTGAACCATCCTTGAATTTCTGAGATAAATTCAACTTGATCACGTTATATTCATCTGTATCTTGCTGGATTTGATGTGTAAAAGGTTTTCATATCATAATTTATTAGGTAGACCAGTTTATAATTTTCCTATTGGAAATGTCTGTGTGATTTAGAGATTAAAATTACACTCGCCCAACAAAATGAGTTAGGGACTTCTGGTGAGATTTATCTGTAACACCTTGCCATCTTTTATCTGGGCAGTGAGAGAGGCGGGGTAGGTGGGCTAGTTATAGGTTCAATTTATAGAATCTCAGTTGGATACCTCGGATTTTCTATTTCTTCTTCAACCTATTGCAGGGTTTCTCAACCTTGGCACTGCTGACATTTGGGATTGGGTAATCCTTTGGTGCTTCTGAGTGTCTTTGTAGAATTTTTATCAGCATCCCTGGGCTTTATTAGCTGCCAGCACCTTCCAACATAGAATCTGTAAAATGAATATAAACACACATTATCTATCATTTCTCTCATTATATTCATATTTTCCTCTACTTTTGAGCATATGGCATATATGCTTATCTACTATGCTATCATCTTTTTCAATTCTAGGTTAATTTCTACTGATTAAGTTTTGTCCTGCTTAAGATATTTTCCTGAACCTTTGCATGCCTGGTAATTTGTTACTGAATCCTAGACATCATAAATTTCATGTTCTTGGTTACAAACTTTTGTTGTTTTTCTTTGAATATTGTAGAACTTTGATCTGGACACAGTTGAGTTACTTGGAAGCAGGTATCACTTTTTGAGTCTTGCTTTTAAGCTTTGTTGGGAGGGTCCAGAGCAGCCTTTATAGTGTGGGGACACTGCCAAGGCAGTAACCTTATGAGGACTCTTCCTAATGCTCTGTGTTTTCGAAGGACCTTCCACTCTGGCTGGAGAGAACATGAGCTTTTAGCCCTGTGAGAGGTCCAGTGATTGCTCCACTTGCTCATTCCAGTGATTCTTTCTTCAGCCTCAGTTTCTTCATGCTCATATGCAGATTGGTACCAGCCAAAGACTCTAAGAAACACCTCTGCAGGTTGCTGGAGCTCTCTCTGCCTGTGAAGTTCATTCCTCCCTTGAAAATTATGGCCACATTGGCCTCTCTGAACTCTATACCATTATTTCAGCTCAGCTAGATTACTCGTTTCTGTTTGGATTCTCCCTGCCAATGCTGGTGCCTGGAAACAGCCTAAAAGCAGTAAACTGAGGCAATATAGGTCCCATCTTGTTTCTCTTCTTTTGGAGATGAATCACTGTCCTGTGATGTCTGTTGTTCAGCATTTGAAAACTGTTGTTTCATATATTTTGTCCAATTTTCTGGTTGTTTAAGGAGGGAGAGTAAATCTGCTCTCTGTTAACTCCATCATGGCTAGAAGTCTCAATTATTTTTTTAGCACAAAGAAAATGCTAATATGCTTGCCTTCTTAGATAATTTAACCCAACTGCTAGCCATAGAATCATATAAGGAAAACAGAGATATTTACTATATTTTCTTCCTAGAAGAAAGCATATACATAATTGTAATTCTATATTTTTTTACTAAGTGTTGTCATGTAATTATGGACTAAATTCACAAATAAAAGCTGTATCTGAACCAAAGGAATTTTAAAATGATTAATGTCTTCACTGTCTCTGCCAGTTGAGTCAATCTGCATATTCTCAAATTATTCAGTAGTACATATATAGTATGGTCGTAGGAAAGTAGAGGTATCATACTTATTCTATATTGCCTTGCCATGAGAAGTCCTTAAATACTCTTAATTAATTGATTGATTACAGACTCACTTCTGGAAAAATTATGTAAATGTTAAAAGCAAAATAGTTAATCATTAATGGAATATTTTCTAGAGAGTTTATAATTGACATTTAAATTTTCTCCAAAACTACTTATCTGAAAAATTCTTAATGTGTTCCAGTTCCTGAGAGCAGAAATGAGCCAAGACTACCATTTGGCAAAAAAATTATGTCAGATGAGTAAGTACAAAGTACTTTCCCATTTTTCAATCTTCTCTTTGTTTCTAAAAACATTCCATAATATGTAAAATGGTTTGATTATTATAAGTCTAGTGAATTTCCCTGATAGTGTCTCAGTGATTCCTTGATAGTAAATTAGGTTGATTGGTATAAGGACTAATTTAGACTTCTGGCTACTTTTGAGTGGGATCAACTAACAGAGACTAATTACCACCACTGGAAAATAAGTCAAAATCCTTACCTTTATGACAATGGTAAGTACCTTTATGCCTTTAGTTTCAAAGAAGTGTCAGGTACTGCAGCAAATCTTACTTAATATGCAATTGTTCTACAAATATTTGAGTGCCTACATGTGTCAGGCACTGAAAATACAGCAGTCAACAAGAGAGATAACAATCCCACATTTATATCTAGTGTCAGGCAGATAATAAACGGATACATAAAGAATGTGTAATAAATGATAGGTACTATGGAGAGAAACAAAGTAGGGAAGAAGGACTGGAAATTACTAGGAGGAGGCAAAGCAGTTTTAAATAGGATGGTCCTGGGAGGTCTCATGGAAAGACTTGAGCAAAGACTTGAAGAAGTTGAGGAAACTAGTCTGGAAGAAGCAAGTTCCAGGCAGGACAGGATTAATAGCAGAAGTACTGAGATGCTGAAGTACTGAGTGTGCCTATTGGATAGCTAGGCAGACAGTATAAATGGAGCAGAATAAGCAAGGAGAAGTGTGATAGTAGATGAGGTCACAGAGGTTACAGGTTAGGGGTCGTGCAGATTGCATAGAACCTTTTCACAATTTAAGGGCCTTCATTTTTTACCATTCTTTATTCATGTTTTTGATACATTTTTTTTTTTTAAAGAAGCCCCTCCAACATTTCCTGTAATATTGGCTTGGCGTTGATTAATTCCTTTAGCTTATTTTTGTCCGGGAAGCTTTTTATCTGTCTTTCGATTCTAAATGATATGATAGGTTTGCTGGATAAAGTATCCTTGGTTGTAAATCCTGGATTTTCATCGCATTGAATATTTCGTGCCCAGCCCTTCTGTCCTGCATAATTTCTTTTGAGAAATCAGCTGCCAGTCTCAGGTGCTCCCTTGTAACTAACTGCTTTTATCTTGCTGCTTTTAAGATTCTCTCTTTGTATTTAACCATTGGCATTTTAATTATGATGTGTCTTGGTGGGAGCCTCTTTGGATTCCTCTTTCTTGGGACTCTCTGAGCTTCATTGGGTTGTATGTCTATTTCTTTCACCAGGCGAGGGAAGTTTTCCATCATTATTTCTTCAAATAGCTTTTCAACATCTTGTTTTTCTTGAGGTACCCCCATGACATGGACATTTTTACATTTAATTGTGTCCCATAGGCTCCTTAAATTATTATTGTATTCTTGGCTTCTTTTTTCTTGCCATCTGATTGGGTGCCCTTGGCTTCCCCATCCTCTATATTGGTGGTTTGATCTTCTTCTTTATCCACTCTGTTTATTCCATCTAACATATTTGTCATCTCAGATAATGTGTTCTTCATTTCTGACTGGTGTCCTTTTATAATTTCCATTTCTATTTTTATGTTTTTTATCTCTTTAAGTTCTCACTGAATTCATCTGCACTTCCCCTAAATTCATTGAGCATCCTTATAACCAGTGTTTTGAACTCTGCATCTGTTAGATTGCTTGACTCCATTATTATCCAGTGAATTCTTAATTTTGAAGATCGTAGTTTCTAAATCTTAAAACATTCATTTAATGATTTTAAAAGAGTCCAGATCTCTGTTGAAATCCAAATTGTTTTCAAACTATTTTGCCCATTTTTCTCGAATATATTTGTCATAGTTATTTTTAAAGTGAAATGGCAACTCTGTAATTAAACTTTATTAATAATAAGTCTCAAAATATTAACTAGTGTCAGACTTAAGTCTCGTAGTAAAAGTCCTTGAAGTGAATATATAGTATAGGGATCGTGAGGGTCTACTCTCACTTGCCTTACAAAGAGTCCTCACTATGGATACAATATTTCTTAAATCATTGGCTAATTTTTTACTTAATTTTTAATTTTTGAATACTTTAACATTATCTCTTTTCTATCCAAAATAATTTGCCTTGTCTTGCACTTTTGACCTTTAAATATTTGATTAAAAGTATTTTTGGTAGCCCACATAGAATTTCCATTCAGAAGGAATCCTTAGAGGGAATCATGCCCAACCTTTTATTTTTACAAATAATGAAAGTGAAGCAGAGGGAGGTTAAGCAGCTTGCTCAGCCCCACTCAGAGAGCTAGTGACATAGGCAGAACTGGGACCCAAGCCTCCTTCTCCCACAATACCTTTCTCCTCTGTGGAGCTAGTGTAGAAGTGAGTGACTCTGTATCTCTAGTGCCCAATTCTCTGAGTTTCTGGTGAAGCCTAATTGTGGGAAAATTTATATATCATATTTCTGTATTTATTAATCATTTTTAGAAAGCCTCTGGCTGAAGTTTATAAAATATATGCACTGATAATCACCACATCTGTCAGTCAGTTTTGGCTGTTAGCCCTGTAGTATGCTGCATAAACAGCAGGTGCTCAATAAAATGTTTATTGACCTGACTCAAACCAGTGAACACACATTAAGTGCCAGGTCGGTATAGATGGAAAAAAATCCAAATTGATCTCTCTTAATTGGGTTATATCCCTTTAAAAACTCACTCCCATCCTTCACTCCTTCCAACAAATATATATTGAGCATCGTATCTGTACCAGATATGCTGGGAGCTGGAGAGAAAGCAGAAATCAGGGCACACATGCTCTAAACCCTTTTGAGGTTGACATAGTCATGGTTTGGTTTGGTTTTCATCCCTATTGGCTCATCCAGTAACACTGTTCACTCTTTTCTGTCTGTGTAAAATAGTGGTGCCTCTAAAACTAAGGACTAGACTATTGGAAAAGGAGCTATGGAGGGCCCTAATACAGGCACCATGATCCAGGGAGCCATTTGGGAAAGAGCACTGCTCTGCAGAGGAAGAAGAGGCTGATAAGAATCATGGAAGAAGAGGCCCAGAGATGGTTGATGCTGCTGCAAGTTCCTCTCTGTATTTAGAGCAACAAACAAAATAAATTTTTTTCATCTAGCAAGGAACCCAAAATATTATATGTAAATTCTTACTATAGATATTCCTTTGTCTGTTTTTCCTGTTTTCTAGCTCTTCTACAGACTCTTCTTTTCTCTCTGTATGTATTTATATCTTTATAAATTATATATGTAAACATAGGTTATACATTTGCATATTTGTATATGTATGTATTTAGCACTTACTAGGGGAGCATTTGTATTACACTGAATGCTTAAAATAATTCCGTGAGGCTGATATTATTAACCACACTTTCTAGATGAGGAAATTGAGGCTAGAAGCAAAGAGAACTAGTTCACACAAAGTCACAGAGCTACTAATTGGTAAAGTTAGGATTAGATCCCAGGTCTGGCTTGAAAGCCTAAGATTGTCTACTAATTTTCTATTTCTGTTTCGTCGTTTGATTAATAAGCATACACTTCTGGTCAAGCAGGCAGAGACTTGGAAAAGATATACTTTATGGATTAATCAGATTTGAAATGGCTTCTATTTCTATTAAATAATCCATCTTTGTCCCTCAGAAATGTTTTACAGATTCATTTTCGTTAACAGGCTTTAGGTTCCTGTTTTGTTTTCTTGCTGTCCAATCACAGTATAATTATTTATATCTTTGTTTGGCTGCAGGGCTGCCAACCTGGTGTCCCAGGTACTCATGGGTTCCTTTCTCTTTGTCCCACCTTTTAAAAATTTGTATTAGGTTCCCCCAAGATATTTTCTCTGTTGGTGAAGACTTAAATTTTATCTTTCTTCCACACCCTGTTTTTATATGGTCCTAATATTTCCTCAGCCATTTTTCTGCTGTCTCATGCAGAACTGATATCTCTGCTCCGTGCCATTTCCTGCCAGGCATTGGAGGCAGCCTAGAAAAGTGATTTTTAAGTGAGACTGAAAGTTAAGAGTCCCAGTTACTTATCTTAATTCATCTCATGAATGACTGTGAGATTTTGTGCCAATCAATCTTCTTATTTCTTGGTCTCTTCACCTGTAAGAAGGGAACTTGCAGCTTAGTCTTCTTAAGGCACCACTCTTCACAGGCAGCCCTAGGTCCAACACCAAAAAACATTTAGGCCTGGAAGACCTATTTTATCAATTATAATAATTGATAAAATAACCATAAGAATAATGGTTTAAAACCATAAGAATAATGGTTTAAAAACCAAAATGGTTCTTATCATTATAAGTCTAACACAAATTCAGATGTATCTTGAGAAAACATAGTTCCTGTAATGTTTATTTCTTTTTGAGTAAAATAATCACCCTTTCGTATTAGCCTAGAGTAATTAATTTTATCTAGGCAAAAAAAGGACTGCTTCCTACTCAGTAGTTTATGATCATTTATTCTATTTTTTAATGTTTTGAGGACTCCAGCTATACCAGGCACACTAGGGATGTAAACAGTGAACAAGAATAACGTTCAGTCTACCATAGAATAAACTTCAATCTGAAGGACTCAGAGCCCCATAAGCAGAAGAACGACCCCCCCACCCCACTCCCCACCCCGGGCTCCCTGCCCCAGCCTTTAAGCCAGAAGAACAGAAGAAAGCATCCACTGAATGCCTAAGAAGGAACTAACCCTTTCTCTAGGCCCAGAACCATTCTGGGAAAACGAATAACAATCAATGTTTATTCAGAACTTAACGTGCACCGAGGACTGAACTAAGTACTTTACTTTTATTATCTCGTTGATTTATTAAAATAGCCCAATATGGTTGATAGCATTATTGCTGATAAAGGAACTGAAGTACAGAAATAGTAAATACTCTCCCCAAGGTAACCCAGCTAGACAGTGGCGGAACCAGGATTCTCATTTGACAGTCTTCAAGGCTGGATTCTGCTTATGGGCCCAGGTTGGGAAATAACCCCCAGGACACCTACTGCACGTGCTACAGGCTTCTCTTACTTATTTACAAACCCTACTAGCCTGCCAGAGAGTAAGAAGAATTTTTGATTCATCATGTAGAATGGATACTGCTAGGCTAAGTTTCAAAGTGGATATCTTACTCTCACTCTGAAAATTGACAATTGCCAGCAGGTTTTGTTAAACCACGAGAGCAGCTGATGTCATCCTCCAGTCCCATGGAATAGCCCTAATTCCAATGTGGAATTCTCTAAACTGTATTCTAAGGAATATTCAAGATTTCTTAATAAATGTTCTACCAAAAAGATTCCATGGAAATAATTATTTGGGGAAACCATGTTTTCCTTATAAGATTTATAATAGTATGAGAATATTAATGGCTCTGTAAAATCTTACAGTTGCTTCTTAGTGTAAGCTTTACCTGAGCTACTTCATTTAACCTAGTTTCCCAAATACATATTAAAATCTTAAACTCATATCTCAGGAAGCAAGTTGGAGAAACCCTGCTCCAGAAAGAGGCTTAGCCTCAGAGAAAGATTTAGACTGCTAATGATAAGTGTATTTTGGTCCAAGTTAAAAATGTATAAAAAATTACTTTTATTAGAAACCGTAAAAGATATTTAAATACCTATAGGATCCTTAAAAGCAGCTTCTGAGTGAGTATACAGTCATGCTAAACCAGATTGATGGTAGATTGTTATGTTAGTGGATTAGGAAATGAAGACACTGGTTTGATGTGTTGGGATGAAAGCCATATGGGGTGAGGTCCTATGAGCCAATGGGGCCTAGTTGAACCATCTGCATGCAGTTCACTCATATCTTAGCCAGGCCAATAGCACACTTGATGTTTCAGTGCCCTCTGGGGGCCATCAAGATATCACGCGAGTGTCACAACATTAAATGGACAATGCCAAATTATGAATACTCCTCAAGGCTGGTAGGAAGAAGGTAGAGAGAGGTCTGTAGAGCAAGATCTGAAAAAATAAATAGTCTAGAAAACTCTCGAACAAAAGGTGTAAATTTTTCTGGCCTCTAGGACTTTGGTACCATACCAATAAACCTAAAAAAAATTCTATTGGTATGGTCCAAAGGAAAGATGACACATTCATATAAAGGATTAACAAAAAGGAGTAAATAGTGCTAAAAACAAAGGGTCTGATGAAGAGGGAGAACACTGTTAGGTAGATGCTGACTGGGTTGTAAACTAGGGTAAAAGTTTTAAGGATGAAGAACAATAAGAAATATCAATTTCCCTATTTGAAAGATGAGTTTTTAAAACTAGCATCTCTACCATGGAAGAGTTTGCACTAAAGAAAAATAAGGGAGGGTGGAAACTCTGTTCCTTCTGTTCAGATGAGGTCTTTAGTAAAGGATGTCATGTAGACATGGGGAGAGGGGCAGTGAGATGAAGTGAGGGATTAACAGACCTCTAGGCACACATTCTTTTTAGCAGAGTCTTTTTTGCAGGATTTGTACCTTATTTGCAGAATGATTATAGTCAAAAATACCTTGGTTTCAGGATTATGAGGGATGCCTCACAGTAATAGACATTGCATTCTTTGGACAGGACGTAGACAATAAAATGAGGATTATTTGTCTTACAAAGCACCTAGCATAAGTAGAGAATTCTCTCTATTTGCACTTAATATACCGATGGTATAATTGTTGGTGTTTATCGCTTTGTGCTTTTGCACTTACTCTGACTGACAGTTTCAATCTCATTCTGAGGAGCCTGTTTGCTGAAACAGTTTGAACATTAATAACATATGTTCTGTTGTTCATTTTCAGTCCTAATCTATGAACCAGAAAATCCTGAGGCCAAGGAGTTTTTCTCACTTATTGAAGAAATGTTGCTGATGGGTAAATTTAAAATTTTAAATTCCTTCTTTCTCATAGAACTATGAGCAGTCACTATTTAAAATCCCATTATCCCAGGAGATTGGTAAAGTACATCTTAAGGAAGCAGTTAAAAAGGGGCTAAATGGTTGTCTTGGATGGTTTGATGAAACCAGCTTGTCCTCTGTGGATGGTCACGAGGACTCCTTTCTCTGTGGGGTGGAACTGCCCAAATAAAGCAGGTTTCCTGGGCACAGGCATCACACACTGACAAGGTCTTCAGAGAGAATAGAATATGTTAATTGCTTCATGTATTAAAGGGACTACCCCACAATTCCAAGGAAAGCCAGCACCCTCTAAATTACCCTAAATCTCACTTACTCTTATTCTATTTAAGTAAGAATTATGTTGACAATAGTAAACATTTTATCGACCTAGTTTTAAATTTACTTTAAATCCACAAATATCTTTATGCCAGTAAGAATATATTCTTCGCGTTACTACTTTAACTTCATATACAGTTAGCAAAGTTCAGTTCGGCTCAGTTCTCATGTTCCAAAAATATGTATTTCTTTGTGGAGGCAGAAGCAAGGAGAATTATGATTTTTAATAGAGTAGAAATGTTACGAAACATTTTAAGCAATTCTCTTCCTTTCTATGGCAGAGAAAGCTCAAAATCTTGAGGAAGATGATCAAGATAGTGAAGAAGAGAGTAGCGGTGAGAGTGAAGGAGAAAGCGAGGAGCTGAGTGAAGAAAGCTCGGATGAATGTGAAGACGAGTGATGAAAGGTGCTACTAGGGTTTTGTCTTCATGTAACTTTATTACTGTAAACCATTGAAATATAAAGGAAAGAGCTGCATTTTAGTCTACTTCTTTATTTGGTAGAGTTCTTTAATTTATGCATATTAGTTTAAACTCCTTAATATTTAAGTCTTAGCTTAATGTGAGTTACTCAGAGAGGAAAATAGTAATTGAAGACACTCACATAGCACTAACTATGTGTCAGGTATTGTTCTACACAGTAATTTATTTAATCCAACAAACCCATGAGGTACGTACTATTGTTGTCCCCATTAGACAGATGAGAAAACTGAGACAGAGAGTGTGGATAATTTGCCCAACTTCATATACTTGTTGATTGATAGAGCCTGGATTTGTACATGGATGTTATGGCTCCAGAATATGTACTTTTAGCCCCTCCCATGACCACCTATTTAGGTACTTTTATATCATTTATGTTTTTTATAGCATATATCAGTACCTGAAATTCTTATTTAATTACTTGCTCTTTTTTATCTTCTCCCTTCTTGTCAGAAAATGTAACCTTCATGAAGCAGGATTTTGTCTTTTTCACCATTATTTCCCAAGGAACTGGACAAGTGCCTGGCAAATAATGGGATATATAAACTGAACAAATGAAGTGAAAATAATGAAAATGTTTACATTCTTTTATGAAATATTTACCCAACTTTATTATGCTTTTGATATATCAATCTACATTATTTTGCTGATTCTGTATTCCTCGATGAACTTCTGCCACCTTCAAATTAGGTTGTAAGGTAACTGAGGTAAAAATGAGGAAAGTATTTCTAAGTAATTTGTTTTTGAATGTGCCGATCTGATTTTGGGGTAGCCATTTTGAATTTTTATTCTTATATCAGCACAGTATCACATTATATATCCAAAATGTTTGCAGCAAAATTTATTATTTGGGTATTTGTAGCTTGCTAACATTCAGAGGAAGAAATTCTGCACCATTGCATAGGAGTGGCTAAAAGAAATGAAAATGGGTATGTGTAATCTTCTAGGTACATAAATAGTCAGACAGCAGTGGAGGAAGTAGTCAGATGGCTGACACAGACCTCACGAGGGGCTTGTTCTTTTCATCTGTGGGGAATTCGTTATTCCTCCCACCGCAGGAAAACCACCGTGCAGCAATCCGATGAAGCTTACCTGAGTATGGAGCTCCCTCCAACCAAGAAGTTCATAAAATAGCCTAAACTGATATCACAGACCAAATTAGTTACACTAATGAGGTCTTAGTTTTCTTTTAAAGGAACAGGAAAGTTCTAAGGAAGAAACTCTTTTAATAAAAAGCCATGATCTTTTCGGGGCTGCTATAGCTAACCCTAAGAATTTTTGAGCTTTGCTCATGCAGGTACCCCTCTCTTCCTAGTCTTCATCCTACTTGCTGTCCTTAATCAGTGTAACAGGGTGTTGGCATAACCTGACATAGGCATGTGTGTCAGTATGTAGTAATAATAGCTAAAAAATAATCTTCAAAATATTATTTTATTTAACTCACTGGCTTCTCACAATAGTTCTAAGAGCATGCTATTACTATACTTGTAAGTTACACAAATTGAATTTGGGATGCTTGAGGATATCCAAGAATAAATTAACTGAGGTACTGGAATTCAGATAAAGAAATTAAGAATTAGAGATGCTAGTTTATGTCCCAGCATGAGAGATCTAGTGAATCTTGAACACAGCTTTGCAGGCTGCTTCACACAGAGTTAAACTCTAGAAACTGTTTAATGACTCAGCAAACAAGTTGTATCTATGTAGTCAGTTGAGTTTCAGACCTTTGCCTTCTTTGAAACTCAATAACATGTTACAGTAGTGTGAAAGAACCAACATGGGAATGTGTGAGAATTCCACTTAATGGACTTAAGATGAGAACCCATTGAAATAGTTCCATTTATTTATTGACTAAATGTTTACTGAAGGCCTACTAGGTCTACAAAACCCAGTTCCTGCTCTTAAATAGCACTGTTGTAGTTGAAATACAGGGTGATAAACACTGCCATAGAGGAAGTCCAGGGTGCTAAGGGAGCACACAGAGGGACACCTAACCCAGGCCAGGCATCCAGGGAAAGCATTCAGAAGGAAGTGAAGTCTAATCTGAGAAGGTAGAATGAGTGGAAATTAGCTACAAGAAGAGGATGTGGGGAAGAGTGTTCTATCAGTAGCTACATCCTGAGTCCAGAAAGTAAGTAAGGTTAGGTTGCAAAATGAAAATGAACCAGTTAGAAACAGATGAAGCTACAGTCATAAAAGGGCTGTATAATGAAGGATCATATAAGCCACGTTAAAGTTTGAACTTTATCCTTAGAGTAGTAGGAGGCCACTGAAGGATTTTAAGGAAAATAATGGCTGTATTTTATAAATAGAATTCTAGTAGCCAGGTAGAAAAATGTTTTCGCCAACTACAGGTCATGATCCACTGGTCAGTAATGAAATCATTATAGTAAGTCACAAATTTGTGGGGTTTTAAAATTAAATTACATAGAATAGAAAATAGCACACATTGCAAAAGAGTACGGGATTTATGGTTTTGTGAAACATTTGGTTTGTGTGTGTGTGTGTGTGTGTGAGAGAGAGAGTGTGTGTGTGTGTCCTAGATCATAACGTGAGATGTATTTCTGCCTATGGATCTCAATTTTAAAAAATTTATATCTATCTATCTATCTATCTATCTATCTATATACACACACACACACATATATCTGAAAATGTAGAGAACAGAGTAAAATATAGAACTCCACTATTACATAATTCTAGCAGTTCAAAATTATAGCCTAGAAAAAGGCAGTAGCAGAGGGATGCAATGAAATGGAGGAGTTATTTTAGAGGTAAAAAGAACTGACAGGAATTGGTGATGAATTAAATGTGGGGAAGAGGTAGAGGTCAAGCATAACTCCCAGTTGGATAACTGGGTATATGGTGGTACCATCTGCTAAGAACAGGAACATGAAGATTTGCTGAAAATGTGGGCGGTTAACTTACACAAGTACGGGAAGTATATTAGTTTTCTATGACTGTTGTAACAAATTGCAACAAATTTAGTGGCTTAAAACAACACGAATTTATTATCTTACAGTTCTGGAGGTCAGAAATCCAAAATAGGTCTCACTCAGCCAAAATCAAGGTGTCAACAAGACTGCATTCTTTCTGAGGGTTCTAGGGGAATCTGTTTCCTTGTCTTTTTCAACTTATAGAGCCTGCCTGCATTCCTGCCTGCATGCCTGCCCTATTCCTCCATCTTCAAAACCAGCAATGTCTGAGACTTTCTCACATTGCAGTCTCTCTCGTTCTCTCTCCCCTGTGTCCTGATTTTTGTTAAATTAACATTTGTTAAGTAGAACTGTGGGGTATTGGATGGTGAGCCATGGTTCAACAGAGACCCCAAGGAAAAGTGAATGGAGAAGTTTATTACTCATAAGTCCTGGAGGAGGTATACCTTATGCCTGGGGAGGTCAGGTGCAGGCAGAGAGTGAGCGGCAGGACCTGAGGTACATGTCTTGATTAGGTCCGCAAGTAGAACTTTTGGAATTCCCAGGCTAGGGCCAGATAGGTCAACTCAAATACAAAAGATCAGAGTTTTGATAAGTCCCATGAGGGTCTTTTCTAAGAGGAAGTACACAAGGGAAATAGTTGGGAAACGCGAGAGACTGTTTATCACCAAGGACATTGTCAAGTCATATCAGAAACTTACTCCCTCTTCCACTTTTAAAGACATTTGTAATTACTTTGGGCCCATCTGGATAATCTAGGATAATCTTCCCTACCTTAAAGTCTGCTGATTAGCAACTTTAATTCTATCTGTAACCTTAATTGCCCTTTGCTATGTAACCTAACATATTTATGGCATCTGGGGGTTAAGACATAGACATCTTTGGGGGAGGGAGTATTATTCTACCTACCACAGGAAGTATTGGATGTTAGTTTTTTTGGAATTCATAGAATGGAGCTTAGAAGAGACACTTTGGCTAGAGATAGATACCATAATTAGGAGTCATCAGTTTTAGACTCAACACGTAACAGATATCTCTTTGTTTAGAGATAGTAATCTAAGATATGGCAGTGGTGGCCCACAGAGAAAGTATAGTCTGGATAGAAGAGGACTGAAAATAGAATTATCTGAAATGATGAACAATATTTAAGTGGTGGTCCAAGAAAGAAAAATGCACAAAGGAGACTGAGAAGAACAGCCAAGAAGAAAATCAGGAAAGTGAATATAGTGAATACCACTAGCTGTCTACTCAGCATCCACCCCTCCCAGCTTCTTTGCCAAAAGAGCCCTGATTTTGTTCAGACATTCACTCCCCACACATACAGCCGGGGGACTCAGGAAAGACACTCAGCCAACCAGTACATGGCATTTCTCTGGTGACTTATTGTGTTCCACAGATGGACATGTGACCTACATTGGCCCAATCAGATCAAGGACTTTATTTCATGATGGGGAGGAGAGTTTCCTCCTGTAAATTTTTGAAAGTGGTGACAGGTATATAGGTAACCAATGTATAGAGCTTATTTGGCGAATCTTCATTCTTAGTACCTTTTTTGGACAACTGCACATGGGGACATTACCTATATATTTTTCATAGTTGATTAACCTTCATGAGTTCCTTTTGTGCTTTTTAAATACTTTAGCATGCTTCCTCTTCTACTCTGTAACAAGCTTTTGGTGTTTTACGCCCTCAGGTTCCCTAAGTGTATCTTCATCTCTAATAAAAATTATTCTAAAAATCTTTCTATAGAAAGGATTATTTGAAAATGATCACTTTGTAAAGATGACGAATTTCAGTTCTCTGTCTACCACTGGACAGTGTATTAGAAGGAAAATCTCTTCCCCATCATAACAGGCATCAAATTCAGTTTCTTCCTGTTGGTATCAGAGGAACTCAACCACAGGTGGGGCAGAATACTTAAATCAGCTACCAACATCACCATCCTAAAGCTATGTTCTCTTAACTTGCAACCCACCAATGAAAGAAAATAAGAAAAAATATTGAAAACCATATGTACTAAATGGAATTAAAAGACTATTTTAAGAAACTTGTCTCAAACTAAAACTTTTACAACTTGTGAAAGCAGTGGTTTGAATAATGTAACTGGCTACTCTCTTTTAGGCTAATTGAGGTCTCCTAGGGCTCCAACTTTTGGGGACTTATTTCTTCCTTCTCTACATTTTCTCATCTGAATCCAGATGTGGAAAAGAAACTGATGCAAAATGACTGCCTACACTTATCTTGCAGTTGCTAGGTGCCTTCTAGATGGTCAGCTAAAGAGTTTAGGAATATTTTATCTGTTTAGCTGCACAAAATAAAAACCAGCAAAATATGCATTGGCTGGTTATAGTGTTCCAGGAATCATTCTGTGCCGGGTCAGTTTAAAAAAAAAAAATTCCTGCCCTCATGGAGCTTACATTTTAATGAGAAGAAAGAAGCAATAAATAAAATATACAGTATGTCAACTGATATAAAAAGTATTATAGGAAGAAAAAACGGGAGGGACAGGGAGGACTATGGCGGGGATGGGCGGGAGAGAACTGCAATTTTAAATAGAAGTCTAAAGCAAGGTCTTACTGAGAAAATAACATTGAACATTTGAGCAAAGACCAGAATAAGGAGGAACAAATCCTATGAGTACTTGGGGGAAGAGCTTTTCTCTCCAAGCAAAGGAACAGTAATTGCAAAGTCTCCACAGTGGGAGCATGCCTAGAATGTTCAAGAAACAGCAAGAAGGCCAGCGTCCCTGGGGCAGAATGAAGACTTTGTCACAAAACTGGCTCCCTTTTACTTCTCAGGTGAGTCTGAATATCCCATCAGAATCAAAACTTCTCTGGGTTAAAAAACCTCTAAATCACTAAAGGGAGGGGCCTCAAGTCCATGTCGGGGGATGATCAAGCTCTACTGGAACAAATGGGCAACAAAAACACATTAGACTTAGCTTATACATCCAAGGAGAAAACATTTAAGTGGATCGAAATCATGATTGACTAAGGAGGAGGAACAGGAGCAAGAATTAACATTTATTAAACATCATAAACCAGGCACAGTCGAACTTGCTGAGTTTTATGGGCATCAAATAAGATAGCCCACAGAGCTGATATTAGCCCTCATTTTACTGATGTGAAAATTTAGACTGAGAACAGTTAAATAATAGGTGATAAGTAGAATTGAGATTTGAATTTGTCTGAGTAACTTTAAAATTTTTGCCTTTACTCCTGTAACAAGCTGCTGGAAGACCTCAAGAGACCTTCGAAAGGAGTCCTTGGCATTCACAATAGAGAAAATTCCCCAGTGAGAAAAGTCACAAACACTATTACAAAATAATTATTTTAGATGAATGAAGCCTTACGTGGTCTCATCTGATACCCTACCCCTCTCATTAGGGGAGTCCAGAGAGATTAAGTGATTTTCCAAGGTCAAATGGTTATTATGTGGCAGAGCTAGGAGACCTCACAGAGCAGTGTACAGGGAACTGGGACTGAAGGAAGAGGAGTTTTCAGCTCACTTCTCACTGTGGTCTGGGAAGTCCTGAAACTTCTCTGGACTTCAGTTGCTTCATCAGCAAAATAGAGGTGATAGTTAAATTTAGAATTCATACTGTAAACCAAATAATTTCCATGTCATGTTTCTAAAATGAGAGAGACAGAGAAAGATCTGTCTCTAATGTACCCCACTCACCAACATCATCACCACCATTAGGCCAAACTGGGCAATTCTGGGCAGCCTATGCCAAAACATTTCTCTGCCACAAAAGTGATGCAAAGCACATCAACTCAAAACTCGTGGGTTTGCAGTTCAGCTCCATTCCAGTAGCCAGAGCAAATCACATGGCCAAGCCCCACATCAAGGGGTCGGGGTTGGGAGAAGTGGAGTATACAGTCCTAGAGAAGAGGAAAAGAAGTTTTACCCTTCCAAGTCTCCCCATGCTCCCATGCTTGTTTGTGGCTTGCCCCTGGCTATGAAGTTGAGACAAGGTGCCTATAGCCTCAAGATATTGACTAACCCTTACATTTAAGGGTTGCTTGAGATTTCAGGTTGTGCAGATCGAAAGGATCCCTCACTCACCCAAAGACAAAGAAAGAAGGACCTCAGCCTTGCAGCTGGGAGTAAGATAAAGAGAATGAACTCCAGGTGACTGGGAAAACCCATGGCACAGATTTGCAGATGATTCAAGTGAGAACTAGGCGTAAATAAATTCCAGTGTGCTCTTATATGTAAATCCTTAACATGAAGGAGACTGAGCTAGAGCAGCAATGATGAATTCCCTCCCTTTACGGTTCCAGTTTCTCCCTTCGGTAACTGGCCAAGATTAAAGAATGAACCCAATATGAAATAGAAGTTTATCAGATTCTCCACAACTGAGAACTTCCTCAAATCACAGTCTCAGATATCTAAGTCTGAAACAAGGGCTAAATGCCTGTTATTTAAAAGTAGTTAAGAGCTTTTACACTGAAAGAAATGGATAAAATATTACTACACCTAGTTATGCCATTTCATACTGTATCGCTTAAAAGCATCTCATGGGAAATCATTTTGCATTCCACTTTTGAGAAAAGACTGATTTTGCTTTTGGTTTTTATTGAGGAAGATTTGGTTTTTATTGAGGACTGATTTTGATTTTGGTTTTTATTGAAGAAGACCTGAAAACAGATATATCCTCAGAGCTCTCTGTCAGAATTGCAAACCAGATCTGTTATTGCCTTAGTATCCAATTTTGCAGTGAAACACCTTGCCTAATATCAGAGTTAACTTCCTAAGGCTGCTTTTGAGGACCAGCTCTGTGGGAAACGGATACTCTTCATCCCCTTCTCTTTCACCAAAGGGACAGGGACTCTGAATTTTCAGGCCACTTCTCCCAGCAGCTTGAAGCATTAAAAGGGGCCCTGCTTTGTAAAATACGGCTGGGGATGAGAGTGAACTGGAAAGAGTCTGCAGTTTTCCTTGAAGAACTGCTGCCTGTGGGGCGCGTTGTTTCTCCTCAGAAATTGTAATCTATCGCCACCTGGTGGTCCCCTTGTCTTCACGTTTGGAATAGCAAGAATTGCGTGTCTTAAGATTTGTACAAGGATTTGCCCAAAAACAAATCATTCTGTCCTCCTTGATTAATTTCTTTAATATTGGAATGTTTTCATCTTCTGACTATCAAGAGGGAAGGGACCAGTTAACTATTATCTGAGCAATTCAACGCTCTTTGGGAGAAAAGGTTATAATTTCCGGAGTCTTCTCCAGTGTTCAGGCTGGAATTCTGCCTCTCTCGCCACCCTTTTAACCCTTTCCTGTCTCCCAGGAGAGTGTAGTGTGGTCTGTTAGGGTAGGAGTGTCGATTTAGCTATGGTCCTCAAAGTCCAAAATAATTTAGAGAACTACCTTTAAAGTACATAAACACACCGAATAGACCTTAGCTCTGACCTCGGAAAAACCGGTGTAAGGATAAAAACGCTTCCCATAGTCCTGGTCTCGGTAGACAGACGTTTAAAACGGTAGCACTGCCATTGCCCTCCCTCTCCCCCCGCTCTTTTTTGGTCATAAATTAGATACTTAAAATAGACCTTAAAAGAGCCAGCTGAAATGAACCAACACTGTGCCTCTAAATTGCCTTTCCTGGAAGCTAAACGTGCTAAATACGTCAAAAAAATAAATAAATAAAAGATTGACGTTTCGTATTTACTCACCTTGACGTGGACCATATTTTACGCATAAAAATCTCCACCGCACCCCGTGTGGGCGCCCCTTCTACGCCTTACTCTCCTCCCACCCACTTCCTTTTTCTTTTGCAGAAAGGTTGGGCTCCAAATCCGGTTGAAATCTCTTTAAACCTCCCAGGGAAAGGGCATTGTGGGCGGAGGGTCGTGTTCCCAAGTTCCAGCCAACGTTGACCTAAACGAAGGTTGTTCTGGAGGACAAGATCGCGTAGCCAAGGCTGCAGGCTCGCAAACCCATAAGAGAGTCTGGAGGGGTCGCACTCGCCCACTCCTGCCTCTGGGAGTCGCGTTCCCATTTCTTCAAAGCTCTAAACCTTAGATCAAATGAAAACGAAACAGCTGGGCGGATACCACTCCCTTCCGGGCCATCCCTCACCACCGGTTCGAGTCCCTAGAGAGGATATCTTTTTCCACCCCCATTGTCCAAAACATCTTCCCACCATACTAATAAAAGATAAAAAGAAGAGTGGAAAACACAAACAAAAATAGATATTCCAAATGTTCTGAAAAGCCAAAAGACGACCACAACCACCCTCCGTGCGATCTCGAATCGGCGAAGAGCAAAGTGGAGTGAAATACCTCACCACCACTTCCACTGTCACCAACAAGGGAAAACACACAGCAGTTACTGCCTGGAGAGAAGCGGGCGGGATCGAGCAGGGTGGGTTGACCAAGTGCTGAAGACAAGCGGAAGAAAGGGAGGCTTGCGGATCCTTGTCGTGGGCGCTGTCCTTGGTGCTGAAAGCTGGGCCCTCCCTCTGAACTTGATGTGCTGCACCTGGATGGAATTCCAGACTTTTATTTCACTTCCTTACCATCTCCGCTGAAACCAAGATTCTGGGTGGAACGAGAGAGAATTGCAAAATAAATCAAAGTTATTAAGTCCCCAAGTCTGTTGCTCCCCCCGCCTAACTGAAATGTCAACTCCATGAGTGCAGGGATAAATAAGTGCTGGGACAGTGTAAGTTCCATGAGAACAATGCCTGTCACATAGTAGGTGATTAATAAATATTCGTTTAATTAACTAATTACGGATATTACACATGTTTAAGTTAAGGACAAGCCTTCATTTCTCCCCTCCCTCTCCATAAAGGAGAAAGGGAGAAATGTCCTCACAGCTGGACCTACTCAGTTTTCATTTGTGATACCTAATCTTGTAGTTTTGTAGGAGAGTTCTCTCCAAAGAGATAATTTCTTGGCTAAAACGTTAGGGGTGAGTGGTTTGGAAACTGCTGTCAGAAGAGGGAGTGGTTGTAAATTTCTCAATCTGATGCCACAGGTGAAGGTAAACGAATCTTCCTTTCTCGAAAATCTTGGGTCTTGGAAGAAGGTCGAGGATACAGAGGGTGAGCGGTTATCTTCCCGGGACAGCGGACCCAGAGGGGCACTGGGATTTGTTGCTTCCTCCAGCCTGCCTCCTTGCCCCTCGCGTCGTGAATGATTTAGCACTGGCACCGGGCTCCCTGATTGGTGCAATCGTCTCTTCTAGGGAGGCTCGAGGAGGGGGAGTGAACAGAATTCTGAGCTTCACCTCGTAGTAAACAGCGCATTTCAAGCGTGGCGTAGAAGCTTCGAAGTGTGCGGTTCCAAGGGACGTTCACGCGCGGAGTGGTCTCGCCCACCGTGTCCAGCCTCAAACTCTGGCCTGGAGCTGCGATTACCCCAGGCCCGCCGTTCAGGATGCTTTTGTGTCCTTAAAAAGTACGCGAATTTTTATTGTAAGGTGGGGAGAGGGCGACAGTATTTTCTTTAGTATCAAGGGCAACGCGGTTATTTCAAACCTCACAGCGAGATCCCGCTTAACTGTCGGACTATATCTTCTCAGGGCGAATCTTGAATCTCCCTTATGGAATTTCCAATGATTTGTAAGATTTTCAGCATTTCCACTGTGTCGTGGTGAAAGGCGATAAGACATTGAGAGAGAAGGGGCGGGCCTTGGGTGGACTAACAAGGCCGCAGACAAGTCCATAAATAACCCTTGCCTGCTGCACCCAACAGGGGAAAAAATGAAAAATGAGTAAAGGAATCACTGTTACACGGTGTCGTCCAGACACACACAAAAATCAACTTTGTTTTGCCTTAAAGTAAAAGAAGCTGAGGTAGAAGAAAGAGGAGAACAAAATTTAGCCACGGGGGTGGCTGAGAGGTAGCTTGAACAGGCTGAAGAGTTACAGACCCCGCCGCTCCAGGTGTAGGTTCTGGCGCACCAGGAAAGACCCGACTAACACAATGCCTCTGGTCTCTGAGCGCCTGGCGCCCTCTGGTGGAAATTTTTCCGTAACGTCTTTTGGTGGTAAGGGGCTTTCTGAATGCGGCAGTTCATTAAATATGCTTAAATACTGCATAAGGAGAATCCTTAAAAAGTAAGGGCCCCTCCATACACACACACACACACACACACACCCCACCGTGGCCACTTCTGTGCCTGGGTTCCCCACGTGTGTAAAGCAGAGCTCGTGTACGTTATTAACCTTCAGATGTGATCAATCAGGATTACTTCTTTCCCCATCATTAAGAGGACCAAAGACAGTGAGGAATAGAGTGAAGAAATAAAATAGAGTCACTAAAGTCAAGCTGCTAATTTACTAAAATCAAGCAGGTTGAGGAATGAGGAAACAATTCTTTTCTTGTTTTAACTAGCCTGGGAACTTAAACTTTTTAACTTTTCAGTCTTGCCTCAATGCCTGGATACACATCAAATCTGCAGATAACCTCTGGTTATCTCTCGAAGGACTAAAGAAAGAATGTTCAGGTATCCAGACCACCGGACATCCATTATGCAGACCATCCTTCATCTAGAGGATTACCTTCGGGGACCAATCTAGAGGCTAAGAATGCAAGGACTAATTCTCTTCAAGATTTTATACTGTAAGAACCTTCAGCTTATCTTTCTTCTTGGGAACACTTTGGGTTTTGCCTAGTTGTGTTTCCAGTTTGTAAACTCTAAGACCCTTGAATGAATATTATTTATTTCTAACCAAAGCCTCCTGATTTACTTACATTAGGTGGACTCTAGAAGGAAGCTCAAAGTGGGTGGAAAACGAGACCCTTTTCTCTGCTGTGGTAATTGGTAGCTGCGCTCAAGTGAGGTACCTTGGGGAGGCCTCAAGCTGGAAGAGCAAACTGAAGTGAAAAGGAGATGGAGATTCCTCCAAGGGTTTGAGTGTCCCCCCTCATTTCTGTCTCGGAGCTTTTACAACAATCCTGGCTCAGTGGGGAGCCAGCGAGGACACAGAGCGAGCTTTCGCTCAAGGAAGCATGGCAGGGTCGCAGACCTGGGGGAAGAGAGGGGAAAGAAATTGAGGCAAAGTCACTGTTCTCGTCATCTCGAAGATATGGGGGTGGGGAGAGGAAAGGGATGGAAAAGTGCTCAACGAAGCAGAATTCTTCATAGGAATTATCTTTTCCCTAGTCTTACCCGACACTGCCTATTTCAAAAAATAGAGCGTGTTGAGTACGTTCTGGATTACTCATAGGGCCTCTTTTTTTTTCTTTTTCTTTTTTTTTTCCGGGTGCAAAACCGTGATCTGGATTTATAATCTCCGTATAAAGCTCCAGAGGCGGTCAGACACCTGCAAAGGAGCCCCGTCGCTCTGCCGACAAGCTGCCCCCGCGAGCAGCGGCCTCGTGATTCCCCCTCCCAGCGAGGCCCGCCTCCCCACTCCGCCTCCGCCTCCCCCAAAGCCAAGCAGCCACCTCTCCCGGTCTCTTCTCCTCCCGGCGCTCGCGTACGGGACGGCTAGTGAGAGTGAGGCGACAGCTGGAGGTGACGCCGGGCAAATTAAGCCTGTAGGGCCGGCCCACCCAGATAGCTGGGCGCTGCGCAGAGGAGCGGCAGGAGCGCTCGGCTTGCTTTCGCTCAGCCAAGGTGGGTAAGCGCGCGGCCTCACGGACTTCCCAGTGCCCAGCCTCGGCTGTTCAGCTGGTTCTTCACCCGCGGTTTCTCCGCCAACCCCCACCCTGGGCGTCCTCCATCTACCCTCTGCAGCCCAGTGCTTCCCGCCCGCCAGTCCTGGCCCTCCGCTGGTGCGCGGCGCAGAGACCCCCGCCCTCTGCACTCATCCTATCCCCACCAGCGATATTCACGCCCCAGGGATGCACAGAGGCTGAGGCTCGTGCAGAAGTGGATAGAGAGGGATTTTCCCCCTGTGCTTCCCAGCTGCGAGCGTCCGTCCCACCTGAGGGCTCCAGGACAGCAGCAGCCGAAAGCGCTACTCGGAGTGGTAACCTGTTACTTCCCCCAGAAGACGCGGTCTACTCGCTGTCTGCGTTGCTGTGCGAGTGCGCGCACCGGGCTAAGTGTGGGGTTCAAGGGAGGGTGGGGAAGTGGTGGACGGCGCGCGCTACTCTGCGGATTCTGAGATCTACCCAGATTCGCCCGCACTCTCTCCGTCCCCGGGCCTTCGGACGCCATCGCGCCAACGCCGAGCGCTGATCAAAGGCGCCGCGCACCAATTCCAGTCTGTCGCCTCCCGCGCGCTGGGCGCAAGTTCGTTTCCCCGGTGACGTTCCCCTTCCTCGCCTCCCTCACCCTTTCCGCGTCTGTGCGGTGAGAAATCCGGGGACCTCAGAGAGTTGGGTGGAGGGAAAACAGAAACCTGGACCGAGCCTCGTCCTAGGCTTCGAGATGGCTCAAAGCGGGGTGGGACAAGAGGGAGCAAGCGAGGTTGCGACCCGCTGCTTCATGGCTGTCTGGAGTGCAAGGTGACTAGTTCTTCCCCAGCCAAGTCCGATGGAGATTGTAAAGACCTGGATTCTTTATTCCTCTCACCTTGTCTCACCAAAGTCCTCGGTCTCCAGAGCAGTTAGCCTCCTTCTTTCCAAGGAATTAGCCAGACACAACAACGGGAACCAGACACCGAACCAGACGTGCCCGCCCAGTGCGCCCTCCCCCC
>NW_011888783.1:18512650-18520858 GCF_000151845.1 Pteropus vampyrus | reverse complement strand
CGGGAGGAGAGAGCACTCCTCTCTTTTCTCCCGAGCAGGAGACCTGTCAGCAACTGACACGCCTGTAAGAAAAGGGGAACAGATAAAGGGCGGAGGGATTAGGGAGGAAATTTATGCTTCCCTGCCCCTAGCTCAGAGCGCTCCTCAACCCATTACAGAAATCTGTCTTTAATTCAGATTGATTCCTTACCTTTCCGTTGAGGCATGGGGATGAGAAAATTTTCTTTTTCCATTTTTGCTTGAAATGTGCCTCCTCCCAAATCTATCAGCTCCAGATAGTAACAGCCCTAAAATTTCTATATAAAATTTCTATATAACAGTGTGGTTAGGAGGGCTTTTTGCTGTGCTTTTACGGCGTTTTCTATAAGCTTGAGAAAAAGTCGATTGTTTCCAGCAACGAAGATGGGGGATGTTATGGGGTAAGCCTCCTTTCCAACCACTGGCTTCCGGGGCTGGAGACCCGTGTCTTAAGTCCTTAGGCTGCGTTCTAGTTCCTTTTGCAGTTCCCTCTCCTCACCCCCTCCCCCAAGCGAGCTACAACTACCCACACAATGAAGAGGGGCTTGGGAGAGCCACCACCTCTGGTGGCACGTGGGCCGGGCACTGGTGGCCAAGCTGGCCGGAGCAGGCTGGAAGGAACGCGAGGCCTGCGTGCCTTTGTCTGTTTCTCTGGCCTTGATGGATTCCCTTTTCAGTCCTCTCCATATTTCCCGCCCCTTTTTGCTGCCTGTCGAAACTGGGCAGCCTTTGTGTTCACCCACCTTTGAGTCCTGCTCCTCCACCGCCAACCCGCGCTCCTGCTTCCCCGCCGCAGCCCGAGGTAGAGCGCATGTGCCCAGCCCCGGGTCTGAGACCAAATACAGGCGCCGTCGCACATGGTCTGGTACGATAGGAAGCCGCCAAGGCAGGGGAAAGACAGTTGAGGATCCGGCTGGGAAAGAGCATGCGGCCCCTGTCCCGAGAAGGCCGGCGCCGGTCCTCAACAGTCCAGCTGCGGCGTGAGCATCCCAGGCTGCACGCGCACGCTGGGGCTCTCTACCCACCCTCTCCCTCGGTTGCAGACACAGTCTCGCCTGCCCAGTTGGCTCCGCTTCTCTGCTCCTGCAAGATCTTCTGCGAGGTGGCCTTGCTTAATCTGCATAACCGTATTCGGCCCCTTGCTCCAGCGACCCTTTCTCTTGCTCCTCCTCCCCCATGGCTACATCAAAGGGGTTCTCTCAGTTCCTCTCCCCATCTCTTTCCTTTTCTTTCACTGTAATCCCCAATTCTGAACGTCAGAGCAATAGGTCCGACTCCAACATTCCAGCTGATTGACCTTGGGAAACTCGTTTAGCCTCTCTGAGCCTAAATGATTTTATTTGTAAACTGAGTCTTAGATTAACACTCCTCTTATTTCATAGGATTGTTAGGAAAATTAGCTGAGAGGGTGTTTAAAGTGAAAGCACTTTATCGGGTGGAAATCCGTCTTTACCCACCAGGTATTATTATTTGGGTTTTCCTTTCGCACCGATTTCCTGTCTGTTGCAGGAACTCCATCTGTGACATGCTGTCTCACTGACGTCGGGCGATTTCTTCTCCCCGCTGGGTCTCTGTTGTGCTTCGGTTTAATGGATGTCACTCTCCTTATCGCAGCCAACACTCGCGCTGAGCTGAAGGCATCGGCCAGGGTGGAGTGGGGGATGGGAGTGGTTGGAGGAACCTTGTTTTGAGAAATCCAAAGGGAATTTCACGCTGGGCCCACCACAGCTGCTCACACACGGGCACCACGGGCAGACCTCGTGCTCCTTGATAGAACGTGAACCCAAAGGGCAGGATAGACCCTGAAGAGTTGAGAATACGGCAGGGCCTGGGTCTGCGGTTGGGACCCAAGGGCAAGGTGCCTGATTCTCTTCCCCTTCGCCTGCTCCAGACCTAAGATGTAGAGGGAAGGGTTAATGAGGGGCAGGTTTGGAAGGGGGGCTGAGGTTGAGGACTGGATGCGCACTATTGTCTTCTCGACTCCCGAGTCCGACTGAAGAGCAGCCATGCGAGCCAGATCATCTAGTCAAATACTATTTTTCACCCAATTAATTCCTGAACTCTTCCGCGACCCCATTTCATGCCAGTTTATTTTAAGCTGCCACTCGGCTGGAGACCCGCCAAGAAATTATGAGACGTGTTGGTCCCAGATGCCTCTGTGTTCCCTTTCCAGGCTGCTATGGTTGCCCTTCGAGTCTGCCGGGCAGAGACCAAGGGACAGGGCCTGGCAGGTGGGTGCTAGGCAATTCGGGCAGCCGAGCCTGGCCCTTTGCGCTGGTGGTCAGCCTGCCTCACTCCAATCCCGCTTCTGTGGCTCCCTCTTGGGGGTCGCTTGGAGACTGGGCAGGTCGCTGATGCGAGGCCTCTCAAAGACACTGTTCTCTGCCTGAAGGTGGGAGCAGGGAGGGTGTGTGAATGGGAGCTCGGAGGGCACGAGTCTGCTGGTCGGCCCACAGATCTAGCTCCTTGCTTCTTTCAGGAAAGAGATTTTAATGAGGAGCACTGGAGAAGATCTGCCCCCACCCTTCCCAGAAAAACCTTTACCCTCAACTAGGTCCCCCGAGGTCCGAGCCTCACTGATCGCACCCCTCTTGCTTTCTAGCGTATGACACCTGGTGCGGTGTGGCCCATGGATGCACCAGAAAACTGGGGCTCAAGATCTGCGGTAAGTGAAAGGGCCCGCTGGGGCTCGGCAAGGCGGCGCGGCAACGGGCTTTGCGGGTTTGGGAGAGTGGAACGAACGCGGAAAAGGATTCCGGCGGGGTCTGGTTTTCTAATATACCGACTGCCCTGACGCCTGGCGAAGACCCTCATCTACATGCCTTGACCCTCCTGTGCCCCCTGACAGGGCCCAGGGGGAAGGGGGGACCTTTTCTGCCAGCGTCCTGGACTACCTGAGATCGCTGGGCTCTCAGTGTGGGGGCGCGAGAGCGCAAGCACAGCGCCCCCGCGCGGCAGCCGGGCTCTTCTTGCTGGGCGCTGGGGCCCTTCCGACTCTTGCGCTCTGCGCGCGCGTCTCGAAGGTCGTGTGGAAAGGTGAACTGGTCTGGCTTTTCTTGAGAGCTGTCCTTTGGCGCAGTATCTGCCTAAGGGGGTGGCTGACTCGTCGTTCCCCTTCCCTCTTTACTAACATTGCGCGTTGAAAGTGGCCTCTCTGGCTTGAGATCTTTGCCCCGAGATGCCATAACGGATTCAGATTTCGTTCTGAATCGGAGGCCAAGAGAAAGGATTGCCTATAGTCCCCGGTGGCCTACCTGGGGGAGGTGCAGGTTGCGCAGGCCGGAGGGTTTGCCGAGCTTGCCCTTGAAGGAGAGGAGGGAAGGGAAAGGAATCAGGCAAGAGCGAAGGGCCGCAAGAGGGCAAGGGGGAGTCAGGCATGATTTGCTGGAGAGGAAGGAAAATAGATCTGGGAGCTGGAAAAGAGAAAGAACAGCTCTCCGGAGACGTGAGGGTATGAGACGAAAACGCCCAGGTGATGTAAAAAAAAAATTTTTTTTAAGGAAAAAAGATTTGTTCGAAGGGACACAGCCGAGTGGCTTAGGCTGAACAATGAGGACTTGCTTTCCTTGCTACAATTCACCGTCTAAAATCTCTAGCTTTATCAGTCAGGAAAATACGGATGCCCCTGAACCGAGGATGGAGAGGCGGGGGAAGATTAACGAGGAGCTTATTAAAGAGCCATCCGTCAGCAGCTGCGCGCCCGCCAGAGATAGCGGCGGAGCCGGCAACCGCACTCCCGCCCGCCCCAGCCCCGGAGCGCCCCAGCGCCAGTCAGCAAGCGGGTGCACTCTGGCCCTGATCTCCGCAGCTTCCCTGCGTCCCGGGCCCCCAGGCGGCAGTTTGTGGTTGGAGCAGAGAGCGATTATTTAGCAGCCTCTGGGAACCACCCTCGCTTACCGCGCGGCACCCTCCCTGCGTTTCTGGCGCTCTGTCCCCTGGATTCTGGAAGCAGCATTTATGGCGAGAAAGGGTTGCTCAACTCCAGATCTAGCCATTTCCCAGGGAAAGTCCAGCCCTGCCACGGGGACCCCGGGTTTGGCCTTCTCCCCAGCATGCGAGGCCGGCAGGACGAGGCTGGTGCTTAGTCCCGGTGCTGGGGCTGCTGGCAGCAGCTGAGCTTTGTTCTATAAATAGCCCCCTCCTCCCACCGCCATTCCTGGCTTAATGGCCCGTTCCGCGTCAGGTCCCTTCAGCGAGGTGCTGGGCTTCAGCAGCCGTCATTGTCATGCAGCCGGGCAAGCAGAACAGAGCGAGCCCTAGGCGCCGCCGTGGCGGAGAACAGGGTGGGGAGGGTGGGGGATGCTTGGAGGGGGGGCTGCTTTCCCTGCGCTCCTGAGCCTGCCTGGGGGGCCGTCCTCATCCACCCCATCCTCACCTCCTGACCTCAGCCCTGGGCAGTCGTTGTTCCCCGTTTCCTCAACTGCAGGCTGCCTGAGTCCTCAGGAAGAAAAGGTCTAAATGCCCTTTTGGGGAACACACCCAAAGTGTCCGGAAAGGGTGAAGGGACAGAAGAGTTGAGCTTCTCTGGGTACAGAAATGGAGGGCCCCAAGTTTGCATCAGCTTCCTCTGAGGGAGAGTTCTTAGGCATTTGGGGGCTACCATCCTCAGAGAGTTTCTTCTGTTTCTATACCCCATCTTCTAACACTAATATCAGGAAAGTTTCAACCCATGTGACAAGAGGACAGGGCCTCTACTCAGTTAAGGGGAAATTGCCTTCTGCTAAAATGCATGCTTCTGGGGCCACAGGTAGGAGGCTTCACATGAAGAATGATTCTGAAAGGAAAGAAAGCACCAGGAGGATTTATTTTCCATACTTTGGGCCAACTCTGGCTTTCCATTTTAATCTAGTGGAGACAAAGTGCAGTCTTTGGTTTTGACCTGAATCCACAGCCCTCTTTCCTCCTCCACACACAGATGCCTCCACTTCCTCCATCCCAGACTTTCTGTGGCCTGAAGTGTACCCTCTTGATCTGACGTTGTTTGGGGTTGGTTTGAACTTTCACCTTAAAATAGCAGAAGAGCTAGACCAATGATCCTCTTCCCACCTCCTAATCCATTGCCCTGATCTTCCTAAGCTTCTTTAGTGCCCTGTCAAGATTCTACCCCAACCCACTCTCTTACCCCCTTACCTGGAACTCCCAGGAATGAAATTGCAAAGAAGACCCTGTGTCCCGCTGGTGGTACCCTTAGCTCTGGAGTGGAATCCCCTGGAGAGAGTAATCAGCTATAAGAAACCAGGGTCTTGTACGATGGTAGAAAGTGGAATGGCTACAGGCATGGTGGCCTGACCTAAATAGGAGATGCAGGGAACCCAAGTTTTGGCTCTAAGCTTTGCTGACTTCCTAGTAAGTCCTTGGCCTCCCTCATTTATCTACATAGAGGTCCCAAACTGGCTGCCAGTTGCATCCTCTGAGCTCTTTTATTTAGCCCATGCAGTATGTGTGTGTGTTTGTGTATGTGCGTATTTAATTTTGTGTCAGTTGTCAACTTTTAAACAGAGAGAGCCTTCGAATATTCTGTATTTCTGGCTTCTCTTGAAATAAAAAAGGATGGAGTGGGAGAGATCTGGCAGAGTACTTTTAGCCCATAAAAGTCAGAAGGAGAGTCCCTTCCTATAGGTAGATGCAATTCGGTGCTACAGCTTGGTGAGGAGAGCAGGAACATTCAGCTTCAGGCCCCATAGACTCTCTTGGCCATGTGCTTTTATGCTGTGCACAGCTCACTGCCCCACTTGGAAACAGCTGGCTCAAGTCAGGTTCTCTCTCTTTTCCCACACTTCCTCCCCTCACTAACTGGGCCCCCTAGGCCTTTGAGTTTGGGGGCAGCATGAGGAACCAGCAGCAGGCTCTCCCCATAACCCAGAAGCGGAGTCATGACAGGGCTTACCTTCTATCCTCTACTTGAAGCTAGCCAGAGTGCTACATCCTGACCAAAGCCGACTGCAGCTTCAGCTCTTTTCTGTTTTGCCTCTTTGCCTCTTAAGAATGTTGAACTGGGTTACCAGTTACTCACAGCCTTAAACTAGGTCCTCACAGCTGGAGTGTAGAGCAAGAGAGAGTTCAGTCTGCTTCAGTGTCAGAGACTCCTTGTTAGCCAGGGAAGTTGTCAGTGCACTGAACTCAATGTCACCCACTACCTGGTCATCCTTGGAGAAGCATACAGTTCCTTCCAGAGCCTCTCAGAGCCCAGAGAGGCCTGGCTCATTTACCTTTTATGAAGCTCCCAGTATTTTAGAAAATAAATGCCCTCCAAGAAATTGCTATGCCAAAAACAATATACATTAAGCATTTATATTATCGAAATAATGGTTTTTACCACAAATTATAATGCCATATAAGTGGATTATTTATAAGATCAATACAGGATTTATAGAAAGTACTAATTCTTAGTGTACTCCAGGGAGTATGGTCCAGGAATGGGAAGCAGGTTTGAAGTTGTGTCACAGTTGTCACCTCTCAACCCTATCAGGACACCTCTGAAAATGCCTGTGTCAAAACCTTCTTTGGAGATAACATCCTTCACCTAAGTGGAGGTCCTAGGTCCTGCAGCTGCCCAGAGGAAAGGCATTTCTAAAGAGTTTCAGGTAGAGAGACTTAAGGCTTTACCTGGGAGTGGAGCAGAGCCAACCAGAGGTTAAGGACCTAGGAGTAGGAATTCAACAGGCAGGACCTCACCTCCATTAGGCCACATTTATCTGGTCTCCTCCGCCGGGCAAATTCCATAGCTCCCTGGTCCAGGAGCATGGGAGCAGTCTTGGAATCCAGAAGCCAGGTGATCCTGCATCTCTCTGGCAAATGAGTGCTGACTCCCGGTTTTAGACTCTGGGGATTTGCAGGAGGAATTCAGAAAGAGAAGAGATGAGGGAAAGGTGATAAGCCCCATCTTTATGTCTGAGTATGGAGCTCCATGATAGTGTATTTCCCCCCTTCTGATGTCCTTTAGGGCTTTAATGATAAGTTTATAAGGTGCTAGGAACAATGAAGAGCCTGGTGCCTCTGCCTTCCTTTCTCCCCTCCAAAAATAGACCCTGCTCCCGTGTATAGGAGGACTGTAATCACCACAACCTTCCCCTGCATCTCTCCTTCCTCCACCCCTCACCGCTGAATTGGCAGACTTAGGAAAGTAAATGGAATTCCCCAGATTAACTTGCCTCTCCACAAACCACCTGGGACTTTCCTCTAAGCCTGCCTTGTGACAGAAGTGACTCCCCAAGGATCTTTCTATCTACAAAGACAGCTTTGTGGTCACCAAGAAGCTTAGCTCTCTTCTTCTTTTCAGTGTGGTGCATTTGGGGCTCAGGGCTAAGGCTGAGGCCGAATTGGAGGAGATGCTGAAGGAAGGAGCAGGTCTGCAGGTCCTGAGCTCAGAGGGGAGGGGTGACTGTGTGCTTGCTCCAAGTTAGTAGGGTCTCCAGACCTTTTGGCTCAACCTTCCTTTCTGTTCTCTGTTGGTGGTGTTTGTGCTGATCACCTCAGTCTGTAGAGATCCCTTCCTTCTGAGGAGCAGAGGTGAGGAGCTTTGAATCCCACCTTGGGTTCAGAGTTCATCTCCATAAAGTTCTTGGATGGCTTTCTTGCTTTATTACAACATTGGCCACCATCTGCCAAACTCTAAGCTCCTGGAGGATAAGGGATCTGTCTCATTTATCTTTATCAGTTCCCCATCCTGAATGCTTAGTGAAGTGCTTTTCTACCATAGGTGCTCAGTAAGTATTTATAGAATTAAATGTCATGACACATAAGATTTTAAGCTTTGTTTATCTCTTTCCCCAATACCTTTATTCAAAGAGAGGAGGTAGAACAAGGAAAGCTGCAATTCAGGTCTGAGTCAGAAAAATTACACTTACATTCAACCTGTGAGTTGTACCTGGTGCCCAGAGAAAGCATCTTCCCTAACCCCTAGTGCTGGTCCTCACCTCCTCCTCCCTCTGGTTGCACAGCGTACCATAAACTCAGTGCTGGCAGCATCCTCTCTGATCTAGTCCTTCCCTTAAAACCCCATCCTGGGGCTAGTTACTGGAGTGGAAGCTGTCCAATTGACTTAATTCTGAGTTCACTGTCACGTTCAGAGAGGAGAATGGGCTTTGCTTACTGTTTTTCTCTCTTGCATGACTAGGTCTCTGCCACTGATGACACTTGGCACTGCCCCCTCCTTGCCTGAAGGCGAGCAGTGCCAGAGCCCTGATATAT
>NW_011888783.1:18510168-18512175 GCF_000151845.1 Pteropus vampyrus | reverse complement strand
TTTCTTGATCTTTTGCTGAGATTTTACTTCTTTTATCAAAAATGTCATCACTTTCTCTAAACCATCATGGAACTACTTTTCCAACATTTGAATCCCTCCTTCCTTAGTACCCAGGTCTCCATTGTTTTGGAAGCCGGATGAGAGCAGTCAATAAAACAGTCAACTCTAAAGGCACTTGCAGGGACAAACATGGATTCATAGAATCTCAGAATCTGAAGGACTGTCACATGTGAGAAAACCCAGATAGAAATGCCCTCCATCATGCACCTGATAGGTGCCCATTCAGCCTGCAAATGGACAACTGTAGTGTCAGGCTGTTCATGGCTTCTCAAAGCACTCCATTCTGTTTATGAGCAGCCCAACTATCAGGAAGTCTGTGAACCCCCAGAAAGTGTACACAAAACCTCTGTGTATATGCACATACTCATCCTTCTGGGGAGATGGCACATCACACAGGATATGTATACATATCCTGGAATGATATTAGGCCTATAAAGATATCGTGGCTAACATTAGGGATTTCTGAGCCTAGGAAAGCCAGATATGAGTCAGGTGATAACCACTCATTGGCTCCCCTCCCAGATCTGCTTCCAGCTAAGAACGGGGAGGAGCAAACTGTGCAGTTCCTCCTGGAGGTGGTGGACATACTTCTCAACTATGTCCGCAAGACGTTCGATCGCTCCACCAAGGTGCTGGACTTCCATCACCCACACCAGCTGCTGGAAGGCATGGAGGGCTTCAACTTGGAGCTCTCCGACCACCCCGAGTCCCTGGAGCAGATCCTGGTTGACTGCAGAGACACCCTGAAGTATGGGGTCCGCACAGGTAAGAATGAGAGCCAGGCAGGCATGCAGCAGTACCCTTGCCCTGCACCACACCCTTTCCAGTTGTGAGAATGTTAAACTCATGTTGGAGGATAAACACAAACCTAGTGAGGGAAGGCACAAAGTGCTCGGTGACCACATAATGACCTCAAGCAGCGACAGTTAATAGAAGGCCCCAACACCTGGCAAAAGCCCATCATCATTTATTGTTGTAAAAGTAAATTTAAAAGATATACAGATACACAATGCTATATCAAGTTCTGTATAAGGAGTTCTCATTCTTGCTTTTAGGCTATTCACAATTTAAAGAGAACAGAATGACCCGTCCCTACTTCTTTATTGCCTCCATTTTCATGCCTATTTCATTCTGATAAATTGTATCCTTGCCTGTCCCTGAAACTGGGAAGAATTGAGCCCATTTCCCTCCCTTTTTATATTAGTTTCTTAGAACTGCCGTAAGAAATTGCCACAAACTAGATGACTTAAAACAACAGAAATTTATTCTCTGGTAGCTCTGGAGGCTAGATGTTCAAAATCAAGGTGTCTGCAGGGCCATGCTCTCTCTGAAGACTCTTGGGGAGGCTCCATCCTTGCCTCTTCCAGTTCTTGGTGGTTGCAGGCATTCCTTGGCATTCCTTGGTGAGTAGATATGTGACTCCAATCTTTGCCTTCACCTCATATAGCATCCTCTCTGTTTGTGTGTCCAAACTTCTCTCTTCTTATAAAGATAGCAGTCTTTGGATTAGGGTCCACCCTAATCCAATATGGCCTCATCTTAACTTGATAATATCTACGAAGACCCTATTTCCAAATTAAGTCACTCGTAGGAACCAGGGATTAATATTTGAGCATATCCTTTGGAGGGACACACACACATGCGCGTGCACACACACACACACACACACACACACCCTTTAGATTTACTTCTGCCTCTGGAGTTTAGACACCCTGAATCACCAAATCCTATCTCCAACAGGAAGCCCTGGAGGATACCCTCTTGCCTCCTTTTCATGTTATATGAACCCTCTCTAATGAGCAACCTTGGCCGAAGTGGTTACTTTTCAATTGCCTCAAGTTCAAGGACTTTATGGATCTCTGTCTGGCTATTCCTAAGCCTAGAAGTGAAGCAGTGATTTCTTATCCCTACTGTCTTTCTCAATTGCAGCCTGGCTTTCCTGGGCTT
>NW_011888783.1:18496525-18510118 GCF_000151845.1 Pteropus vampyrus | reverse complement strand
AAATTTAAAAGATATACAGATACACAATGCTATATCAAGTTCTGTATAAGGAGTTCTCATTCTTGCTTTTAGGCTATTCACAATTTAAAGAGAACAGAATGACCCGTCCCTACTTCTTTATTGCCTCCATTTTCATGCCTATTTCATTCTGATAAATTGTATCCTTGCCTGTCCCTGAAACTGGGAAGAATTGAGCCCATTTCCCTCCCTTTTTATATTAGTTTCTTAGAACTGCCGTAAGAAATTGCCACAAACTAGATGACTTAAAACAACAGAAATTTATTCTCTGGTAGTTCTGGAGGCTAGATGTTCAAAATCAAGGTGTCTGCAGGGCCATGCTCTCTCTGAAGACTCTTGGGGAGGCTCCATCCTTGCCTCTTCCAGTTCTTGGTGGTTGCAGGCATTCCTTGGCATTCCTTGGTGAGTAGATATGTGACTCCAATCTTTGCCTTCACCTCATATAGCATCCTCTCTGTTTGTGTGTCCAAACTTCTCTCTTCTTATAAAGATAGCAGTCTTTGGATTAGGGTCCACCCTAATCCAATATGGCCTCATCTTAACTTGATAATATCTACGAAGACCCTATTTCCAAATTAAGTCACTCGTAGGAACCAGGGATTAATATTTGAGCATATCCTTTGGAGGGACACACACACATGCGCGTGCACACACACACACACACACACACACACCCTTTAGATTTACTTCTGCCTCTGGAGTTTAGACACCCTGAATCACCAAATCC
The DNA here is from genome assembly GCF_000151845.1 of Pteropus vampyrus. Taxonomy (NCBI): domain Eukaryota; kingdom Metazoa; phylum Chordata; class Mammalia; order Chiroptera; family Pteropodidae; genus Pteropus; species Pteropus vampyrus. The sequence continues at coordinate 18,509,373 of NW_011888783.1, read as the reverse complement.
TATCTCCAACAGGAAGCCCTGGAGGATACCCTCTTGCCTCCTTTTCATGTTATATGAACCCTCTCTAATGAGCAACCTTGGCCGAAGTGGTTACTTTTCAATTGCCTCAAGTTCAAGGACTTTATGGATCTCTGTCTGGCTATTCCTAAGCCTAGAAGTGAAGCAGTGATTTCTTATCCCTACTGTCTTTCTCAATTGCAGCCTGGCTTTCCTGGGCTTGTGGGCAGATAGATAGATCTACAGGAACTGGCAGTTCATGGCATAATTGCCAATCCAGGGAGGCCCCTGTGGCCCCTTCTTCTTTTTTCTCCTTCCTTGTTCCCTCTTTTTTATTATACCTCTCACTCTTTCTAGTCATTTGACAGTATGACTGGGAAGATGGGTGGTGACAGAGCTGAGTAAGGCTATTAGATGTCAAAAACAAAGTGTTACAATGAGATAATGAGGCTGGCAAAAGGGGCATTTTTAAATAAAGAATCCCAAACAGCTTTTGAGGTTTGCCAACCCCACTAGAATAAGTGTGTAGCTTCCTTGAATAACTGCAGGATGGACGAGACTTAGTTGTATTACAAACTGTGTGTTTGATTTTTAAAGAAAAGCACCCTCATCAGTGTAATCACATCTCACCTTGGTCTGATGGCTAACCCATTCCTGATGGATATCGAGTAGTGTTATTTGGCTGGATCAAAAAAGTCAGAATTCTCCATGTATGTTTTAGCTTGACTTGCTTTGGTCCAGTGTTTTTTATGTTGTCAGGTTACTCTACATATACTTTCTCAGAGAGATGAGACCATGTAAAACACTTTGTCATTAAAGCCCAAAGTAGTGTTGTCTCTCAAAGAAAAATACATGGATTTGTCATAATAGCAACTCACATTGCGTATAAAACTGAAGCATCGCGTGGTCAGAGAAGCATGGATTCTTATTAGTCCAGTGTATAAATCTGCTTAGATATTCACCCTGTAGTCATTCATCCCTGTTCTTCAGAGCAGCTTCTGAGAACAGATATTTGCATCCACAGAGTATGAGAGCTTCTGCTACATATGTGCTGTGTTGACTCTGGCAAAGTGTACCGTAGCTGCCACGTGGATAGCAGTCTCTGGATGCTGGTCTCTAATTTAGATGTAGATGCCAGAGCACTAGGGTAAACTCCGCAGGTAGCTACACACAGTGGAAGATGTTTTGTTTTGTTTTGTTTAAAAAAAAAAAAAAAAGAATATTAATGCTCAGCCCAAATAATGAATTGGGTTTTAACAGTGAAAACATAGTGATCTGAGTAAAGTCTGTAAAGGAAATGATGATGGCGTTTGGAGATTTCTCTACAAATGAGCAAAGACTTCTGGAAAAAGAACCAGTATATATAGATTCTCCATGAACTGAGACAGATACTAGTCTGTCCTCAGTCGTAGTAAATATGTGGACTTTCTTAGTTTTTCTTTTTAACATTTTATTGTGGAAAATTTTGAACTTATACAAAAGTAAAATAGTACAATAAGCCCTATATAGATAATACTCAGCTTAAACTATTATCAAATCCTGCCAATTTCGTGTTGCCTATCCCCCAGCCCACTCTCCCCTCTTCTCTATTATATGTAAACAAATCTCCTTTTTGCATAATATTATTTCATCCATAAATATTCTCCATCATCAAGGGTTCTTTAAACAAAAATAACCACAATATCATTATTACATCAAAAACCCCACAAAATTTACAGTTCCTAAATATCAAATATTCAGGCAGTGTTCAAATTTCCAGTTGTCTCATGAATGTCAGAATATTTTGTTTTATTCTAATTCATTTGAGTCAGGACCCAAATAAGTCCCTCACATTACGATTGCTTGATACGTCTCAATCAAAACAGATTTCCCTCTCCATCTCTTTTTCTTTCTTGAAGTTTATTTGTTCGAAACTTTACTTTGATAAATTACTCTTCTCCCCCTACCTGACTCTAGGCCACATGCTGCTCAAAACCACATCTGTCATCTGTTCTTTTTGTTGATTATAGAGAGTTGAAATGGTTAGTATAGAAATTCTAGTATAAGATTTTGGGGGCATAAGGCTATAGCCATAAGAGAAAAGTAAGGTGTTAGGGGCATTTTGTTCTTTCTATTTTAATGGACATGAGCTACTGTGTCAGTTTTATTTGAGGGCATTTGTGTCAGTCTGTCTATCTTAGACCATCTTTTGTCTCTGCCAGGCCATGTGACTTTGATACATTGTCAAATAGTGTGATTGCATTTATTTATGATTTGATCCTGTCTTAAAATGAGAGATTTTTGTTTAAAGTTTTCAAATGGGTATTATATGTATTTTTAAACAGATTTCAACAAATTTAATTATGTTACAGACGATTCATAGATACTATTGACACTGAGCAAAGTAGAGAAAAATGGGCTGGTTCAAGCTATTTAGAGTAGTCTACTTGGCTGGAATCTGGCCCCATACTTATACTAAGGTTACTGTTTATGCTTCTTTTATTTTTTCTAAAGGTCAGTATTATTTTTTAGGACTCTTGAGATGCAGGAATTGGACTATTCTGATATAAGAAGTCACAGTCTAGGCATTCTGAATGAGTCCTCGTCCCACGTGAGGAAGAACAAACATTCTCAGAGAGGCGACTTAGACCAGGAACATTCAAACACTAGCTTTCTGACAGTTATTTCAGAGGCGAAAGCAATTTCCACGGGAAACACAACAGTCAGCATATCTTTCTAACACCAGTTCTCTGTCACACACCCCTGGATAATATATTGCGTTGACTCCTTCAGGACAGCCAGGCCAAGCCTGCTGATGTGGGATTGAGTTTTCCTGTGAATGCCAATTTAGCCAAAACTTGGCAATAAACCTGAATTTGCTGAGGACAAAGCCTGTGAAAGCATACTCTGTGTTGCAATGGGCTTTAGAGTTATGTAGCAATAACAATTATTTTACCAACAACTCAAGTGAATGAGGCTGTGTCTGCCCCTGTTTCATAGAGGAGATGCAGGCCATCGCAACAATAAATTTAGTTTAACAGTCACTTGACTAAATATAGGCAAAACACACCAATGCTTGATGTCATATTTGACTGACACAGAGACCCAGAGAGTGATGGCATGCCCTCAGCATCAGCAACAGAGCTGGTACTTTCTCCAGGTTTGATTTGTTCCACAGAGCCACAAATTCTCTCTAAAGCCTACAGCCTTTTCTCTATCAGTAAACTTTGATTTGGAGATTAAATCTTTGGGATGTTAAATTAAAAGTTGAAACATTTATGGAGAAAATCGGGACCACTACATCCTGATTTATAATTTAAAAATATGTATGGCAGAGGGGTTCATCTGGAAATCAAATAAGATTACAGAAAGATTATTAGTTTCATGACATTGGATTTTTTAAATTTAAAAGCATTATGCTTTAGAAACATATAAGTTTGGGGGACACCATTAATGCTAAGAGTTGGTAGAGGGTGAGTCAACCTGACCTTACTTTTCTGTATCCTTGGACAGCCATATTAGACAGACCATAGAAATGGAGGCCCATGTGGCCTAGTAGCACAGGCTTTTGCTTTGAAGATAGCCAAGTTTGCCTTGATGCTTGCCTGTTACTCACCTTTCTAGGTCATCCTCGATTTTTCAACCAGCTTTCCACTGGACTGGATATCATTGGTTTAGCTGGAGAATGGCTAACATCAACTGCCAATACCAACATGTAAGTCTCACATATTATTTTCATATAAGCAACCATGATGTGTGATTTTGGCTTGTTACTTTGAAAGTCCAATTCTGATGATTCTATAATAATTTTATTACAGTTTCCCTAGTCGTATTTTCTCTTAAAATTTTTTAGGTTTATTACAGTTCTGATTTAATAGTAGATAATCAAAAAACCATTTTAAATTGAATAATGTGTTTTAATAAGAACATGGTCATGAGAAATAATAACTCTAGCTTTTAAAATTTAGTGTAAATTTCATGTTAAAAGACTATATTTCTTAACGACATATCTAAATAGGTCACGTTTTAGGGTATGATCTTGGTTCATTTCCTATCCAAGCACATTGGCCCTTATCTTTTAGGTCATATTTCTTTTATAATTAAAGCTGCCTTAAAGCCACAAACTAATTTGATCAACCTATTGCTTAATTAAAAATTCCAAAACAAAATTTAGCTGGTAGTGATACGTTATGTATTCCTCTTAAAATAACTGATTGTTTTTCTGAATTCGACATTTTTTTCATACTTGTTTGAGTAGGCAAAACCTTTGTTTCTAAGTTCTCATAATTTATATGAAACTAACTCTAAGGTCCTGGTTAGTGGTGTGTGTGTGTGTGTGTATGGGTGTGCATGTGTGTGTGCGCGTGCACAAGTATTACCAGGGTAGTCTTCTGCCAATCACCTCATAGTTACATATACATGCTCTTTTTGGAGACAAGGAGAGGTGACAAATTGATGTAGGGTCATCATAGCCTACTGAGTACTGTCTTTACTCTCAACACTAGTGTTTTACCACTATCTATACACCCACACAATGGCACCACATTCTATTAAGTTTTCACGGGAAAATTTAAAAATAACTACATAAAGAATTATATGGATTTTAGTAACTGTGGAACTATTTAGAAAATAATCATCCACTTTTTAAGTTCATGGTAAAGTAGATTTGAAAAATGAATTTAGATGAAAGGGTGGTATTATTTAAAATGAGAAATTCTATTTGACATCAAGATAGAATGTAAGTTATTAAAGTTCAAGATAGAATGTAAGTTATTATTTTTCTTAAACTACTTCCAGCAACAAAACCTGAAATGGCACTTTAAAATTACATTTTGATTCGTGTGTGTTCCTAAGCTATTTAGTGCTATGACTCAAAATACTTAACTACATTCAGAAAAGTTTCTATTAATGAAAGATTCTTGCTTTGTTGGCTAATTTAAAACAACAATGACAAATTTTTAAAAGCAAATTGACAAGTGAAGCCTTTGGTACTAAAAGGCATAAAAGATTAAATTGATTGAAATTGAAAATGGTTTCCTTGCTCCCTGCTTGCGCGTCGTGATTAGCTGCACGAGTGTCCACATTGGATCACCGAGGCTGCAAAGGGCAAAGAGGAATTCAGGTCAAAGACACAGTCACTGTACGGTCTCCTCAAACAAAATCACCTTTGCAGTTTTTACTATAGTATGATTTATGAGTTAAAAATATATCAGCAAGCACAGACATTGTAATATACTAATTACAACTTGAAAACACTAATGCTTAATAGGAGCATCCCATTAAGAAACAATTTTAAGTAGAAAGTGCAGCTTTAAAAAAAAAACTTAACTATTTAGAAAATAAATGAGAAAAATAGAGTAAAAGATACATATCCATTAATATACCTGTATTATATTAGGCATTGAATTCACCCAGTGTGTACATTGTAGGCCTCTCAGTTGCAATGCCCTAAAATATATATTGTGCCAAATCAAGGTAAATGAAAGGAACTCAATCCTTTGAACTGTGAATGACCAGATATTCTCCTAAAAAGCTTTTCTTCAACCAGAAAGATTTCACAAATTCTCCTTTTTTTGTATGTCTTCATAAAATCAAAGTCCTTTACTCTTCCCTTACCTCAGCTCAGCCATGAAACACTAAAATATGTCCCAGCCATCCAAGGTCAAGGTCAATCCAGCTAAATGGCACATAGTAATTGCAGCTGTACTGAACAATAGGTATTTATAAAATATGATCCGATTTCAACAGATCGATAGAGAAGGTTATTTAAAATAGTGAAATAGTTTCTGTCAGTTCTGGAGACAAGGCATTGTCTGAAGAAGTAATAACTATTATCTAGAAATTGTTCTAAACCAGTTCCCCTGGAAGATCATGAAATGTGGCAGCACTGTCAGGAGCTTATGCAGAAATTTGCTCCCCTGTGACATTTCCTTCTCCAGCTAGGAGCAGTGTGCAAAATAAGTCTGGGAAAGAATGGCAAAAGGCTCTTTGGCAGAGTAGGATTTAATTAACGATATACTCAATTGTTTGACCTGCACTAGAATTGAGTTTGGATGGTGCTGGTAATAGAAAATAATTACTATATTCCTCAGTGTGATCTTTTTAGAAGTATCCAGTATCCTAATTCAAGTGGCAAAGTGTTAGGTATCTGACTGTTTTTTATGTTCATGCATTTATACCTACCTGTGCATATATTTTTGAGATGTATTCTTTCAAGCAAGGACGCAGTGAAGATCCAAAGAAAACTTTACAAATGTGTAGTTATCCATGGAATGTACAGCTCTTTTCTTCCACACCAGGGCCACCAAGCACAACTCTGCAAGTTGAGATGTGCCCAACTGTAAACAACAGCCTGCTCGCAAGCACCTGAGAACAATACATAATCTTTATAGCAAGATTTATCACAGCCCTTTGTTATGAAGTTACGATTTCAACTATCTAGTGCTTTATTTTCATAGAAATTACACAGGGGAAATTTCCTATGGGAGTTATTAGTCATTTTACATAGTAGGCAGGTTGTTAGAGAGGAGCCTACAGTAAGTAATTCTGTTTGTCATGGAAAAGCAGCTGTGCTGTAAAGGACTTGGAATTCTGACTCTCAAACATACTGAGATCTTAAAACACATCACTGAATTGCTCTGAACCTCAGTTTCTTCTTCAGGAAAATGGAGAATAATAATATCCATCCTACAGAGTGGTTCTGAAGACTAAAAAGAGCACCATTCTTAAGTGCCCGGTATATGCAAGGTGCAGTGCACACACCTAGGAACAGCAGCTGTTGCCATTCGAGACCCTCCCATCAGTCTCTCGACTCTTTTGTTTCTGTCTATCATCATCTCTGGACACCAGCGGGGCTCATTAAGCTACCTTTAAGTGTGTTAACTTTTAAGGTGAAGATAGGCCACCTGCCACATCTGTAAGGAGGGAAAATCTAAGGGGAATGTCAAGATAGAGAGTCAACATAGAAAATTATTTCTCTCATTAAAGAATTTTCCAGGTTAGCAGTCACCAGGGATCCAGATTCCTTGTGCCTTTCTGATCCAAATTGTAGCACGTGACTCTCATCCTCAGAGTCACCTGATGGTGCAGGCTGGCTGCTGAAGCTCTAGCATCATTTCCATGTTTCAGAACTCAGGAAGGAGGGGGTTGAGGATAGAAGAAGGAAGGGCAAAAGTGGAACACACTCTTTCCTTCTAAGAAATTTCGGAAGTACCACGTATTTTCTATAGCATCTCTTTAGCCAGAAATTAGTCCCACGACCACACCTAGGGAAGCTAGGTAGAAAATGTAGTTTTGATCTGGGTAAATTGCCACCCCAAATAAAATTGACTGAAGCAAGAGAAGATTGATACTGGTTAGCAACCAGCTGACTCTGCCGCAGAGAATACAGCTACTTAACAATCACTTTGCCTTGGTTCTAAGTGAATCCAACTGGGGAGATGAGTTGAGCCACTAAAAAAGGGCTGACTCACTACTCTACTCAGAATACAGAAAGGCTCCTTTAGTGTCACTTCATGAATGTTGCCATCTTATTGCTTTAAATATTACTTCCAATCCCATGTTCTTATGCTTCAACCCAGAGCTGTTTGCAGATTTAGTTTCTTGTTCTCTGATTGTGAAATGTAATCTTGTACTCTAACTTCAGCTTCTTCTTAATCCATATTTGACCTTTCATCTCTTGACTTTATCTGCTTTCATCTGTCATTTGGGGAAGGGGTACCTAACCTGGAGTCCAGGTTGCAAGAGGGAAGTGTCCTACAATTGTGTACCAAATGATGTGTGTGTCCTCATTTTCTTCCTGCAGAGAGAGACCATAGCTTCCCTAGGAGCTCCAAAGGGGTCTATGACTCCAGTTAAGAACCATTGCTCTAGGGTGAATTTTAAGGCCTTCTATAAAGCTTTGGGTGCAGGCAGACTCCTAGTCGTAAACATGGCCCAGGATGGAAAGGCAGGGTCACGGAAATGTCAGAAACAGGAACCATGTTAGCCAGCCCATTTGTCAGGCCTGGCTGAGGATCAACAGCCACAGAACAGTATATCTGCTTCCAGGAGAGGGTGTCAGAACCAAGGTCATGAATCCAGATAAGCTTGGTTGTAAATGTGGAATAACTGGTTTTTCAGACCCAGACCCAGAACTTACCTAAGGCTAAGAACCAGGTGCTGGATTCATCCTCATAAGCTTCTTCCTCAAGGTTGGGAATGGTGTCTTATAACATCTTTGTCTTCTCAGTACGTAAGAGGCCACCTGGCAGAGAACAGTCATCCAATAAGTATTTGTTGAACAGAACTGAAAGAAAGGTTTAGGAACTGGGTACCTGGCACAAATAAGCAACCTGGAAAAGATGAGATAAGATAGTCTCATAAATAGACTTTCCAAATCTTGAGAGTAATGGCTATGCTCCTTCCTGGTCCTTAAGTAGAAAGACTAATTCTAAGATTAAACCTGGGGCCTAATTGAATCAAATCATGAAGTGGACCAACCCCCTGGCCTTCGGTCCCATCATTTCCCTTCCCCACATGGTTCCTGCCTGGCCATCTAACACCAACTTAACTCCAACTCACTTCATCCAATTCTTGATAAGGTTCTGATATTATGGTATATGATTCCATTTGTTCCTTCCCTTATTCCAGAGAACCTTCTCATTTGGTATTGTGGTATTCCAACACACACAATGCCACCAGTATTTATTCACCATGCAGACATTTTTGCCATCCCAACATTTCTGAAAATCAATGACACTATTAACAAGAATGGTTAGAAGCACATCATGAGTTTACCTCTTGGAATACTCAGTAGCACAGGCTAAACCGGGAATCCTTCTCTTCTTCTTCCTTTATCAGGCCATCAGACATGAGGGAGTGTTGGTTGCTACGGTGATGGGGCTCAGAGCAGAACCCAAGCATGATTGTGACCTCCAGAGGTGATGGTAACTGAACACATGATTTCCAAGGGTCTTTCTCCTAAATTTCAAGGGTCTTCCTAAGGAAAATGAATGTACTCTTTTTGGAAACAAAATTCTTTTACCAACAGATATATCCTGAGTATCCTCCAGGATCTTTTTGTCCTCTTTTACCACCATGTAATTAATTGATTCTTTTTTCCATGATTAAAACTTAGTAGCTTCACCTGTGTCTTATGTACAATTGTTATCTCATCTTTGCAAATAGCTTTTCTAAATCATTAAGCCAGCAAGAATTCCTATTAGTCCTCAGCATTGGCATTCAGCCAAAACACCCTAACCAATAGTAAAGTCTCCCCCTATCACTTGGCTAAGTCAATCTAGGCATCTCTCTTCAGTAAGCATGGTCTGAGCCGAGCCCACAGACTCTAATGCTTAAGGTCAAGCAAAAAGAAGAAACACAAAGGGCCTCAGAGTCAGTAAATATCTTTGTTTTCTGGCTCAGTTTTCTGTGGATTGACCTTCTTTGATGTCTCTTAAGCCCTACACTTGACACCACAGTCTTGTTTCAGTGACTAGTCTACCAGACTATACTTCCATATCGAATTGCTTTGAGAAGAGCATAGCTTTTTATGTTTAAATCAGTCTATTCGAAGCCAAGGGTAACCTACGAGGATATGTGATGCCCACAGTTTGCTGTGTATGTCAGTTGGTCATCTTCTTGTTACTTATAATTGGTAATTAGAAAATCATCACTTATAATTATTCTTGACAGATATCGACTTCAGAGAATTATAGAAACATAGCTGTCCTTGGGGATTATTGGTAGAAAAACCATGTAGATAATTATATTGAGATCTTTAAAACCTGGGTCAATATTTCCAATTATCTTCGCAGTTAGTTTCCAGATGTTTACATTGTTTTTAAAAGAGAGACTTTGGCTCTGGGTTTTATAGATTCTACAAGTGTGAAATTAGCAGTCAGTTTTTTAAAAAATGTTGCAAACTAATTGTATATAGAACTTAGAATATGTTTTTTTTCAATTAACATTTGCATCATCCTACAATCTTAGAGGTTAAAGAAAAGTTGTTTTCTTTCCTTCTATTTCTCTGGGTCGACCACAGCTAGAATATTTTATTCAGAGGAGAATTTATTTTATTGGAGAAAAAGCACAGAGCAGGCACTTCCACCACCTCTTTTGTTAACCCAAGCTGGTTTCTGATATTTTATGATTGGTGACTTAAATGTATTTCCAGAAAATGAATTGTTTTAGTGGTTTTGGACCTTTTTTAGAACCTAAGTACAAATACTAAGTCAATCACCTGTGTTCCCCAAATAAGTGGTTGACATCTTTATTTCCATTCATTTTTATCACCTTCCCAGGTTTACATATGAAATTGCTCCAGTGTTTGTCCTCATGGAGCAAATAACACTTAAGAAGATGAGAGAGATAGTTGGATGGTCAAATAAAGATGGTGATGGGATATTTTCTCCTGGTAAGTTTCTGTTCGTTTTCCCTGGCTCTCTTCAAGTTTTGTAGTATGGATCCTAAGGACCCTTTTGAGAATACTAAACACAAAGTGAGTATGTGAAAGAATGACCTTAAAATTTTTTTTTTTAGACTCTGCCTTTCTATCTTTGTCAGAGTGAAGGCAAGCAAGAATGCTACATTCTTTGTGTACTAACTAACAAATGCTGTGCCTAAACCTATACAAACTGACAAAGACTGTGTCTAAATCATGCTAAACAACTTTGGAAATCAACAACAGTTTAATTAAGTTGGGGATCAGTGAATCAAGATTATCAATTGACTAATCAATTTCAGCCAAAATAGTGTATCTACTTTGAATTTCTAGTTTGATGTAGATATGATAAAAATCTTTAAAACAAGGGCAGATGTTCTTGTAGGTCGGAACAAGTTTGAGATAATATCACAGACAGTGTGATTATATGCAAGAAGAAGAGAAGAAATAAGAATTGTACTTGTCCAGGCAATTCAAGCAGACCACAAATTTGCCTATTTAATCATCAGGTAATTGATGCAAAAGTAATTAGTTTGTGTTGGCCAGACATGCCTAGTTACCTAAATGCATCTTTAAGTAAACGTAAGTTTGGTTTTATTTTAATAAATAAAGAGCTCTATTAAATGGCTTAACAACTAGCTGGGCTATTCTTTGAGCAGAGTATCCAGGCAATGTCACAGTTTCCTTTAGTAAGCTCCATTATTCTTTTTTTCTCTGTCTTTCTGACTCAGAGAACAAATTCATCTTTGTTCAGTAAATAGATTGAGCAGAAGGTAGAAGCAGGGAAGTTGTAACTCACCTATCTCTTTGTAGCACTGCCAGCGCCACCTCATATTTCTGTCTAGGCTTCAGATGGGATAGGCACTGGAGTACTTGAATCACCTCCAGCCAAATTGCCTAGATGGCTCTGGTAATGAGTGTGACTACTGTATTCCCAGGACAAAAGGTCTAGAGGAAAGCCCTGGCAATAGGAAAGCCACAAAACCTATGAGAATATTGTCTTTCCTCTTTCTGACCTCCCTTGTCTCTTGAGACATCAGCTCAGCCTTTGCTGTAAGAAACTATAATGGAGGAGCTCCAACACCTCCCAATGTGTCTGCTTGCTGCTAGGGGGAGCCATATCCAACATGTACAGCATCATGGCTGCTCGCTACAAGTACTTCCCGGAAGTTAAGACAAAGGGCATGGCGGCCGTACCCAAACTGGTCCTCTTCACCTCAGAACATGTGAGTTGGGTGCTCTTGCTCATGGATTGTGGTGTTTCTGAAAGGACTATCTAATGTCTAACCTTAAGCCTCTGTTTGTTGCAGAGTCACTATTCCATAAAGAAGGCTGGGGCTGCACTTGGCTTTGGAACGGACAACGTGATTTTGATAAAGTGCAGTGAAAGGTAGGCAGGAGAGAGCGAATATTAGATTCTTGATGTATTAAATGTGTTCATCTGTTAAATTTGTTTTATTGTGCTTAAGGACTGACTCAATACAGTGTGCCAAGCTGCTAATGGTCTGTTGAAAATATCCGATTAAATTACTTTTTGCTGCAGCTGAAGTTTTTTTCATGTGCAATCTCATTGATTCTTCATTTTAGTTTCTCTCCTTTTATCATAATTACAGGGGGAAGATAATTCCTGCTGATTTAGAGGCAAAAATTCTTGAAGCCAAACAAAAGGTATGTACTCTATGATAAATATAAACTCTGGTGAATACGAAATTTTAAAAATACTTTCTTTCTTACCTAGACAGTAAACATTTTTGATAATGTAAGAGATCATTTTATTGTATTTCTCAGATGTTTGTTTATTTCCAATTTGTGAGGTGATTTGACTTTAAAGTTGTATCTATACAATATAAATTTTTTTAAAAAATGAAAAATTCAGCCATTAAACCATTTATCCTATCTTCATTGTGCCAAATGGTTGGTTTGATGTACCTCCCAATAAATCCACTACCCAAGCACCATGAAGATACAGCCTAATTGAAGTTTTCACTTACAACTTGTTACGTATAATCTCATTTTAATAAATAACATTTTAGCTTAGGATTCTGTTTAGCAAAGTGCTTCCATGCTCTGGCAGATACTTGATGAATCAGCCTCAATAAATTCTATTAAACTAAAGAATCTTATAGAACAGATGTATCTACAAGGCACTGCCAGGTAGCTGTCAGGCCATTTACCAACTCATTGTTATTGGGTACATTCTTGTACCTCCTTCTCTAACTGTAGTTGTTTGCTGGAGTCTCAGTAGGGGAGATGGATGGAAATGTTGCTAGGAATGAGCAAGGAGCAGAGATGGAATTGAACTTAAAGCTAAGACTCACTGATTTCCCCAAGCCTGTCTGACTCCATTTCCTCATTTATTTCTTGTCCACACCTAAATTTTACTGTGTCCACTATTAGTGAAACAATGTATAGCCAGTTTTAAATAACCAAACAATGCTTTAGTATTATT
>NW_011888783.1:18482172-18495395 GCF_000151845.1 Pteropus vampyrus | reverse complement strand
ATAAGAAAGCAAGCAAGCAAGCAAGCATATGTGGTACCTGTAGGAAAAATAAGACAGTATATGAAAGGTGTCATTAACTAAGATTTAATCCCAAATCTTCCCAGAAACACAAAAGATGCATTCTCACATGTGTGACTGAGTATATATATATTTTTTTTTTCTCTCTAATCTCTTATGGATGTAACTTCTGACAACTGGACAATTGGGTAATCTGCCCTACTACTCAACAAATGACTAACTTGTGTCATGTGGTGTCCCAAGCTATTCTGTAAACATGCATCAGGGTACCCACAAAAATGTCTTGCTGTGGTGGGACTTCAGCTTAGCCTGGCTGCTGCTTTCTGAGTTTTCAGGAGTCCTTAGAATTCTATCCTCTGGAGAATAAGATGGCAGCCTCTAGTCCTTTGTGTCACTAATAGAGCCGCCCTGGGGGCAAGGGTGGGGGCTCACTGAGTGTCTCTGGCTTTGCAGAGTACCTTGGGCCTTTGGGTCTTGGCACCACAGTCTCAAACCCGATTGATTGACGTACATCACTCGTAGTTACTCTTACTTTCATCTGGAGGAACTTTTAAAGAGGCAACAAATGATGAATAATTATAACTGCCACTCTTTGGACCATCAGTACAGGTTCCTTTTGTCAGAGAAGATTATGTTTTTCTCCTTTACTTTCTCTCTCCTGTCTTACTAGAGATATGGAGTGCTTGGTTCTTAAATGTCGCTGTTCTCCCTCCCTCTCCTTTCTCTGTCCTCACAGGCTGCCTGGGGTGGTGGGCTGCTCATGTCCCGGAAGCACCACCATAAACTCAGTGGCATAGAAAGGTAAGGGCCAGAGTTGGAACCTCCTTCCATTCAGGCCATCAAACATGCTGTGCTTCTGAGTCTGCTGATATCTCCAACATATTTCAATCTGGCTAAGCTCATTTTTGCTTAGTAGGCATTTATTGAGCACACATTGTATGCTAGGCACTGGGAAATCAAAAATGCAAAAATGATTGATTTCCCAGTCAAATGAGTCCTCACCTCAATGAGTTCACAATTTAGAAATAGAAAGAGAAGTAAACAAATAGTCACGACACAATGCGATAAGCACAACAATGCAACAATGGATGTGATTGTGAGGTGCCCAGGTAGGAGAGAAGGGAAACTAAGCAGTGTGGGGATTTGGAGGCTAAATGAGGGTTTGCCAAAGGCACGGGAAGGGTCACTGATTTATTTCACTGTTCTCATTAAGCTTACTGCTGAAAAAGGGGCAAGACATTTAGTTCATTTAACTTATTTATTTTCTTGTCCACCATTCAAGTTCAGGGGGTGTGCTAAGCCAAATATGATTTTGACCTGACTCCTATGTATTGATCCCAGATGAACTCACATGAATTCATTTATTCATTCAGCAGATATTTACTGAGTACCTATCATGAGCCACACAGGCACAGATGTGAATATTTGGTACCTGTCTTCAGTCTAGACATCTGTGGCACTTTTCTAAAAAATGAGTACCTGGTATATGTAGAAAAAACAAGGCAGTATATATGGAAGGTGTTATCAACTAAGAGATTTACCCTCCCAAAGCTTACGTTCCAGTAGGCCAAATGTTTATAAATGAAGATATACTTAATCTGCCTCATAGTAAAGAAAAATAAAACAGAGTTAAATAACAGTGAGTGACAAGGCCATGCTGTTTGAGACAGGTAGTCAGAGGCCTTCCTGAGGAGGTAACATGTCAGTAGATACTGGAATAAAGAGAAACAGGAAGCAAGGTTGCAAGGAGGAATGTTCTAGGCAGTGGGAAGGGCAAGTGCAAAGGCCCTGAGGCAAGACTGTTCTTGGCAAGTTGGAGGACCATCAAAGAGACCAGTGTGGTTGGAGTAAAGTGAGAGAGGTGAGGAGACAAGGTTGGACACTGGATGGAGAATAGGCATCAGGGAAAGCACACCAGTGGCTTCTCTCACAGAAAGGGCTCTGGCTTGAGTTTTTGTTACCTCTACTGTGCCTCTTCCCTCTGGCTCAGTTTTGAAAGGGCAGTATCAAGGTGAGTGGGCCTGACTCTTTGAAGCATAGTTATATGACTCTATAACTTGGATAATAATATATTAAATATAAATGAGCCAGTCCAACTGTACTTTAGATTTCTCAGGCAATTTTCATTTTCTATCTTTGAGTGTTGAACAGCTTGAAACATTTTGCACTCTACTTTTTCTTATCTCATGGAAATTGAATCCATACCATGTCTTATTACTTTCTATTTGTAGCAGCAAAGAACCATTTATTTCAGACTTTTAGGACATTCAAAAAAACACTTAATTTAAGACATTTTATGAGACTTAAATATAATTTTTAATGACTCAGTGATGGTAGCTATGAGAAAATTGATTAAATCTACTACTTTTTAAATATGACTTGACACACTGATGCATTTTAATGAGATAAGCATCTAGTCAACTTTGCTTAGAACTTTTCGTAGGTCTCTTTCACAAAGCTTTTCTTTATTACGTAGTTAGGGGGAAAGTACTTCAGGCCTTTCTGTCTTAGCCTTGAAACACAGCGCACACCTCGTTGTCACGTACACGCTAAATTATTTTCCCTCTAAGAAATCTAGACAAGATGAAGAGGTTAAAAATTCACAGCAAGGATTTAGCTCTAGGGAGAGCAGAGGCAGTATAATTCCAAGCCAGTCGCTCTGTCTGGGGAAAACATCCTTCACAGGTATTAAAGCGCAGAGCCCAGCAGTGGTCCGGGCTTTCAAGAAGGAGTCTGTAAACCACAGAAGCAAACTACCCAAGTTTTAATCATCATACATTATACTTAGTGGTTTCTGTAATGTCCTCGATAGTGTGCTGCTTAACCATTTAATTGTGTCTGACAAAGTGATGCAGTTGCTAGGAGACCATGCTCGTTAAAGCTATCATTGCAGCCTAAACTGGCAATGTCATGTTCATTTAGCATTTCAACAATGCTGCTAAGCAGTCAAAGTATAAAATTGTCCAATTGATCCTTGCTTTTAGGTGTCACTCTTTATACTACCTTATAAGTATGTAGATCAACATCACCAGCCCATTTCATAAATAAGAACAGGAAAGCAGAAAGAAGCCAGAGTCTGTTGCCTAGAGAGAGGCAGGCTAGTGGAGGGGTTAGGAGCACTGGCTCTGCAATTCTGCTCCCTGAACTTGAATCTTGGCTCTAGCACTTCCTAGCTATGTAACTTTACATGATGTATTTAACCTTTTTTGTGCCTTAGTTTCTCCATCTAAAATAGATAGTAGTTCCTACATCACAGGGTTGTGAGAATTGTCTTCCAGGCATAGTAATTATCATTATATATTCATTAACACATTTCTCCTTCATTCAATTCTATGAATATTCCTCACTTTACAGATGGGAATACTGAGCTACAGAGGAGTTATATAACTTGCTCAAACTGGCAGATGTCAGAGCCAGGATTCAGATTTGGACAGGCTAGCTCCAAAGCCTGAGTTTTTAATCATGATTCCATATTGATATAATGCCTGTAAAGCTCTCAGAACAATAGAACACATAATAAGTTCTTCATAAATATTAGCTATTATTCATAGCAGTTATTTAGAAGAGGCAGTCTGCAAGTTAGTACCCTGAGACTGCCTGCGAAATAGTTGTTTTACAACTCAATTAGTCAATTTAGGGAACTAGGTGTCAAAGTGTGTACTGACTTGAGTTGCAATGGGTGGTGTTTTCCTCAAGAGAACAGTCGCCTCTTGCTGACTCCTGCACCTTCTCCTCAGAGTATCATGTGCTTCTTCCAGAGCCAACTCAGTCACCTGGAACCCTCACAAGATGATGGGCGTGCTGTTGCAGTGCTCTGCCATTCTCGTCAAGGAAAAGGTCTGCACCCCCTCTAGAGATGAGCTGGTGGCCTGCACATCCTTTAGAAGGCACAAGAAGAGAAAAGCACGGGGTCTTCTTCACAGCACTTGCTGATGTACTCACGAGATTGACTGCCCCATTGGGACTACCGTTGCTGTTCTTTCCTGCCCTTATCTGTTAGCCTTTAGCTAACCTCGTGCCTCCTCCAGGCTCTTGCTCTCTGCTGCCTTTCTTCCTATTTCAGTGCTCAGGGCCCTGTCAGTGACATAAAGCATAAGGATATTATTTCATTTCATATTCTATTGTGTTTGTACAAAACAGAGTGAGAGCCATTGGATGAAATATCAACTCTCACCTTAGCGAGGACAAAAAGTGGTCACTGGAACATACTTTAAGTTCTTAGCATGAATTTGTGATCCCAAGAGCTGAAATAAATTGGGTCAGCTTTACATATTACAAATGTCAACTCAGAGCAACAAGGAATTATTGACCAGAAGCTTCTGTAAATGAGTTAGTAGTTTATTCCCTTATCTAAGAATCTAATAAAAGGACCCTGCCCTCCAAAGCATTGTCGCTCCAGTAGAACTTTTGCATGCTGAGGCATTCCAAAAAATCCGTCACCAACCTGTAGGAGACAGAATCTGCAGAAGCTGTATTCCACTCCAAAGTTAACTTTATAGGAGACTTGGAAGATATTGGAGACACTCTTGAGGAGGAAAATTCTTCAAAACATGAGACCATCTCACCCACTGTAGGAAGTTTATAACCCAAACTGCTGCCCACTGAATGCCATAGCACTTCTCAGACTTTGAAAAAACCCAAAACACACTCACACATTTCCAAATGCCCCTTAGAGGGACTGCGGGGCCCTTGTTGTTTGTATCTAAGTCAGAAGATTATTTTCTAATTAGAATGACAGAGGGAAAGGGGCAAAAGTTCTTCCAAGGGTGGTTTTAGAGAAGGATGTCAGAATGAGACCCCATAAGACATTAGAAAAAAAGTTGCATGCAACCCCAAGTCCAGCTAGCCCTGTTTTGAAGCCATCTACATCTCTAACCTGTGAATACAGATGCATGTCTGTCTTGATTTCCCTGATAGGGGATACTCCAAGGATGCAACCAGATGTGTGCAGGATACCTCTTCCAGCCAGACAAGCAATATGATGTCTCCTATGACACTGGGGACAAGGCAATTCAGTGTGGCCGCCATGTGGACATTTTCAAGTTCTGGCTGATGTGGAAAGCAAAGGTATGAAAACGGGAATTCGGGAAATAGAGCAGAAATGTAATTTGTACAGGCTAGCTGGCAAAATAGAAGCAAACATATATCAGATAACTCACTATGTGTTCAATCAATATCTAGATAATTGAGCTAACTGTGTTTTCTTTGTTTGCGAATGAAATCAGTTTATCCCTAATGTCAAATTCTCCCTCCTTCCCATTCAATCTCCTCAATTTGAATTAGCATGAAGTTTTCTTATAACTTTCTCTTATAACAACTAAAAATAATGCCAAGATACGACTCCCACAGCAATCCTTAGGGATGCTGAAATTATTTAGTGCAGATGTAGGGAAAGAGATAAAGATAAAATTACTGCATTATTGTATAGAGAATGCTGAATTCCTTTATGAGGCCTCAAATCATGAGATATATATGTATAGATATATATAGATATATATCTATATATATATATGACAGTCTTAAGTTCTGTTTAAATAATGGCTCTCCTGTTATTCGTACTTTACACACTATTCTTTATTCCAAGAAATCCTACGCTAGATTGAAGCATACTGTGTCTGCTTTCATCAGCCTTTCAGGTTGCATTTCTGTGTCTAGGGGAAAAAAACAAACTGTTGGAATTTCCCCAAAATATGAGTGAGGGAGAGGACTACCATTTAACTTTTTGTTTCAAAAGCATTTGTATGCAATCAAGGCAATTTTTTATTTCACAGCTTTATATCACATCCATTGTTATTACTTACCTATTGTAAATTAATTTTAATAATTTTCATGTTTAAGATTAGATCTACCTAATACCAAAACAACAGGCTTTCTAGCAAAATATCTAGCCAAATATTTCTTCTGATGGATTATTAGTTTCCCTCATTTAGTCATTTGGTCTTAATATAGAAATAGTTTGAATTACCACAAAGTAATTATAGGTATTTTAAGTATATAAATAGCTATAAATTATAACAAGGGAAAGAGCTCTCATTTAAAAATATAATAACTGCATGGCCTGCCTCAGTAATTTATGCCTTCATTTCGTTTAAAAATAACTGTCTGCCGGAAGCTTGGCTCATTGTGAATTGGTTGCTGAGGTGGGACCCTGGTGTGGGCTTCATTCCCAAGTGGAAAGTGCACTGGCCATGGTGTACTCCTAGCAGTGACTGCTGCTTTGCTAGTATTCGACTTCACCCAGGCCCATTAGCAATCCACAAGCCAGTCTTGTGCATCTGTTCATGTTAACACCAACCCACCCAACAACCCTCATGCTGCTGTTATTAATCAGCCATGCTGGCTTTTGAAACTCACACTCCAACCAGTTTGTCAATAGTTGGAGCTATTGTAGTCTCAGGGCATGTACTGAGACCAGTGGCTTTTCCATCTGCCTGCCTGCCTGCCTCTCATAACAAAGAGATAATACTGTGCTATGTGGAAGGTATGGGGGGCATGTTTGACCAGGACTTACTACTAGGAAAGGTGGATTCTAGAGTAGTATTTTTCAAACTATTTGTGGTAAAGACCAGTTTTTTTTTTCACCTATCATAGACCAATAAAATGAAGATAAATTGCTAGAAAAATGGAATAGAAAACCATACAAAATACCAATTTTTAAAATTAGATTCCATTGACATAAAATTATTCTGTCAAATTGCTATAAAAGTTTCTTATTGCTTAATCTCTGTTTCTTTACTCATCATGGACCGGTTACAGTTCATGAACTGAGTAGCACTGTCCTAAAGCAAACCAGAAAATAGGCTTCAGGTCCGGGCTGTGAAAAACTAACAGGAAGCTAAAAGCCTTGTTGAGAATAACTGCACAGAGTCTAGACTGCTTTCAAAAGAGAGCAGGCACACTTCATTTTATTGCATGCAGAGCTGTGAAGAAGCTGTGCACATTTAGTTAGATGGTTCTTTCGAAACATCTCCAAGAAGATTCTTATGTCTGTTTTTTCCAATAAAGGACAGTGTAGACTTCTCAAATGCCCATCACCAGGAAATGGAACCTCTCACCAACAAACCCGAGTTTCCTTTTCTTTAAAACAGGGCACAGTGGGATTTGAAAATCAGGTCAACAAATGCTTGGAACTGGCTGAATACCTCTATACCAAGATTAAAAACAGAGAAGAATTTGAGATGGTTTTTAATGGTGAGGTAAGTTGTCATCATGTACTAAATGTATATTCCCAGAAAATCTATTGAGGGAAGCTCCTGAAGCCATATTTTCCCACATTGCCAAAAGCTGCTTCTGAACTTTTATTCTTATGCATTCTTCGTTTATTTCCCTCTGTGTCCATGAACTTTTCTTCCAGTAGCATTGGGATGACTTCTCCCCTTCACCTCTTTGCAGACAAGAGGTCTTTCCTTGGCAGGTCCGAATCTTTTACCATTTTGGGGTGTGTCTTATTATTGTGTTGAACCTCCACGATAAAGGATTTCTCGGTTCCAAGAAGCTTTTAGGATGGGCATATCCTTCTCTCCCAAGACTGGTTCTAAAATGAAGTTCCCCTTTACATAGATTCATTAAGAAGAGAGCAACATAAATTGTCTCTGCCTGAGTTCACATCAGCATTGTGCACAATAAAGTACTTGTCATACCAATATTGACTGAGTGCCTGCTGTGGGCCAAGCCCCATGCCAGGAGCTGGGTTATATAGTAGTGACCAAAACTGATACTTTCTCTTCCCTAATGGAAGTCACTGATGGATACAGAAAGTTTCCATTGTTGAATAGGAGCCAGTGTTGAATAAAAGAAAATCTACTTGTAACTCAGTAAAAATAACACCGACTACCTTTGACTTAGTCCATTTATCAGACAACCTAAACTATTAAGAACACACAAGAAAATCACCAAATGGGGAAGAAAGAGCCCTGAGTAGTTTAAATCAATAATACGGTGCTCATGCATTTCACCTATGGGACCTCGCTCTGATCATTTACACTATTTTAAACATTCTACTAGAAGATTAAAGATAAATGTGATGTCCCAAGCCAGTTAATGATGGCAAACAGCAACTAGAAGGACACTTAAAAACTATAGCAAGAATACAGAAAAACTCGAAAACAGTCTTTAGAGCAGGGACATTAAACAGTTCTAGGTATCTCAGTTTTGTCTTATGGTTTAGAACCAGTATTAATGTTCATTATGTCATCAAGAAAAGATTCAGTATCAATATAATAAACTCAATAAAATATTCAGTATCAATAAAATAAACTGTTTTGAGCATTTTCTAGATATGTGGTGCTACAAAATGGAAAGATGAATAATACCTTTTTAAAACTACCCATATATAATTATTTTTTAACATTTCAGTTTTTAAAGGTGGTAACTTTAGTCATTTCAAAAATTGATTGTGGAAAACAGCTTTCTTGCTAGAAATGGTTGGATAAACTAGGCATTGTTCTCCCTACTACAGAAGTAACATTGCCTTCAAGATGGGCATGAAGCTTTATTTTCTTTATTATTATTTTTTTTAATCTGAGAGACCTCCACCAGGGGTGCATAGGATTTTGGAAACAGTCTTCTCTCAAATTCTCATACTTTTCTGTTTTATTTGTATATTTGCTTGTTTGTGAAAACCGCTGCAGCCTGAGCATACCAACGTCTGTTTCTGGTATATTCCACAAAGCCTCAGGGGAGTGCCAGATAGCCCTGAGCGCCGGGAAAAACTACACAGGGTATGGAATTTCTTTATCTCATATAACCCTTTGCAATTTCCCTGGCTGGTCAGAACATCCTCACTTCAATGTGTCTTTCTAATGAGGAAGAAATAAAATCTAAAGACTTGGGGTGGTGGGAGCCATCGTGTTATAGTCTTCTTGGGTCTGGATTCTTGCTGTGGTTCAGATACAACGGGAACCGCTGAAGGATGCATCCCTGTCTGAGATCGGTGTTCTTCATTAAAGTGGCCATATGCAGGGCAATGGAATCATATCCGTATTCCTAGGAACTTCCATATTAAAATATCTTTCACTAAGTTCAAGTCTACTCTAATGCTGATTCATTCTGGTTGTTGATTTCTATATCTAGTTTATATATTATTTATACTTGTTGACATTATATTTCATTTATATAATACAATGTTATATAGTGTTTTACTCGTTCAATCATTCAACAAATATTCATTGAGCAGTCTACGTGCCAGTCTCCATGCCAGGCAGTGTCCTGGGCTCTGGATTATACGGAAGTCTTAATTTGTATAGTTGCCCATAAGAGTTTTTTGTTTTTGATTTTTATTTGATTATCATTGTTTTATGACTGACTTTCAAAATTCAATCATACAGTATTTTCTGAGGGAATTTATGATAAGGTAGACTTAAATCGTCATTAGATCTTAGCCACTGAAGAAACCTAGAAATAAAATACATCTTTGCTTTTATGTTTGCGAAAACACAAATGGTAAAAAGGAAATTGTTCTTTGTTCCAATCAAGAAACGGATTGCATTGTTAAAAAACAGTGGTGTTAATATCAGTCTTGAGTTTTGTTTTGTGTTTCTATCACAAGGTGGCTCCAAAAATCAAAGCCCTGATGATGGAGTCTGGCACAACCATGGTCGGCTACCAGCCTCAGGGAGATAAGGCCAACTTCTTCCGGATGGTCATCTCGAACCCAGCCGCTACCCAGTCTGACATCGACTTCCTCATTGAGGAGATAGAAAGACTGGGCCAGGATCTGTAATTGCCCTCCATAGAACATGAATTTATGGGGATTCCCTTTCCCCCTGGCACTCTAGAACAACCTCTGTTAAGTTGCTGAAACAATAGGCCATTTCATTAAGGGAAATATAGTATCTTGAAGAATATCGTTAAATCCTTACATAACCTTGTTGTAGTTAGCAGAACATAATGTTCTTTTTAAAAAGTTGCACATTAGGATCACAGTATACATGTACAGTTATATATACCTCTCTCTATATATATGTATGTATAGTGAGTGTAGCTTAGTAATAGATCACGGCATGTCCCCCACTCCAAGACAATTAACTTCACCTTCAGCAGTTACTGAGGGGCTGAACATGCTGCAAACCAGCTTGCCCTACAAATCCAGGAAATATGTTTCTCAGAATGTCATGTTGTAGGGACCAAGGAAAATCCTGTTGGCAGGAGTTGACCTTGTTGTCAGTGTTTCTCCCACCTAATGTGATGACGGATGAGAAAAAGCACCACTCGATGACAAGAGTCACACCCTCCTCATTAGTATCCTGTTAGGGAAAAATAGTAGCAGAGTCATTGTTACAGGTATGCTCTTGCTGTATTTTTAGAGATTAATTTGTGTAGATTGCGCATATCTCTGTTGTCTGACCTTGGGAGGGAGGGAAAAACACATGTAATGATTTAAATGACTGTCTAATTGTAGGTAAATGAAATATTTACTTATTTATATTCAGAGATTTACCATGTTAAAGAGGTGTCTTGTATTTTCTTCCATTTGTAATGTATCTTATTTATATATTAATGCAGTAAGTTCTGAAAACTGTTGATGGTATTTTCGTGCATTTGTGAGCCAAAGAGAAAAGATTAAAATTAGTGAGACTTGTATTTATATTAGAGTGCCCTTAAAATTATTTCAGTATAACTTTACTGTCTGTGAGAGAATTCTGATACTGTATATAGAGTCATATATATAGAAATCTCATTACTTAAACAGCATCTGCTCTTCTATTATCCTCTCTGGCTGTATGTCTGATATTCTCAATGCTTTTCTAGTAACTGTTGAATAATTACAAGATCTCCTGTAATTTTGTAGTAGTTCATGACCAATCTCTGTGACTCGCTTAGCTCAAACCTAAGGCAACATTTCCGAAGACAGTCTGAAGATCTCAGATAAATTGACCAGGCTCACCACTGTTTTTGAGGAAAGGAAATTCACACTGTGCGTTTTTGAGTATGCAAGAATATAAAACAATAAAAATATTCTCTGTGGAGAATTTGAACAAAATTTTCTTCCAGTTCGTGTTTCATGCAGAGAGATTTCTAATTATAGTTACTTGGATCGCCATGGCCCATTCACTGTCCACTAGCTGACTTTAGGCGGTGCTCAGTACTGTTATAAACTGGGACTCAACCCACTGTCATAGGTTCCTGAACCCCTTATCGATAAAATCATTGTGATTGTAATTAAATAAAAATTTGCATTTCAAGACTGGAAAAAGAAAAGCCATCTCTGTTCCTCATTTTCCTATTTGTATCTTGGAGTTTCATTCATTCAGTCACTCAATAAATGTTTTCTTTCTCTGTGGCAGGAACTGTTCTTGGCTCCAAGATTATAGTGATGTGCATGGCGGACAAATTTTCCTTCTGTTGGGATCTTACATCGTTTAGTGTCTGCAGTATCTGAATATCTCCAAGTGCACAGAATCATGCCTTCCTTCTGCTTATGCTTCTACGGTGGTCCCAATTCACTTCCTCAGGAAATATGTTTTGGTGCTGGATCATTAGGAAATAGGGCCCATTTTCTATGATATTCTATTAAACTATACTAAGACTATCTCACTTGTTTGGAGATCTCTATTTAACACATGCATAATTCGATGAGTCATATGTAATTAGTAGACTGATTGCACATGTAACCATTGTATTAAACAAACAGAGCTCCATAGGGAGGTGATCATCAAGTCACTTTATTTTTTCTCCCAGTGTTCCTTCAAATCCCCTCTGTAGGCTAATTCCTTTCACACCCCTATTTGAATTCTGGCCAATCCCACAGCTTTTCTGGCTTCTCAGTCACAAGAGCAGTTTCATTTTAGCAACTAAATGTCCAGCTCAATGTAATAAGTCTCACATTTTATACAATATAGAGTTTCTCCCCTCCCTCCATCTGGTTTCGTTTCTAGCTGCAGTCCTGCAGCAGCTGGGGGAGCAGGAGAGGTGGTGGTGGGGTGGGGGCAAGTCGGGTTTTTTTTTTTGAGCTCATCTCTACTCACTAGCTACTGTTCTTTCCTGATCTAGTATCAGGCCTAGGAGGAGAAAGGGTTAAAGTAACAGGCACAATTTTCGGTAGCTGTTAAATTGTTATCTGGAATCTGGGCCCATGGTCCATGAGATTTTTTTCTCATGAGGCAATTTTTTGGAGGGAATAGGTATTTATTTTTATTAAGTAAAATTAAGATACAGTAAAATTTATTCTTTATAGTGTATTGTGTATAGTTTTCTTAGTTTTGACAAACCCATTCAGTCACCTAACTACCACCACAATCAAGATCTAAACTAGTTCCATCAAACCAACAAATTCTCCCACATTCCTTTGCACATAACACCTCTCCCAATCCCCAATTTCTGGCAACCTCTGACTTGTTTTCTGTCCCTAAAGGTTTGCCTTTCCTGTTATGTAAATGGAATCATGTAATATGTAGCCTTTTGAGTCTGGCTTCTTTCACTTAACACAATGCATTTGCAATTCATCCATGTTGTTGTCTGTATAAGTTGTTTGTTCCTTGTGTTGCTGCATAGTGTTCCATTTGTATGGATGTACCACTATTTGTTTATCCATTCTCTAGTAGAGGAAAATTTGGGTTATTTGCAATTTTTGGCAAGTAAAATGAAGTCACTATAAACATTTTACTTGCCAAAAATTGTGTTTATTTTTATGTGAACATAGGTTTTCATTTAACTTGGATAAATACCTAGGTCTTGGATGGCTAGATTACATAGTAAGAGTATGTTTATAAGAAAATTTTCCAAAGTGGCTGTACCATTTTGCATTCTCACTAGCAACGTACAGATTTTCCAGTTGCTTTGTATTCTTGGTAACACTAGTATTTTCATTTTTAAAAATTTAGCCGCTCTTTTTGTTACAGTTTTATTGAGATATAATTCACATACTGTATAATTCACCCTTTTAAAGTGTTCAGAGCTGTACATCTATTACCACAATCAATAGTAGAACATTTGCATCACCCCAAAGAAACCTTGTACCCATTAGCAGTCATTCCTTATTCTCACATACATACCCCCTCTAGCCCCTGGAAACCACTAATCTACTTTCTGTCTACAGATTTGCCCTTTCTAGACACTTTATATAAATAGAATCACATAATATATGGTCTTTTGAGACTGACTTCTTCCACTTAGCACATTTTCAAGGCTCATCCATGATGCTGTACCATCTTTCAGAACTTCATTCCCTTTATAGCTGACTAATATTCCCAATGTATGAATATACC
>NW_011888783.1:18477675-18482122 GCF_000151845.1 Pteropus vampyrus | reverse complement strand
GCCTTCCTTCTGCTTATGCTTCTACGGTGGTCCCAATTCACTTCCTCAGGAAATATGTTTTGGTGCTGGATCATTAGGAAATAGGGCCCATTTTCTATGATATTCTATTAAACTATACTAAGACTATCTCACTTGTTTGGAGATCTCTATTTAACACATGCATAATTCGATGAGTCATATGTAATTAGTAGACTGATTGCACATGTAACCATTGTATTAAACAAACAGAGCTCCATAGGGAGGTGATCATCAAGTCACTTTATTTTTTCTCCCAGTGTTCCTTCAAATCCCCTCTGTAGGCTAATTCCTTTCACACCCCTATTTGAATTCTGGCCAATCCCACAGCTTTTCTGGCTTCTCAGTCACAAGAGCAGTTTCATTTTAGCAACTAAATGTCCAGCTCAATGTAATAAGTCTCACATTTTATACAATATAGAGTTTCTCCCCTCCCTCCATCTGGTTTCGTTTCTAGCTGCAGTCCTGCAGCAGCTGGGGGAGCAGGAGAGGTGGTGGTGGGGTGGGGGCAAGTCGGGTTTTTTTTTTTGAGCTCATCTCTACTCACTAGCTACTGTTCTTTCCTGATCTAGTATCAGGCCTAGGAGGAGAAAGGGTTAAAGTAACAGGCACAATTTTCGGTAGCTGTTAAATTGTTATCTGGAATCTGGGCCCATGGTCCATGAGATTTTTTTCTCATGAGGCAATTTTTTGGAGGGAATAGGTATTTATTTTTATTAAGTAAAATTAAGATACAGTAAAATTTATTCTTTATAGTGTATTGTGTATAGTTTTCTTAGTTTTGACAAACCCATTCAGTCACCTAACTACCACCACAATCAAGATCTAAACTAGTTCCATCAAACCAACAAATTCTCCCACATTCCTTTGCACATAACACCTCTCCCAATCCCCAATTTCTGGCAACCTCTGACTTGTTTTCTGTCCCTAAAGGTTTGCCTTTCCTGTTATGTAAATGGAATCATGTAATATGTAGCCTTTTGAGTCTGGCTTCTTTCACTTAACACAATGCATTTGCAATTCATCCATGTTGTTGTCTGTATAAGTTGTTTGTTCCTTGTGTTGCTGCATAGTGTTCCATTTGTATGGATGTACCACTATTTGTTTATCCATTCTCTAGTAGAGGAAAATTTGGGTTATTTGCAATTTTTGGCAAGTAAAATGAAGTCACTATAAACATTTTACTTGCCAAAAATTGTGTTTATTTTTATGTGAACATAGGTTTTCATTTAACTTGGATAAATACCTAGGTCTTGGATGGCTAGATTACATAGTAAGAGTATGTTTATAAGAAAATTTTCCAAAGTGGCTGTACCATTTTGCATTCTCACTAGCAACGTACAGATTTTCCAGTTGCTTTGTATTCTTGGTAACACTAGTATTTTCATTTTTAAAAATTTAGCCGCTCTTTTTGTTACAGTTTTATTGAGATATAATTCACATACTGTATAATTCACCCTTTTAAAGTGTTCAGAGCTGTACATCTATTACCACAATCAATAGTAGAACATTTGCATCACCCCAAAGAAACCTTGTACCCATTAGCAGTCATTCCTTATTCTCACATACATACCCCCTCTAGCCCCTGGAAACCACTAATCTACTTTCTGTCTACAGATTTGCCCTTTCTAGACACTTTATATAAATAGAATCACATAATATATGGTCTTTTGAGACTGACTTCTTCCACTTAGCACATTTTCAAGGCTCATCCATGATGCTGTACCATCTTTCAGAACTTCATTCCCTTTATAGCTGACTAATATTCCCAATGTATGAATATACCGCTTTTTATCCATTCATCAGTTAACAGGTATTGGGATTGTTTACACTTTTTGGCTATTGTAAATAATACTACTATGAACATTTGTGTACAAGTTTTTGTATAGACATACAGTTTTATTCTAATCATGGCACCTTGCTGTGGTTTTAATTTGCTTTTTCATGAAGCACTTTTGAAGGATTCCACTGGGGTCCTCCCACCTCATCACACACAAGGCAGTCAAGGTCTCTTTCTGTGAACACTTAGGGCCCAGCCCCTCAGCCCTGGGCCCCGGGCAATCTACCCTGCCCAAACCTTATGTTGGGATCCCTTTTCTTCCAGGGAGTACTCTTGGATGGAGTCCCTTTTATTTTAAAAATCAATTATGCATATTACATAGTTTTTTTAACATGCATATATAAGATAAAGAATAACAATAATATAATACTTGAGTACACACTATTCAACCAAAGAAATAGAACGTTGTCAGTACCTTAGAGCTTTCCAACCCATGAACCTTTCCTAGTGGATGTCCCAAGCAATGATCACTATTCTGAATTTTACATTAGTCACTGTTTTGGTTTTCTATATTATAGTTTTAGCATGTATATATAAATCATTATTGTCTAGTTGTACATTTTTTGTACTTTGTATAAATGGAATAATACAGGATATATATATATACTTTTGAGACTTGTCTTTCTATTCAACTTTGTGATTTTGTAGGGCCAGAACTAACCCATAGGGAGCCTTTGGGCAGTTAAAAAAAATTAAAAAGACATCCCTCCCTTCAGGGACAGGCATCCTTGTGCCAATGTGTACAGTTTGGCATGTGGAGCATGTAATAGATTTTAGTGCCTACTGAACTCATTGCCGCAAACTGTAAGCACAGCCTTATGTGGTAACCTCATGTTTTTGAGATTCCTGGTTGATGATGGTTCCAGCTGCAATTCATTTATTTTTATGGATGTAATGCTATTTCATTGTATGAATGTATTCAGTTGGTTTATCCATTCTATTGAGGATTTATACATGAGTTTTTCACAGTTTTTGCCTTTAGGGACAATGTTGCTATGAGCATTCTTGTACGTGTTTCCTGGTGCACACTTAAAAAA
Organism: Pteropus vampyrus; assembly: GCF_000151845.1. Taxonomy (NCBI): domain Eukaryota; kingdom Metazoa; phylum Chordata; class Mammalia; order Chiroptera; family Pteropodidae; genus Pteropus; species Pteropus vampyrus. The sequence continues at coordinate 18,479,230 of NW_011888783.1, read as the reverse complement.
AGTCTTCTAAGGTTTATACTTACAAGTGAAATTGCTGGGGCATAGAGTACTCATTGAGCTTTACTGAGTAAAGCAGAGTGGTCATATTGAGTTGCACTTCAAACAGCAGTGCATGTTGTTCCATAACCTAGCCATCACTTGGCCTAAAATTTTTGCCAATCTGATTAGTATGAATGAGTATCTCATTGTGGTTTAATGTCTTTCTCTGATTGCAAATGAGGCATCTTTTCATATTTTTATGAAACATTTGTGTTCTCTCTTCTATGAAATGTCTAAATCATGCCCTTTGTCTAATTTTTAGTTGTTTGTCTTTTTCTTATTATACTGAGAAATTCTTCACATATTCCAAATACTAATTCTTCTTGATAATACATTTGGCAAATATCTTTTCCTAATTTAGGGCTCGGCTCTTTATTTGATTAATGCTCTTTTTGAAGCATAAGTTCGTATTTAACTAGGTGATCTTTAATATCTTTTAATAAAGTTTCATAATGGACATACACAACTTTTGATAGATTTATTCCTATGTACTTTATATTGTTATTATAAATAGTAATTTTTTAAATTACATTTTCTAACTGTTGCTGATGTATAGAAATGTAATTGCCTTTTGGGTAATGATTTTGAAAACTTGCTTAAACTCAAATTATTCTGCTTTTTTTAGTGTTTTCCAAATAGAGCAATGTATCATCTATGGATAATGACAGCTTCATTTATTCCTTTGTGATCCTTATACCCTTTTCTCTTTTTCCTGATATGCTGTACTGGCCAGGATATCCAGTGCAATGCAGAAATTTAAGTTTTGGTAGCACGCATCCTTGCCTTATTCCCGATATTAAAGAGAATGCTTTCCAGTCACCATTTAGTTTTATGCTTCCTTTAGTGTTTTTTGTAGATGCCCTTTTTGGGGTTAAAGAAGTTTGTTTTTATTCCTCGTCTGCTAAGAGTTTCTATAATAAATGCAAATGTTTAATTAATGTGGTATCTCTTATAAACTAAGTTTTCCATGTCTTCTTGAGCCTGGTTTTAGAAGTTACATTTTTCTAGGAATTTATACATATTTTTAAATTTTCAGGTTTATTAGCATAAATTTATCCATAATATTCTCTAATTTTTAAAAATCTGTTATATTTGTAGTTATATTCTCCATTTTTGTTCCTCATAGTGGTTGTTTGTGTGTTCTCTTTTTATTGATTAATCTTAGAATTTATCAGTTTCATTGAGCTATTCAGAATATGTTTAGCTTAGTCAATACTTATAATTGTATGGTTGCTTTTTAAACTCATTATTTCTGCTTCTATATTTATTATTTCCTTTCTTCTACTTGTTTTTAGTCTTATATGTTGTTTTTTTCGAACATTTTATGTCCTATGCCTAGATCATTAATTTTGAAAAATTTTTTTTCTAATGGAAGCACCTAATGGTATATATTTCCCTACAAGCATCCTTTTGGCTATATGCTACAACTGTTAACACACAAATATTTTGTTATCATTCAAATCTAAATATGGTAGATTTGTTGATTTTTCTTTGTAGTTTAATTTTTGCCTTATTA